>NC_137236.1:5212706-5812706 GCF_051294905.1 Botryllus schlosseri | reverse complement strand
GACTCGAGTCAATTATTGTATTGACTTCACTTGACTTGACTTGTACGAGTGCATGATTGGAACGAAGTCAAATGACTCAAGTCTAGGATGACCGACACATACATTTCATTGTAACTTCGAAGAATAGTAAAGTCACCACTTAATGATTTGAGTCGAGTAGCAAAAGAGGATTTTTTCGAGTACTGAAATTATACGCTCCTCGTAACTGAAAGTTAATTTACAACCGACAATTATAGTGTTGATACTATTTTCCACTGAGGAAGCCTTGAAACCTTGATTGGCCGTGTCGCAGCATAATAGACGTAGTACAGAGTACGAGCAGAGTTGAAAACATAAACACTGGGTTGAACCAAATTGAACTGAAAATGAGCAGTGAACATAATGACTCGGACTCGAGTCTAAAGACTATGACTCGACTCGACCTTTTACTAGCTGACTTGACTTGGGGGTGAATTGAAAATGACTCACCTTGACTCGAGTCAATACTATAAAAATTAGATTGACTTGTGACTTGGTTAAAACCCTGTTTTTTACAATTGCACATTGCCCCCCCCCCCTTATCGTCATATCACAAAATGAAAGCAGAATGCTAGAAATCCCATTGGATAGTTCGACGGGACAGAAGCTTATGACTGTTGATGAGAATTCTCAAATATGAAATTCGGACTGTACACAGATAATTACCTATGAATTGGAGGTAAATTGCACACGGCGCGAAAAAATTTCAGCTGACTGCAGTTTCGTGCCACCCTTCAGATGCTTTCACGCCGCCCAGTTTGAGAACCACTGATCTACAATGTTCTTTTCAATTCTCTACTAGTTTATATTATGCAATTGTATATTGAAGTTCTGTGCCTCCAAGAGTGTCTCAGATAATTGAATCCAATAGAAATACGAAGAAACAGGGAAATCAAATAATAATGTTGCTGTAACTGACCTTATCATACATAACCTTCCACTTGGGATGCTTCCACAAGTCATAGTTGATGCACGGGGGTAAAACTGATACATTCACCGAATGCGAGTCCATGAATCGCTTCATTATGCAGTTGGTGTGGTATTGCATCAGACGCCACTTCTCATACAGTGATATCGACCGACCTGTCCAGGAAAAGTATACATTTCTCAACCCACAACGACCATAACTTATATCCGTCAGGATTTATATATATCACTTTTAGGAAGTACTCAAGTAGGTTTGCCTACTTTCGCTATTAACTCAAGTGGTGATTTTTCATACTACTTTCACTACTAAGACTACAGATATCTATTTTTTGTAAACAGAGCTATTCTTTTACACTCCAGAACGTAGTTTTGGGATGTGCTTGCATCAAAGACAAATGGTCATAGGAACTGGTTGAAATAGCGGTATCTAAATATATTTGCTAAAATTGCACCTATTTCTAATGTTATTAGGATGTTATGTGATAATCCTGACGATATATCTTGCAATTTCAAGAGTAGTTACCGGTACCTCAAATTCAACGCTGAATTTATACGACCCCTTGAAAAAATCTATTGTTTTGCAACTATTTAATTCAGTACTCTTCAGATCTTTCAAATTCTACTCCCACTTGAAGTAGTTTAGACATGTCCTGAGAGTAACGACTTCTTTGCTTGTGTAGAAAATTACGGCGTTCATTCAACTTCTATTTGAGTACTGACACTGACTACTCCCACCACATCTCAATGCCAAAGCTACCAAGGAATATCAAATGTTTTCATTTGGAAGCATTGCATTCAAGTTATAGAATATAAATGTAGATTAGCCTATTGGCACACATAACATAGGCTTACCTCCAGCTGCTTTTAGTTTAGCTCTTCGTGGAATGAAATGACGATTTCCCGGCGGCAAATGAACGCTACCATAATCGCCATAGGTAGCCTTCCCATCTAAGTCAAACCTGAAAAATATAGCATGAAATGCATGTTGAAATAATTCTTACCATTGCATATACCGGTAGGCCTATTGATGCTATATCTCCATTTTACTGACACAGCAGACAAATCAGAACACACGACGGTTTATCGCTTACCTCGGCTCGATGATATATTCATTAATTCTTGACGATGTAGACGTCTCTTGACAATCGTGAATGCCAGTAGAACAAGACGGTCTATCACAATCACTGACTCTGCAGTAACGGCCTATTCGCTTGGAGCTGTCTATGTTATCGCACGACACATCTTGACGGAGTTTTCCCTTGAACATTAAATTCATCTCATTGGGCCCTAACCTATCATGTGGAATCAACTAACGACCTAGTCCGGCTTCATGTGCTATCGCGTTGGTGGCGTATGTAATGAGAGATTGCGTTGGCAAAAAATATTTTTCGGCATGCATTATTACGTCACAGTAGCTGATCTGAACAAAATATCGTGAAGAACAGCTGTTGACGCCGCGTACTATTTTTTTATCAGTAGTCAATTTGCTGATGGAATGACTGCATTTGATTGTCGTGCAGCATTCATTCATATTCACATAGCTCATTCAGACTACTTTCATATACTACATATAATAGATCTGCCTTATCCATGTCCGGGACCAAGTAAGAGCTTGCTTATTGTCCATTGCGTGTCAGACTTGTTGTCAACAAGCTACTGTTTTTAAAGTAATTCTGGTACTAGTTTTGCAAAGCGAGTAGTTATAGTTATAGTTTCGCATTTAAATGAGAAATTAGTTGCCAAACTATTAAAATAGCCGTGTCGTCGTTCGGCGCGAATCGTGATGCCGGTGTTTTGCTCAGTGTTGCCAACTCCGGATGGAAGAAAATCGCTAAAACTGGTGTCAAAAATCGCTAGATGTCGCTAAATATTCAGAAAAAAGCGCTAAAAAACAGCGCTAAATATGCTTTAATTGCTAAAGGTGTTAATTGAACCATAATATCGATACATTCTTCTCAGCTATATTTTACTCGTCTGGGGCCAAAGTCAGTTATCATATTTCTAGTTCATAATACGTAATATTCATCTCTAAGCGGGACAAAACGTTCGGCGCAATTCGATAAAGCAGATCGCTTTGCGCAACGATCGCTACACGTTACCACTAACAAGGTTTGCAGGCATAACCGCTCACTCTATAAGCGTGCCTTGCTCGACGAGTCCGTGAATACGTGATACGAATGCGATGTACCGTGGAAATGCGCTTGACTTCTCTAAACTGTGTTGGAGTACTTTGAACACGACATGTGACTTGACACACTTATACACGACATGCGACTTGAACCGGGTTTGCCTGCCACTATAAGTAGAGACCTTAAGAAAATAATCCGAGGACCAACCCGGGGTATGAAATTCAATTAATCTGGTCGTGGACGGGAGCTGGTGTCGCACTAATTCCGACAATGCGAATTAGGTTCTTGCAAAGACAGTGGAGCGACCTCGAAACGGCCCTTAAAGTCTGAAAATCGGCATTGATCAAAACAATCGCTGGACAATATTGGTCATTATTATGTTCATTGTGTTGCGGGGGAGCCATTGTTGGAGCAATTCCGGTTTTCGGACTTTGGGAGCTGTTTCGGGGTGCATGGATCCGTTGTCCTGACAAGATTTTGTTTTGTGTTTTCGAAATCACCAAGACATTGGCTTTCGATCGTGGCCAATTATATTGAATTTCAGCACTCAGGTCGCCAGATGTAGCACTCCCAATTATGCTACTTTTAGATTACTCAGCAAGAAGAGGCACTGTTTGCTCATGCGTAACCGCCAAGAGTTGCGTATTTACTATCTATCCGTAGGTAGGTTGGTAATCTATAATTATATATCATCGGAGTCCGCACTCTGGTGACCGGTATAGCCAATGCAGTCGTCGGCCAGAACTGATCTTTATTGGTTATCTTCGGTAAAAAAGCGCTAAATAATCGCTAAATTCTTTTTCAAAAATCGCTAGATTTATCGCTAGGCGCTAGATCCATATTTTTTGGCGCTAAACCGGATGAAAAATCGCTAGATCTAGCGCGAAAATCGCTAAATTGGCAACAGTGGTTTTGCTATGTGATGTTCAGTCTTCTCAGGCACCTCTAAATGGGCACGAGAGAGAGAGAGAGAGAGAGAGAGAGAGAGAGAGAGAGAGAGAGAGTCTTTATTTGTATTCAACCGAAATATATAACACCCGCATCAAACAGGTACACTTGTATCTGCACAGTCTGGTTGTGACAAATGTTAGGTAGAAAGGGAATAAACCGGAAAAATTAGAAGATGGTAGCAGCAATGTGATATAAAATTAAATTTGGATTTGCATATTAATCTCAATTCCGTCACATGTAACACCAACACGCATCAAGGTAATATATGTAATTCTGTGGTTTTTATTCTACTAAAATCGTTTGATTTGATGAAATTGATTATAAACTGTGCCGTGCTAACTCAGCAGAACATCGTATTTCTCGTGCAGGTTTACTGCGAGCCATTCATGATCATTGGAGCGAAGCCGAGTTCGGCCAATCGGATGACAACAGATTTTCTGGTACAAGTTTTCGAATCGCCACAGTCTCGCAGTGACGACAAAGGTACGAATTTTTGGAGATATTTATGCTTGGTATTTGCGTATTCATTAGTTGTTGCAGAGCGGCCAAGCCAGAAATTCTTTCGCATCAGTGTTTTGAAATTGATGAATAAAGACTGTTTACGAATAAAAAAGCACTGGTAATTTGTTATAGCCAACTATTTAAAAGAAATCACTGTTCGAGATCTGTTGTTTGATTCGTTTGAAATGATATGGTATGGACGTACTGTACCATCGTCAGTAACTTATATCATCAATGCGAGATCGTCTCGCTTTAAGCATCAAGAGCATTTCTAGATTAGTTTGTAATGGTTTATGCTCATGGATTTGAAAGCTTCATTTTGTATTGTGCACTGATACTGAACACTGCATGATATATATTTCTAACTTTCTAAGATGGAATGATACTATAGACCAGTACGATACCTTTCTATTACTGTATGAGAGTATATATCCTTGAAATATACATGATTTGATGCACTCTGATTGTTGGTTGAGTGTGCTATACAATAATGATTTCAATATTTTGTTTTTTTTA
The DNA here is from genome assembly GCF_051294905.1 of Botryllus schlosseri. Classification (NCBI taxonomy): domain Eukaryota; kingdom Metazoa; phylum Chordata; class Ascidiacea; order Stolidobranchia; family Styelidae; genus Botryllus; species Botryllus schlosseri. Next base: position 5,807,664 of record NC_137236.1, on the reverse strand, counting down.
CTTCTGATTTAGACAGGATATTTGTTCACTGAATAGTTACCAAGGTACGGTTCCTAAATTATTTCTGTGTTTTCACTGAATTGAATTCACAGTTTTGTGGCGCGACCAAAAACTCTTCGTTTTGTATTTTGCAGTAATGTGGTAATAAAAGTTGGATGGTGAGCTATATACAGTATATTGGGGTGTTTTTCCTTGATATAATTATAATAGCGTTTTAGTATAATGGACCAGTCTCTATGAGTCACACAAGCTTCACACTTATATATATATATATAATATTTGTTGAATTTGGTTAATGTAGACATCCAATATGGAATCGGTGTCTCGTGCACACCAAAGATTCTACTGACTGCACACAGGTGTGACGCCGAGAACCGCCTTGGCACACCAAAGATATTGCGCTAAGCGTACCGGGATTCCAACCTGGGCAGACATGAGTGCTTCCATAACAGTAACAGCTTACATGCGCATAATTTGTGATCATTTTCCCAGATTGCTTTAAATTTGATTTCACGATAATGTCTAAAAAAGTTGACGTCGCTACGAAAGAGATCCCTGAAGTCCTGTGCGATGACTCGACTGGGAAACGATACACGAGAGGACGATTCCTTGGCAAAGGCGGATTCGCAAAATGCTTTGAGATCACCGAAGTGGGAACGAAGCAAGTTTTAGCCGGTAAAATTGTACCAAAGGTAAGCTACGTTTGTTGATAGATCAGACTTGAACTAGCTACCGGTCTATAGTTGGTTGACGGTCAACTAACTACACTGTTTTTTAGTAGTTCTAGTTCCTAGTTAGTATTACTTAACTAGAAAAATGTGCTATAACAAGTCAGGCTACAAAAATTGATGTGAACGCAAATTATGCGTACATTGCTACAAAATACAATTGAATAGTATATTGATATTGAAATGAACCCGAATATTTTCGGCTGACACTCGTCAGGGGTAATCGTCAGCAACTATAGTAGAGAATTGGAAAGAATATCGTATATCAACAATCGTATCACAAAATATGACGTCGCCAGCATGATACGATTGTTGATATACGATGTTCTTTCCAATTCTCTACTAGTTGCTGACGGTTACCCCCGATGAGTGTCAGCCGAAAATATCCGGGTTCATTTCAATATCAATATACTATTCAATTGTATATTGAAGTTTTGTACCTCCAAGGTGCTACAAAATAGCATATATATTTATTAAACAAAATCATACAAATCTGTGGACCATATGTTTTAGAAATGAAATGTCAATAAAAATACAACCATGATAGGCCTACTGCCATATTATGTAAAAAAAGTATAGCACCCTAACGGTCCTAGTTGTTTGTAGCCCAATAGCCCAAGTATTAGGCTAATACAATTGCATACGTCAACATTGTAGTTTAAGCTATTGCAAAATTTGTGTCACTAGTGTCAATTCTCTTTGAATTTCAGGCACTGCTCGTGAAACAGCATCAGAAAGACAAAATGGCTCAAGAGATCAGTCTCCATCGCAGTTTGAATCACAAACACGTCGTTGGATTTCACGGTTTCTTCGAAGACAAGGATTTTGTCTACATCGTTCTCGAGTTGTGCAAAAGAAGGGTAAAAACAGTACTGCATCTCTTGACTGTTTCGGTGCTGGTAAGGTCTTAGCAAAATGGTTTGAGCTTGTGTATCTGAATCGAGGTAATTTTGGAGAAGGCCTACTGAAATTATATTCCCTTGCTACTAAGTACTAAGAATAGATTTATGAATGAGAATTGTAAATTGAACACTTCTTACATTGAAATTTAAATCCGAGTGTTGAAATTTAGGCTACACCATGTTAGACAGTTATATTGCGCCAGAGATATCCTGTCTAAGCTTTCAACCACAACCACGACCCTTATATCCTTGCATAAACATAGAATTATAATAGCATACTTGGTCACAGGACACTGTTCCAGGCAGCCTACTTGAAAGCCTATTTCAAGTACCAAGTCTTTGTTCCTAATTACCTTTGATCTGATTCTTGAACCGATTATGAATCTGCTAGCATAGTATCGTGAATTAAGGGTGGTTGATTCTATAGGCTAATTGATAAGATTGCATTTTCTACCCTAATCATATATATACCATTTTTTAATTCAGAATTTTCACTTCATAATCCTTGCTTCTATGAGTTGGAATTGCGCCAAATTTGATGTTTATCATTATTTTAGCCAACCTGGCAATTTTATCATCGAGCCAGTAATAGTCGCCAAAAATCATTTTTTAACAGTCTTATTGCGCACAGCTTAGACCTTTTGAGTAGCAAGACATCATAAATATATCCTGTTTTAAGAGGCCATGCGTTGAAGTATTTTCCATGTAGTTATCGAGCTTGTTACCTTGGCATATTCGAAGTTTGGTTATAATATATATGACTGATTTAAATGTGCCCAACAAATATTAGCCTATATTGTTGTTTTTCCTATTTTATCAATCCAATTAGCTTTGGTTTTTGTTGCCAGTCGCTGATGGAACTTTACAAAAGACGGCGCGCCATCACAGAGCCGGAGACTCGTTACTACATGCAGCAGATTCTGCTTGGAGTCGTTTATCTTCACGATTGTAAGATCATTCACAGGGATATCAAGGTAACATTAGGATTTAGATTAGAACTTGCCTGCGAGCAATGTTCACTCTAAGCTGCGAATGTGCGCAAATGCGCAGAGCTGAAACGGTCTCTGCGCACAGAAAATCCAAGTTGCGCAAATAAAATCTGGAGTGATTACGTTTTTTTAACCGTTACGCACTGTTTTCCGAGGGCCTGCGCCGTGAATTTATGGGTGTGCGCAGATGATTGGCCTAGATGTATTATAATCCAAGTTTACATGATGCAAAGAGTGGGCCTGTTTTTAATAGCAAGTAGTGGTTAAACCGATTGGCTTCATGTGAATGTCACTGATTAATTTTTAAACTCGCAACTGGAACTATCGGCAGCCTACTTAATTTTCTATAATTCGCAACTACAACCAGAACTACTCATTTTCAAGACTCGCAATCACTCACTTTCCAATACTGACTGCTGGAACTAGGACTGCTTACCTTTCAAAATGTGCAACTAGAAATGATCCTAGAACAGAAGTTGCCAACTCAAAATGAGTATCGGGACACTTTTGAGCCGCAATAATACAATATTCAGCTAGTAGTGATGTTGGGCACAAGAGAATAGCTGAGTTTCGAACAAATACCAGAATATTTTGAAACTGAAATTAATTTCATCGTTTCAAAGCCGCAAAATATGACCCGTGATGGTGACCCCGGTACTAGAAGTACTCAAAATAGCAGTAGTTAGTTACGTCGAGCAATTAGATTGGTGGTTTGTAGATGCTTGTGTTTGTTTGAGCCTGAATATGAATTTTTTGTATTGACAGCTTGGTAATCTATTCCTTAACAACGACATGGAGGTGAAGATTGGAGATTTCGGCCTGGCCACCAAAGTCGATTTTGACGGGGAAAGAAAGAACACTCTGTGCGGCACACCCAACTATATCGCCCCGGAAGTTCTCGGAAAGAAGGGCCACAGTTTCGAAGTGGACACCTGGTCGCTGGGTTGCGTTTTGTAAGTATGAGGCGGAGTTGTAGCTAGATCGTAATCGCCAGTAATATCAAATCAAGCCATGACATTTTGTAAGAAATGCTATCGACCAGTACGGGTAAAGAAAACATCGTGTATTTTCTTGGGCCCTGCGGATATCACCGGACATCACTCTGCATCATATCTGGAGGGTGTCTGGGGTGTGTTCACGTTGTTCTAGAACTCGTGTATCATCTCTGGAGCGTTTCCGGGGCGTGTTCAAGTTTATCCTTGACATCAAAAACCTGCATATTTCAGAACTATCAGATTGTCGTGACACAATGACCTGTTGCGGCACTCCGATTGTTTGGACAATGCCTATATGTCAGACGCTGGGGTGGTTCTAGTGCCCTGATTCTATTTTAAATTGTATTTCTCGAATTAATGCGGTGATATCTCTCAATCAATTCGGTTTCTTAAATTCTACGCTCCGTGACGCCAGCTATCGAATTGCCTGAAATCCTGCATTTGCTGCCATGCGGCAATCAAACACACCGCAGACTTGATATGGGGGTGCCAGAACCACATACACAGGTGAACACCCGCCAGACATATAAAGCAGAGTCATACCTGAGTATATCTGCTGGGGCATTTTCGTGACGTCCCAGCGTGGTAGTAGAAGGGCAGAAAACTATAATCTGCGCTTACTGCATTGTGAAATATCTACTACAACCACCGGTACTCACTTTTCTAAAATAGCAACGAGAACTAGAACTAGTCACTTTTTTTAACTAGAATTACTCGCATTTTAGAAGCCACATCTAGAACTATTTAATTTTCAATAGCCATGACTAGAACTACTCACTTTTCTATACTAGCAGCTACATCTAGTCACTTTTCAAGAGCCATAACTAGAAATAGAACTACTGACTTTTAAATAGGCGGAACTAGAACTACTCGCTTTTCCGAACTCTCTCCACACTTGAAAATCTACAACTAACACTACCGAAAAAAACTGGTTAAGGGGGGAGACTACCCCTGGAAATGAAAAAAATTCAAAATTTATATTTTTGTTGATATTTGTACCATTAGATGTTATCTTTCATCTACCCAAGTTTTGTAAGGATTGGATAAGCCTAAGTATGTAAAATTTAACATTTTATGACCCTATCCAGTCACCCCCCCCCCTAATTATCAACTCACGGCGCAACAACAATCAATAACCCGAGTGTCTGGTCCCAAGGCTTGATCGTGAAGATCTAGTGTTATTTGCGAGATCTATGGTTTGATCAATGATGCGTTACAACACATGTAAACAAACCATATTCAGAGCTTGGCACTTCGTAGCTTGTGGTTCCTGTGTGCTTAGAGACAGGGTTTGGTTACTGTATTTTGGCGATGAAATGATAGGTTTGAAGACTGTTAGATTCCGGATTAGTGCTTTACAGATATCACAATCTCAATCCATGCCATGCTGCATGGCATGAAAGAACATATACAAGCAAGAAACATTGGATTTTGAAACTAGCCACTCACGTTTTATTGTCGACTACCGGAGCAACTACTGCAAATCGTGTGAAATCATGAGGGAAAATGGATTTCAAAGAATGGAAATCAACTAGCTCAGATCAGTGCAACAATGAATAACGATATCAAAACCATAAAACTTGAAAATGCTGAAATAAAACATATGCTCCTGGGAGTGTTTGAGAATATAAACTATGCTAAAATGAAGTTTTCAAAGTATAACTGTTACGTTTATGTGTTGCGAAATTAAAATGGCTTTTTCTCGAAATTTTGATTTTGCGTAACTATGAGTACTGGTGATCATTTTTGAGGCAGAAAAAAGATAGACATATCTTGGGATGCTGAACCAGACAGGACTTTTTTTTTCGTGGTATTGATAAGGGGTCTATCCCCGATTGTCTGTAAAAGTCGAAAAATGCTATTTTTTCAATTTTTTTCAAAAAAATGATTGTTTTGTCATATGTTACTCCTTGTAGGGCTAGAAAAAAAGTCCTGTCTGGTGCATTAGATCTATTTTAATCCCTAAAGAGCATTAAGGAACGAATTTATTGAAAAATGTTGATGTGAAAATTTTTCCTAGAAATTAGCCCGAAAAATCACAAAATTCGATGAAAATCAAAAAATCGTTTACCATATAACGCGAAATTTTTGTCAAATTTAGGATGTCAACTAAAACACGTTGTGCCCAATTTTCAGATAGATAGCTCTATTAGTTTTCAAGTAAGAACCATTTTACTAATTTTTCAATTCGAGGGGTAGTCTCCCCCCTTAAGGTAAACATCAACCAATCAGACAGGTGATTCGTACAAGTGTAAATAGTTCAAAGTTAACGTTTGCTGACCAGTGAGACTTTTGCATGTCAAGTTGAACGTGCATGTTATTTCATATTTCAGGTATACTTTGTTAGTGGGCAAGCCTCCGTTTGAGACTCAGACGTTGAAGGAAACCTACTCGAGAATCAAGAAGAACGACTACAGAGTCCCGGCTTATGTGTCGCCTGCTGCGTGTGTGCTTATCAAAAAGTGAGGTGATTCTGGTCACATCAGACAGACATCGTCAACGAGACAACTTTCAGTGTTTCAAAATTAAAATTGAATTATAACTACATAGGTTTTTCTCAACTAGATTTGAATAAGAATTACTGAATTTGCGAAAAACTTGGAAATTGAATGAGTTTCAGTTAATATCAAACCAGAGTTTGATCGCCATAAGCGAGGATAGCAAATATCTGCACAGCAAGCTTGGCTTGACACACGATACAATTCACCTGTATCATATTCAGGACAAGCAGCAATTAGATTAGAATTGAAAAGATTGCCGGCAATTCGCTCCAATTAGTCCACTTCAGCAACTAGAATTATATAGTCCAAATCTAGTGTAAAACACATATTCGGTATCGATTCAATTATTTCAAATCACAATATTGATTCATATTAGATTTGAAAATCCAAAAAATGAGGACCCCAAAATCCATAGGCTGTAACCAAGTCACAAGGCTCGGAGTCGCAAGTCAATCTGACTTTTCTAGTTTTGACTCGAGTCAAGTCGAGTCATTTTCAATTCACCACTGAGTCAAGTCCAAGTCAGCGAGCAGCGGGTCGAGTTCAAGTCATGGTATTATGACTCGAGTCCGAGTCATTGTGTTGACTTCCAAGTTTCCAGTTAAAGTCTTGTTAAATTCACTTTTTCTAACTCTGTTTGGCGATATTGAATGGTTCGCATTTATAATATACTAATTTTCCTAACTTTTAGCAGTTTTTCAAGTACCAGTACCAATAGACTTGGCCGTTTTGAGTCCTGAGTCATATGATTTGGTTCTAGTCACGATAAAATCGTGACTCGAGTAGAGTCATGACTCGAGTCATTACAACCCTGCTGAGTGGTTTGATTTTTCAAATCATTATCTTCATTTGTATAATAATTTCAAATCGAAATAGGCTGACTTGGAAACCTAAATAATTCTAGTTGTTAATCAGAACAAGATGACAGTAATATAATTCTAATCTAATCTGAAATATTGTTTATCTATGATTCTAATGTAATTTGGAATAGTTGACAATTTCTAGTTTTGCAAGTGTGAAAATAGGCTTATCCTGATACATGAACCTCTTCTCATCCACGCCCGGTAATATTTTGATATATTTAATTCAAATCTTAATTTGTAATATAGTTTTTTATCCAAAAATCCTGATTCCCAAACAATCTTTTTAAAATGTGAGTTAATATCTGTGGTTTTATCACCAGAATGTTGGCGAGCGACCCGTCCCAACGACCCTCTGTAAAGGAAGTGCTGGCCAGCGAGTTCTTCAACGGCTACATCCCACAGAAACTGCCCACAACCTGCTTGACCATGGCGCCCAGGTTCTCGGAAAGCCAACTACAACAGAGACGTCCGCTGCAGAGTCTGAACAGTGAGATATTTGTACTTGACGCAAACGTTGCGTCACAGGGTCTGCCCGGGCAAAATCCAGTGCCTGCGTGATTGTATTCTAGATCATGTAGACTTTGAGTATTCGATTACCACTCATCATGACGGTATAAATCAGTGGTTTCCAAACTGTGGTAAGTTTACCACTAGTATGTGGTAGTATGGATTACTAACCTACCGAGATAGATACGCAACTCTCGCAAAACCCATTGTTACGCTCGAGCACGCAGTCTCATATTGCTGAGCAATCTAAAAGCATCATAATTGCTAGTGCTATCGCTGGCAAACCGAGGGCTGCAATTTAATAAAACTGGTCTTGATAGAAAGCTAGCGTCACACTGATTCCGACAATACCAATTAAATCTTGTCAAGAAGATGGAACCACCTTAAAACAGCCCTCAAAGTATGAAAATCGACATTGTTCTACACGATCGCTTGACGAAATTGGCCATTGTTATGTTCGTTGTGTTGTGACGGTGCCACTGTTGGAACAATGGCATTTTTCAGAATTTGAGGGTTATTTCGGGTTGATTTCATTGCCCTGAAAAGATTTTGTTTGTATTTGCGAAATCAGTTAGTCAGTTTGCCACAAGCTTTCGATTAAGACCAATTATATTAAATTTCAGCGCTCATATCGCCAACTATAGCACCACCAATTATGCTACTTCATAGATTAATCAGCAATAAGAGACACTGCTTGCCCAAGCGTGACCATCGCGAGTTGCGTATCTCTACGTAGGTTAGTAATCTACAGTAGGAACATCTCAATTGATAGGAGAGTCTGAATTTTAAATAAATGTTTTGATCAAGATTTTTAATTTTTTTTGTATTCAAGTGACGTTGGGCCTTGCCAAACTAGATAGTACCAGTGATGCAGTGTAGCTTCATGTCCCCGGTAACTGAGAATCTCCGTTGTAGTAATGCCTTTTTAGCACGACCCAGGTACTCCATTTTGTCCAGCACTATCGATGATCTTATATCAGCAATATTTTGCACCACATCTCTGAGTAGCCGGTTCGAATGCTTAATTTGTTTCATTCCGAGTATAGTGTACAATTTTTTGTAATGTTATAAAGTAAAAGGGAACCCAATATTTCAAACTTCAATCTATTATAGGCCTACGCTGCGAATAAAATGTATTTGTTCAACCTTTCAATACAAACACCGCAATATTGTCGAGCTGTTAAACCTTGTTATTCTTTATTCATTTTCCAGGTGGCGCTAATACGGAGTCACAGAAAACAGTGGGTGACAAACCACAGGCTACCGGCATATGCAGTAACGAATCGCCAGACTTCCACATGGCAGAATTGGAAGCACAACTCAAGAAATTGATCGATACCAATCCAACTTTGAAGTCGGCTATAAATATGGGTTGGTTTTCATAGTTTTACCGCTGATTGTTTTGAGTTGAATCCGTTCCAACCCACTTTTTCAATTCTGCTCGAGTGATATGAAATGGCTCGCATTCATAATATCGTAGTGTTCCTCAGTCCTGACAGTTTCTGGCCCTATTTTGGTATTGACTTCAGTCAGGCACGAAGCCAGCCAAAAAATAAGGGAGGGGTTTTAAATAATAGAGGGGGGCTCGATTTTTTTCGAATTTAGTAACGTAGCATCGATTCATTAGGGTCAAGTACATGCGATGCTTAAATAACGATTATACAACATCCCCGTGTTGGCGATTATAGGCGTATGATAAGCTTGTCGACGAGTCCGGAAGTGCCGTTAATTAGCGACTCCCTGATCTGTCGTGAACAATGAAATACGCACGCGTCGAACATTTGAATACGCGTGCGCTTATCAACGCGTGGAACAATTAAATTCGTGCTCGTCCAACAATTAAATACGCCCGCTCATCAATGCGTCTTACGTAGCATCGAGATTCGCGCAAGTAAAATTGTTCGAGTCTTTATCCGTGCTATAATGACGCCGATTTCAGGTGGTTCAAACCTTACCTCTGTTATAACTCAAGCCTACAGGACTATAACTGAAGACTAGTGGAAATCAATTACGCATGTGCGCACGCGTCGAACATGATTGCGGACATTCGATGTCATTCGGTTACGAGATGTCACTCTTTAATCACAATCGCTAATCAGCATATACTTAATAGCATTTTATCCAAGCCATCGAGAAATAGGAGCCAAAGCATGGTATGCCCAAGAAGCGGTAGCGATATCTTTAGTACTAGGTCTATTGCAGATGCGATTGTGTAGGCCAGCGAAGATATCGTGCACTCCGAGCCAATGCAGATGTGATTGTGAAGGCCAGTGACGATATCGTGCGCACAGCGCCTATTGCAGATGTGATTATTCAAGCCAGCGGAATTAGGCTTGTTGGAGACGCGGTAAATCACTCTAGTAATGATTGCCCAATGCGCGACAATGAATTACCTGATTTCGCAATCATCTCAGCGGGAGATCGTGTCGCCTTACATTGTGCAGTGCTAATTAGCAACACGCCTTTCGTTAATTGGCCGCGCGCAATACTGATAATACGACTTATTGAATTGCAACCGAGTATTAGCGTCAGAGCGGTCATTTCAATAGGGCGAGGTTTCGCGTTAAAGGAGGGGGTTTCGCGTTTCTAAAGGAGTGGGTCTCGACCCCCAAAACCCCCCCTCTGGCTACGCGCCTGACTTCAGTACAAGCCGAGTCAATACCAAAAGTGACTCGAATAAGTCGAGTCACCAAAAAATCGCGACTCGAGTCATTACGATCGGAATAAATTCCAATTTTAAGGCATGTAAAAAATACAGTCCAATGTTTGCTCCAATCAAAATGACGATTTATTGTGAGCACGGGATTGTACTTTATGGCACTTACTTATGGGTATGAAATAATGTAATTAAGATTTGACGGTGTTTGCTGATCTAACGTGAGAAGACAAGGTTTTGGCATATTTGAAAAATTGAATAGGAAACTATAGCATTCAGATAATCTGCTTACATGTGAAATTTCTTACAAATATTTTTGTTTTACAGATGAGGCGGAAGACCCAGCAGCTGTCCCGGTGCTCTGGATTAGCAAATGGGTGGATTATACGGATAAGTACGGCCTAGGTATGGAAATCTTGGAATCCTAAATATCCCTGCTTGTATGCACAGTAGCGATGCCGGATGCGTCTTTTCTGTATATAATAAAATGGCTGAAAAATGAAAATAATTGGTCTCTAAAATATGGCCTGAAGTGGCAACTCTAATATTTCTATCATGATTTTGGGTTCTTACACCCAATTTCAGAAAATGAGTTTGAATTTTTGTCATATATTGATGACTTGTGGTACGAAGTGAGTTTTGGCTACAAGGTTAACCCTTTGTAACCGGCCGGCCTACTGACCAAAATTGTACTGCATCCACATAGAAAACGATAAAATGTCATCCATATGGCTTAAATCGACGCCCAATATATTGCCGTAAACCTGAAGTAGCCGCCTAGCGGTCTGAGATACTCTTACGGCTCAGACGCCAGAGGGAATAGTGTTATGCGAGAAAATGTTCTCGATTTCTTGAAAATAAAATACAATTTTGTTCTTCTATTTCTCCTGACGTCATACCTAGGCCCTCTCTTAGTATATGACCACCTGATTGCATTCCGCATGAATCTCCACGTTTCAACGAGACATTACATGCTACTATAGCGCTTCATAGCCCAGCGCTACGATCTTAGAAAGGTAGAGATGATAAGCACAATCACGCGGCCGCCGCCGATGAGTGATCGATTACGTAATCTCGTATTCTCGCTGAAGGCAACGCGCGTCCAGTTCTACATAACATAGTAACTGCCTTGGCAATTTTGCCGTTAGTATACATCTCCATACTATTGAAGTGTTATCAACCCCAATTGCTTGTTATATGTAACTTGCAACTGCAAGGGATCCGTAAGTATACACATATTGCCTTATTCGAAACTGCCCAGTGCCCATATGTGACGCTCGGGAAGTCATTTCACGTGATACATTGTTTCATTTCACATCAATTTGAACTGTATTCTACACGGCTAATGTTCTATGTATGATCAACAGTAGTCATAGAAGCCAACAGTAACTTCGTGTGCCATCTAAAACAGATATATAACTGCCTCTATATGATGTTGTTATCACAGGCTCGGGTACCACAATAGCGTAACTTGCACGCTTATTTGTGCGTTGTTAGGGCTGGTGTCGGCTTTCATATACAATACTAAGCTCCATGATAGGGATATTGATGGATATGCCAGGATAATGGCTAATCATATGTGAAGAGCTTCTTGGAGGTACAGAACTTCAATATACAATTAAATAGTATATTCATATTGAAATGAACCCGAATATTTTCGGCTGACACTCGTCAGGGGTAATCGTCAGCAACTAGTAGAGAATTGGAAAGAACATTGTATATCAACAATCGTATCACAAAATATGACGTCAATCGTATCACCTAAAAATAGTACATTGAACGCTCTCTCATTCGAAATTTCATGCTGGTGACGTCATATTTTGTGATACGATTGTTGATATACAATGTTCTTTCCAATTCTCTACTAGTTGCTGACGATTACCCCTGACGAGTGTCAGCCGAAAATATTCGGGTTCATTTCAATATGAATATACTATTTAATTCTAATCATATGTATAATTTGCTATTGCCTGAAGCAATTGTACATCTGTTTGAAACCGCAACGAGTCAGGTCATCTTACGCAGCCATGATTTTTACGTAATAAGGTATGCTTCTTTCACGTCAATTTGAAACATCTTCTACGTGCTAATCTTCGATATAAGGACTTTCATAGAATAGTATGACCAACAACAAGTCATAGAAGATAACTGTAATCGGTTATATGGCGTCTAGAACGGAAGATACAATGGTTTATATTTCAGGCGGTCACTCACGCGAACATCATTACAAATTCGATTTTGCGGGAAACATTTTTGCGTGTTCAATCTGCATTTAAAGCAGGATATACATTGCAACATTAGGTTATACATGGTCTGATGCATTCGTATTTATAAGAGCTATACATACAAACCGATTGCAATCGTTTATGACCAACACAGGTTTAGCTATCTCGGATTAAATATCGACTCCTCTGCCTTAAACAGTCGCGGTCTAGTATACTAGACCGCCGGTCGCAAAGGGTTAAGAATCGCTGCTCTAATCCAATTTTAATCTAACTCGAAATTTTATTCAATTGCCAAGTTGTTGCAAATTCACTGCCGGCAGTACTAATTCTAATTTAATTTACAAAACTGAAACTTTGAAGGTCTTTCCAATTGTAATGTAAATTGGAAAAAGTTTTCTAGCTGTGCAACAATGGTCCTTATATCTTATGTCCATTTTTGGAAATTTTGGCTTTGACCATACATTTTGGACCTAAACCAGTTTTGTTTTCAATTTACCTTGAAAATGGAAGTTCATATGTCCACTTCACCATATGCGCCGACTTTTATTTTTTTGCGAGGTGGCGGAGTCTTGTGACGTCATAATTGTTCCGTATTGATGATGTCATCGTCGCACTAAAACGTACTTTACTACATGCCGCTACCATTCGCGTGACGTTTTAATATCGGCACTATTGAATATTGCACTATTGAATATCAAACCATGCAGTCAAGTCATTAAATGGAATCTTAAGACGGTACGGAACGATCATTCGGAAGCGTAACTACGCTAAATCAGCGATTTGGTGCATTTCACGATTTACGTTTGCGAAGCATTTCGGGAGTACATCGGTCAATTCGTAAATTCAATTTGCATGTCGACGGCCGCCAATACATACAAATTGAATTTCGTGTTGACGACCGCACAAATTTCCTTCTACGGCGGCAGGTTGGCCACCCCTGGGCTAGAATTAATTCCACTACCGGGCACATGCCGCGATCTTATCAATAGAAATCGACTATCTATCAAATTCCTGATAGTTTAATATTTGATATTGTTGATCTCGATAAGAGCACATCCAGCAATCAAGTTTGTCGGAATGTAGAAGGTTCCCTGTTCAAACGAATCGAATATAATCAGAATTTGTGCCACCCAGAATCTTCAGATGCATCAATATTTGACAATGGCATGGCTTACTGCACGTTAATAATGAAAGGAACACTGAAAAATGACCTTGCACGACAATTTCTTAGTACCGGGTACGAAGATATCGAGTAGATAACAAGAAATATGGATGATTGCAAATGAGAAAGCGTGTATTCTAATCAGTATCACCACGAATGGGTTTAGACTGGCAGCGTATTGAGTAGCTTTCGTCGCGACAATTGTTTTCTCATTATATCGGTGTTTAAGCTGTATTGCTGCATCTTCCAATAAATGTCACTGGCGAAGCCTTGTTAGAGAAACGAATCTGAGCAGAAATGAATTCCAATTTGCAAGCACACACCAACACACCCTTCAACTTCGCGCTCCGATTACCAAGACTATCACGTGCTAGCTAGCTAGCTATGTCGGCGCCTGGCTGGGTGAGGAGATCTAGGATGGTGCTAGTCAGTAGCCAGTCGAAAAATTATTGGGATTTTGATTTTTTTCAATTTACCAATATAGCATTAATTCAATTCTGGTCAAGCACATGTGTAAATGACGATCATATGATCTCTTCGTATTGACGATTTTAAGCGTATGATAAGCTTGCCAGCAACGATATAGAACTTGTTGTGGTCCAAAATATTGTACAAATTTTGATAAATTCGCTTCAAATTTCAGGCTACCAACTATGTGACAACAGCAATGGGGTTTTGTTCAACGATAGCACGCGAATACTTCTGTACGCCAACGACGAGCAGGTGGAGTACATTGACAGAGACATGGCAGAATCTTATTACACGCTTCAACAATATCCGAACACGCTAACCAAGAAAGTAACCCTGCTCAAGTATTTTCGCAACTACATGTGCGAGCATTTGCTCAAGGTGGGTTGAGTTGGAATAAAAGTGTATTTACAACCATTCGTAAATCAGGCGCATAAAAACTCTCAAGTTAGTGTCTTTTGGCAATTTTGACAAGATAGGGTGACAAATTTTGTCTACACGCTCAAGCATGATTTTCTTCAATACTGCCTTTCTAGCAGACTTATACAACTGGATAATTCTAGTTGTTAAATTGGACTGAATAGAGCGGAATGCTGGAAATCTAATTCTAGTCTAATTTGTGAAATGTTGATTTGCTCTAATTCTAATCTAATTTATGTTTTTCCTGAAAATGCTACAGGGTAACGGTATAGTGTGAAGCCAACCAAGCTTGCTATACAAATATTTGCCACTCTCGTTCAAGTTTTCGTGGGTTCGGTAATTATAATCAACGTTGTCAGAAAAACAGTGTTGCTACAATTCTAATTCTAATCTAATTCAGAAATCAACAGTACATCTATCAATCTAATTGTAATATAATTAGGAAAAAACCATGTTGCTATAAATTTAATTTAATTTGAAAAAAACTGTGTAGCTATAATTATAATTCTTGTATAATTTGGAAAAAGCTAGTAATCGTTCTAATTTTAAAAACAAACTGTATTGCTAAAAAATCTAATGTCCAGAGTCACTCGAAATGACGTTCGACTCGAAGGTACCGATTACATCGCAACACTTGAAATGAGTAGCTACGTTTCAACTAAGAAGTGTAGGATTGAACTGTGAATACCGGCACACTTTCTTGACCATGGATTTGCGTTTCAGGCCGGGGCGTCCATGGCGCCAAAGGAAGGTGACCAGTACGCTCGTCTGCCCTTCCTCAGAACGTGGTTTCGGACGAGAAGCGCCATCGTGCTGCATCTCAGCAACGGGACCATGCAGATCAACTTCTTCGAGGTAATATGAGATTGTGTTCGGGATATGGCAGGGGCGGGAAACTTCTCCAGTCGGCAAGGCCGCATGCGGGAAACTAAGTACTTGACCGGCCAGTCAATCGATACATTAATTGCATATTTATCCACTTACCGACAATCTAAACATTGAGTTTGAAGCGTTGAGACAAAAGCAGTATTCAATGAATTTATCATCATACATAATGTTCTTCAGAAGCTGTTGATCTGTGGTCAATGAAAGTTCTTTGAGCTCCGAATACATGTTGTACGCAGAAACCCTCAATTAAAATGGTAAAATTGCGCGTGGATTTCAGTTTGATTGGAACCACCTTGCTCATGTTCATGGTTGAAGATATGTGATTGCGAATGTAGTTAGGCGCGGGCCACATTATCATGCAAGACCAGAAACTGTATACGGGTCGCTTGCAATCCCGACCCTGGTATATGGGATATTTCAAGAGATTCTTGAAGGTGCAAAAGTTGATCACGACTTCACATGTCCTTTCCACTAACGTTCATAGCTATGTACTGCATGTTTCGTAGGCTGTGATCTGATACGACTAGGGCCGGGCACAATGATTCAAGTAGTAAAAGACGATTTTTTCGAGTATTGAAATTATACACCTCTCGCCACTGAAGGTTTAATTTATCAACGAAAACTATAGTTTCGATACTAATTTTCACTGTTGAAGCCTGGAGACATTGATTGGCGGTATCGTGGCATACGAAACATATTGTTCAAAGCTACGAAGGTTACTGGACGTAGCACATTTCGGAAGTCATGATTATCCCGCAGCATGGCACCGAGTGGAATAAAATCGGTATGGTCGAAAAAATACCAAAGTATCTTTATGAGATTGATAACAGGCATTATATTCTATGCGGTGGCATGAATGGTACATATTTGATCGTTGACGAAGTACATTCTGTTGTGATGTCATGATGAGTGATCCTCGATTACTCAACTCGAAGCATATTACATGATTCAGAATCGAATGACCCAGGTACTCGATTTTGCCCAGCCGTAGATACGACCAATCAAGTTTACATTGGTAAACACAATGAAAACTATAGTTCTCGTTACTGGCAAGGTATGCATAATTCCAGTGCGAAAAAATCATATCTCGCGAGTCGCGACTCGAATGATTATACTTAACACTTGATTCAGATTGGGGTCCTTGAATTATTATTCCCTGCCGTTCTTATGACCCTGACTACTTTGAGCATCTTCTAATGGTGATAGATTAGAAATAAACTAGCTTACTTCTACTTGAGTAGCAACACTGACTACTATGAACACTTGTGCGACTGCTTAAATGTATTTTTCCATGATACAGGACCACACCAAAGTGATTCTGTGTCCTCTGATGGGCGCCGTGACTTATATCGACCGTGAACGAAACTTTCGCACGTACAAGCTGAGCCTGATTGAGAAATACGGATGCAGTCGCGAACTGGGCCATCGTTTGCGGTACGCCAGGACCATGCTGGAAAAACTCATGTCCAACCATTCGTCTGCTGCGCAAAACTAACAATGTTTGACAAAATACGACTTGCTGACTTTGTGTACGATTTCCGATGGAAATGATTTGGGTGATCACGTATGTGCTGGAACAAAAACCAGGACTTTGTGAACAGCAGTTTGAAAGGCGTGGCATAGCGTTTGAATTTGACTTGACGTCTCTTTCCTACTTTATCTCCACTGCCTCTCTTTGGCAGGAGTTTCTTACCTTTCCCTTGTAACGCGAGTTAATAATACTTATCAATAAATATCATGCGTCGGATTGACATCGTGTGACACAGTGCTGGGCTTTTGGCAGAGACGAGGCTTGTACAAAGTACCGGACTAGTCAGCTGACGAATATCTGTTGGTTTATTGACTATTTCTAGTTGCACAGCACACTCTCCTGTAGAAATCTAGTTGTAAAACTTCTATAGAACATGCAGACTTCACTAGCCAACTACTACAGCGGCTAATGCCCCTTCAAATATCTAGTTGCCAGCTTTGAAAAGTGAAATACAGTAGTTTAAAGTGCCGGTGTGCTTCAACTTTTTTATATTACTCAGTCAGACTTGAATGTCCAGGTAACTGCAGTCTTGTAATTGGATCCGGTAATATAATTCACGATATGCTCCTATGCCTTCAATTTATTCATCCAGTTTCTGGTTTTCCTGAAAATGCTAATACAACTGTAGTTCAGCGGTGTATCAGAGAGAGACGTATATTTATTTCGAGACTACATTCATCGCAGTATATTGTATGTAATCACACAGAAGACTTCAAGTATGCCTCCATAATGAGTTCATGGTCCCATTACACAGACATATAAACATATTTAAACGTAAACTTTTGGATGCAGACATGCGGTTAAATTAGGCAATAACAGTTAATGACAGAACAAATATTTGCAACAAAATCAAGCAACACTATTAGTTGATGAATCCCACCATAATTAAGTCGGCACTGGGATTAGTACCGCTATTTCATTCATATATCAACGGGGGACAATCTTGAAGTCATCTCAATACCGTTCTCTGTCACGTAGAGCCAGTTTGCTGGCATCTCTACGCCTTTTTTCTTCTGTACCATGTTTCGGTGTGCTTCGATCGCCA
The DNA here is from genome assembly GCF_051294905.1 of Botryllus schlosseri. Classification (NCBI taxonomy): domain Eukaryota; kingdom Metazoa; phylum Chordata; class Ascidiacea; order Stolidobranchia; family Styelidae; genus Botryllus; species Botryllus schlosseri. The sequence goes on along the minus strand of NC_137236.1, from coordinate 5,789,784 downwards.
TTCCTCTTTCTCGGAAAGTGATATCAATCTGACCGTCCGGATATTCAATCAGTCCTTCAATGTTTTCATTATCGATTACAGCGATTTCGAAAAATTTCAGTAGTTCTTGTTTTCATTGTAGGCATCCCATTTTAATTCTCATATCGCATGTTCTGTCTATGGGCGACACAGATCCTGCTGCATTGGCAGACGTAGTTTCTTCCATATCTTTTCTTGTACTCTCAATAACGTAACACTCCTACCATAGCAATTTGCAACGTAGCTGGCATGGAGACCAGTGATGAGCGGACTGTGATATTTTTCGGTCAAAGTCCGATCCTGAAAATTTTCAATTCAGTCCTATCCCATCCTGATCCAAAAATATTTTCAAAATCGAAAGTCCCATTCGATAACTGAAAAAACAGAAGAACATGTTACAGAGAATAATTAGGCTCGCTGAAATATAACTCTGGTTTGTAACAAGATGTGTAATTCCATTGTTTGCCTACACTCGAAACAACAGTGGGCCTGTATGGAATCGGTGTCCTGTGCTCACACTATGTTTTATTTTTTAATTATTTTTGAATACATTACTTTAACTTGGAAAATCATCGCTGCTCACCTGATATATCAGGCAAAAAGGCCAGCGATTCTAATCAGGACAGTGGGCCTACATGACACAACCGACAACCCTAATATCACCCTTTCCCTGCACCCTAATGGAAAACATTCATCGGTGATCATGGTGAACACTTTTCGATCTCTGACTGGTGACTGCCATCGAAGAAGTGCCGAATTTTGAATATACCAAAAAGTATACACATTTTTTTCAAATTATACTGGCTGCCCGTCCCTATGAAGTTTTGGAAGAAAATGGTGCATTACAAATTTGATTCAATTTCGACCAATTGAAGCGTTAGTAATGGGATAATGGGGAACACTTCCCTATTATGTATGGTATTCAGAACAATTGTTGAATAATTTCAGCACTACAAAAAAAAATTAGACAAATTTGGTCTCAAATCGATTTTTTACAAAAAAAAGTCTTAAACACCAATTAGTCTTACCAAGTACATTCTGTCTCAAATCAATTTTTTACAAAAAAATAGTCTTAAAGACCAATTAGTCTCACCAAGTACTTAATGTCTCAAAAGTAAGACACAAATTGATCGAAAATAGTAGCAGTGCCTGCAGAAACTTTACTTATGTTGCTTACGCATTTCAACGATATGACCGGTATCAGCGGTTTCAACGTTGTCACTTATTGTCGGAACCAGCCTGGGCTTGATCCATAGCAATGAATGCATTTAACTACGGAAGTAATATCGAAGCCGCTTTTTTCATTGACTATAAGATATCTTGAACCTTTATCACCAAATATTTGGTATGAATATCAAATCCTGTTTAAATCCGGCTCATACGGCAGTTTCAGAATCCGGCTCCGATCCGGCTGCAGTAAAATTGATCAAAATCCTGCTCCGGCTCCTGAACCGGACTGTGGCCATCTCTGTCTCCAAGGGACCGCGCAGTGACTTGGTGAATCGATAACTATTGGGTTACCATATTTTGTAAATCTGAAAAGAGGACACTCTATTTCAAAATTTTTAAAATTGCAAATCCGGAGGAAATTCCTGAAAAATGGTAATTTTTTCCCACGTCGTGGTCGGTTGACTAAAAAAAGGTCAACTTTCTCGTTCGGCGCTCAAAATACAGATTTCTATTCTTTCACAATTACTTCGTTTCCATGCTCGGCCGACGGTCGGCCGAAAGGCCATGACGCATGCGTTGTACATGTCGGCCGTGTTTCCATGACCAGGCGTAATCTGACCGTGACTTGGCCGAACTAGGTGGGCGAAGCGATCGCAACGACGTTTTTGGTTTACTTTATGTAATAATTTCATAATAATCACAAGATTGCGATAAATGACTCGGTAGGAATGAGCCGAGATGATTTGTAGCGGTCATTCAGTCGAACAACACGCTTTGGCCTTGAACACGTAGGCCTAAATCCATCCAACATGTAAAATGGTCATGATGAACCAATTGCTTAAAACTAACAGAAGATAAAATAAAATGGAAAAAAGATGAAAATTGGTGGCATATCTTAGTATGTGGGGGATATGGATATGGGATATCGTGGTCCAATAATTTCGAGTGCAGAATAGTAACTTGTCCAGTAGTCTACCGGTACTACTGTTTCGTCGTCATGATTCAGACATGAACTTCCAGTGTCCTGTTGATGATTTGCTTACAAGGGGAATGTGAATAAGTTCACCTAGTTTGTGGTCAAACGGTATAGTTTGCATTGTACCCATGAACCAGAACACAAACCCTCGAATTGTGGCAGCAGCGTATGTAATAAGATCGCGAAGATTTCGGTAGCCTGCGGGTAATTCATAGCAGTACCGGTACTACTAAATTCCATTGCAATGGTAATTAAATTCCGGGTTTTTCAAGGCGTCCAAGATCCGTCCGGAGTGCAGCCATAGTTAATTCGATACGAAAAGTGTATTGTAAGTAGCAAACACCAATTCGCTAGTCCAAGACACAGCGCAAGCATGGCCGAAGGGCTAAGCCGAAGGATTCACTCGATGGCCGACGAGTCGGCCGACGTGGGTGTGCAATCTGTAAATGCGCAACAAAATTCTCTCGTTCGTCGGCCGAATCTCTCGAAAATGGGCCCATCGGCCGTGCATGGAAACGCACTAAATATATCAGGTGGACGGCTAAAAAAAGGTCATCTCCGGATCAGCTCCCGAAATACCCGTCTGAACGTTGCTTCAGTGCTGATTTATGGCATCTCAATCGATTTTGGCCGTAAATTTAATCAATATTCTCAAAAAATAGGACAAAATGGCGTCCTTCATGGACGCTTTCAAAAAAGATAACAAATACTATTAAAAGAGGGCCTATGGTTAGTTATCTATAGTTGGTGCAATGATAACGCTGTGATCACCGGTGTTGGGATCAAGTCACTACCTTCGAGTCACGAGTCATTTCGAGTCATTGCACATTTTGACTCGAGTCAAGTCAAGTCAATCGATTTTCAAAGGTGACTCGAGTCAAGTCAAGTTACTCGATTTTTGCAGGTGACTCGAGTCAAGTCGAGTCAAGTCAAATCAAGTCACGAGTCACGTCACATTTCAAGTTAAGTTGATTTTTCGAAGTAGGCCTATGTATGAGGCATGATTACGTCAATGCAATTTGCTAGCAGTCTGAAATACAGTTTAAGTGGTCATTGTTTCCGAACCGATGAACGAATATAGAGTTAAATATGCACGCAAGAAGACGATGTATCACTCACATATACGTAGAACTGTTAAACTTCGTAATTGCCTGGCCACAGTTTATATAGTTACCAGCCAAAATAGCGAATAAAGAAACGAATAGATAATATGCAATACATTACTCATTTACAAATAGATATGATACAATTCGATCTTGCGCCAATGGTTGATGACTAAATAAACTATATTCGAATTCAATTTCAATAAAACAATAGGTTTATTGGTTAAGGTAAGAACATATAGAGAACGGAAATAGACATTTTGCTATTTTATTACTTTACTACCAGAATTACGACAACGTAAGCTGTAAGCATCGATCACTTCGTTTGCGGTCAATATATTTGTGAGAGAACAATCCAGGTTCAGTGAAACGCACGATCATTGAATGATTGGTCGCTCTCACGGGTTACACCAGCGTTTCGCGAACAATCCGAACATATGCAAGATAGAGTGATTGTTATCGACACCGATTCCTTGATGACTTGAAATTGACTCGTGAATTTTGCTCCGAGTCACGAGTCAATCCACATTTCTGATACTCCGAGTCAAGTCAAGTCAAGTCATTTTAGCAAAGTGACTCGAGTCAAGTCAAGTCATGCGAAAAAGGTGACTCGAGTCTGACTCGAGTCAAGTCATGACTCGAGTCATCCCAACACTGGTGATCACTCGCCCATGATATTTCGCTATGTCTCGAATAAGAAACTACTTCTTGTTGTGATTACTCGAGAGTCGAGACTTCTATATAAGTGAAGGTAACATGCGTTAGAGATTACCTTTGATTATGAGACTATATGCAAAATACTGCAACGTTCTGAATAAACCATTGTATTATATATCTGTTACGAAGAACTTCGCCCACGGAACAGCTTCTCGAGATAAGTATTCAAGTATCGCCGAAATTCCAAGATATTTGGTTACCTACGCTTCTAATACAGATCACCAGAGACCATAAGCTCTAATTCCTGCATGGCGCCACCGAGTTACAGTCGAACGGGTATACATCTTCAATACGGACGTCTGCTATCGACGACAAGGAAGGGTACACGTTTGTCGATTTCTGTTGAAACATCATGACAGCGAACATCCCTATTGACTTGTGTATGTGTTAGTGATTTCTGAAGTGTTATTGTTGTATTGTCGTTAGATAATCGATATTTGCCATAGACAAGTGTTTACTAAAGTGTCTAAATGGCTAGTAAAAATAAGCAACCAGCTGAGAACGTACTATACTCGGAAATCAGTCACGCCAACGATGTTAAGCACGAAGCTGCTTTACTCGGTGTTGCCGATGAAAGAATTAGGCACGCTTTTCCTATCAGCTTTGTCATGAACGAGCCTACGTATTTAGGCGAAGCTGGAGTTAATCGAATTGCTAAAATTGTTCAAAATAACGCGGCCATTTTCTCCGATCAGCCGGGGGCGATCAGTGAAAATCGCCGCACGAAATCGTCACATATAACCGCGAGATTCGAATCACTTTTCCGCTCAAAACCAAGTCGCGCCGTCAGTAAATGATAGCTCAGCTTTTCTGAGACAATGATTAACGCGCAAAGGCAAATGACTTTGGTTGTTAACAAAATAAAGCGCATTACGTACTACATATTACATTGTAGCATACATGAACAACCGTTGACCATTGCCCAGAGTGCTGGTGCTGATTTTTCTGAGATGTATAAATATATGAGCGCAAGTAGTATATATGATCGGTCGTGATGCGCCATTGTGGCTTATGGGCCCGCTCACACGGTGCCTCGAAACTCGTGTTGGCACGGTGACCCTTTTGACTACATATTACATTCTAGCATACATGAACAACTGTTGACCATTGCCCAGAGTGCCGGCGCTGACTTTTCTGAGATGTATAAATATATGAGCGCAAGTAGTATATATGATCGGTCTTGATGATCCATTGTGGCTTATGGACCCGCTCGCACGGAGCCTCGAAACTCGTGATGGCACGGTGGCCCTTTTGACCCCCTATCTCTCGCACGGTGCCATTGTGTCTTATGGGGTCTCTCACACGGTAACCCTTTTCGGTATAGGGATCGCTCACACGGTGCCTCGAAAACTCGTGTTGGTAAGTCGTACTTTCAGGTATAGGCATCTCTCACACGGTGACTCCTCCAGGTATAGGTACCTTGTCTAGCACCTGTATTATTGATATTTTGGGTGTAATTATTGCTTAAACCAGCAATGATGCGAATCTAATTCCTGGTAATAGTTTTACAGAGTCTGTTTTGGCGAGGTTTAAGTCCACATGTACGTCTACACTGTAAAAATTAAAGGTGGATTTTTGGGTGGAGTAGGGGTGTAAATGTCATTTACATCTTTAACAACAGGTGTAACGACAGATCCACCCATTTTAAAGGGTGGATACCGTTATCCACCTATTCAAATAGGAGTAAATGTATTTCCACCTCATGTTTCACCTCAAAACCTCACCATGCACGTGATGACGTGATGACGGTGAGGGGATTTCTAATCGGTAAGTCCAGATCCAAAACCATTACAAAAACATCTTAAATTCGAATCCCATCCAAATCTTGCAAAATTTCACAAATTCCTATTCATATTTGTTAGGTGTCATATACCAGATTGTTATGCTGGCTTACTTGGGTTCCAAAGTTTTCCAGAGGGAATGAAAATAGGGAGTGCGAAATTGTATGACGATGGTTGCGAACGGTACCAATGCAATGGAATATATGATTGTCCGATTTTTTGTAAAGTCGAGTACATTTTGTTAATTCGTAATCAATGGAAAATGTTGGGAAATTACTCGAGTCATCATTTTATCGCCATATGCATTGCTACTCTGTATTTGAAACGGGTTTGCTCAATGCATTTTCTCCAAACGAACTGATATACATTAGACCTTTCGATGTATATTCAATCGGTGCGTCCAGATTCATAAGACTCCATCATTGTGTATGTTTTTCCGATGCCAGTAATTTCTGAATAGCTTTTAATCAACTTGTTTCTTCAGTCCAGATAACAATACGATGAGATTGTTAGTCAAGCTATTAGATCATGATAGAACTATTTCTGTTGCTGGTGCTTCGGAGATAAAAAGTGCAGTTTATGAGGTATTTTAGAAACGGAGGTAAGATCAAATTAACTATAAACCGATTTGCACTGGCGAGTTAAACTGGCGGAAGGTAGATCACTTTGGTGATAAATGATTGGCGGGCTGTTGGATTTTGATTGATTGTTGAATTACTGAAAAGTTCGGCTGCGAAAAATATTTGAACGCCAGTGTTGTTACGTCATACTGATTCACTTTGGTGAGAAATGATTGGCGGACTGTTGGATTCTGATTGGTTATTGAATTACTGAAAAGTTCGGCTGTGAAAAAAATGTGAATGCTGGCGCTGGATTTTGTGTAGACGCTGGATTGGCTCGCCGTATGCATACTTCTGTACCGGTATGTCTTTCCGATGCCAGTTATTTCTAAATATCTTCTAATCAACTTGTTTCTTCAGTCCAGATAACAATATGATGAGATTGCTAGTCAAGCTATTAGATCACGATAGAATTATTTCTGTTGCTGATACTTCAAAGATACAAAGTGCGGTTTATCAAGTATTTGAAGATGTATTGCACGGTAGTGATTGTAAAATCAAGTGCTACGACAGAGCATTTGGTCAATATGTTGATCTCAAGTATGCCAAGGTCGGTGACAATGACATCGTCAAGGTTAGCGTTCCAATACGCGGAAGCAATGAAGGTAAGACCCAATTTACCATTAACTGATTGGTATACCGGCAGGCATAGGCGCCGACTTACGAGGTTACGAGGTGGCGCAGCCACCTCGTGACCATATTTACGAGGTGGCGGCCACCTCGTAAAAATGCCCAAACGTCCAAGTCATTTGTGACCAATAATTAATAATCAGGCGAATCGACGCGACCTCGTTAGAGACGTCGTCGAGTTCGATACGCGTGCGTGCCAGGCGCGAAGCCAGGGGGCTTTCGGGGACCGAAACCTTCTGAAACGCGAAACCACGTCCTTTTGAAACGACCATTCTAACTCTAATATTCAGCTGCAATTCAATAATTGTATTATCATTGTTCCGCGGGTCGATTTACGAGAAGCATGTTGTCAATTAGCGAGAAGATTCTGTGATGATCTCCCGCTGAGATGGTTGCGAAATTAGGTCATTCATTCCCGTGCGCGTGGCAATCATCGCTAATAGCCCGATTTATCGCGTCTCGAACAAGCCTGCATCTGCAATAGGCCCAGTTCACACTATACCATCGCTTGCCTGCATGCGCAATCGCATCTGTATTGGCGGCTTCGGCCTGGCGTATACGATATCATCGCTGGTATATACATGATGAGCAATGAGCATCTGCGATAGGCCTGGTGCGAAAGATACCATTGCTGGCTTACCTATCGCGTCTCGGACCTAACATGCTTTGGCTTCTATCTCTCGCTGGTTTGGAGACAATGCGGTCGAGTTTACGCTAATTGGTGATTGTTTTATGTTACATTGATTAAAGAGCGACATCGCAAAACTGAATAACATCGAATCGCTGCAAAGAGACATTAACGTGCGTAATTGATTCCCGCTAATACTTGAACGTAACGATCAGAAGATGTGCATCATGGCTTGAGTTCTAAAAGACTACACAGGTCTGAACCACATGAAATCAGTGCCGTCAAGTTCGGACATTTTGATTTGCCGAAACTGTCATTGAGGCTGCGTAATACGTGCGCGTATTTAATTGTTCACCAGAGATCAGGGACTCTCTAATTGACAGCACTTCCGGACTCTTTGGCAAGCTTATCATACGCGTAAAATCGTCAACATGAACACCATCCTAGATCTTCCCTCCCGACCATTCGCCCAAATAGACGATCTGCTTTTCTAAAATCTAAATGATGTGCGCCCACATTCGTTTACAAAACCACTCTTAAGCTATAGCTAGCTTCGTGCGATAGTCTTCGTAATCAGAGCGCGAAATTGGAGGGTGTGTTGGTGTGCGCCTCCAAATTGGAATTCATTTCTGCGCATATTCGTTTCTCTAAGAAGGCTTTGCCAGTGAGGTTAATCGGGAAATACAGCAATACAGCTTAAACACCGATATAATGAGAAAACAATTGACGCGACGAAAGCTACTCAATACTATGTCAAACTCAAAACCCATTCGTAGCGATACTGATTAGAATACACGCTTTCTCGTTTGCAACCATCCATATTTTTTGTTTTATACTTGATACATTCGTACTCCGAAATTGTCGCACGAAGTCATTTTTCAGTGTTCCTTTCGTTATTAACGTGCAGTAGGCGATGCCATGCCATTGTCAAATATTGATGCATAACGAGATTCTGGGTGGCACAAATTCTTATTTTATGTGATTCGTTTGAACACGGAACATTCTATATTACGATCAACTTGATTGCTGGATGTACTCGTCTCGAGAATAACAATATCGAATATTAAACTATTGGGCATTTGGTAGCCGGTGAATTTCTATTGATAAGATCGCGGCATGTGCACGGAAGTGGAATTATTTCTAGCCCAGGGGTATCCAACCAGCGGCCGTAGAAGGAAATTTGTGCAGTTGTCAACACGTAATTCAATTAGTATGTATTGGCGGCCATCGACATGCAAATTGAATTTACGAATTGACCGATGTACTCCCAAAATGCTTCGCGAACGTAAATCGGAAATGTACCAATGCCGCCAAAATCGCTGTTTTAATCGACAAACAATTGCCGCGATGCGAGCTAATCAACGCGAAGCCAGAAATCGCAAGAGACAACTATTGATTGGCTGCGCGATTTCGCGTTTGTAATCATCATTATTGTCTGCTTGAAACCTCATGTTCGAGAGTTGTCATGTGTTAATTGCGAACTTGCCAGGCCAGTGCGTCGCGTATTTAGTTACTCACATCACAGCACATTGCGCGTGAATAACATTGATACAACTCCAAATTCTCAGTGACGTAAATTCTGATTTCTGTTATGTGCATTCCGTCGGACAGACTAGTAGCGCAGTTATATTTTCGTACGATCGTACTCGTATCGTTTTAAGATTCCATTTAATAACTCGACTGCATGGTTTGATATGAATGATCACAGGGCCTATATTAAAACGCCACACGTATAGTTTAACGCTGCACGTAAACCAGCGGCATGTAGTAAAGTGCGTTTTAGAGCGACGATGACGTCATCGATTTGGAACAATTATGACGTCACAAGACTTCGCCACCTCGTAAAAAAATAAAAGTCGGCGCCTATGCCGGCAGGTTTTCCTAAGAATTGTACTTCACTTTTCAAAACTTGAAAACATTACCTTAATGGGATGCGAAACGAACAAGTAAAGTATCGTTACTATCGTCGGCGTCAAACTGCGGCTTTCTGTGAAACTTTCTACAGCACTTAGATTGTATCCATCGCATAAGTTGAGCAAAACGGTCACTGATGTCTTGTTCGAGAGATATTATCATTGTTGCTGTTCACAGCACGTACTTATCCGCATTAGGTATATGTGCTGGACTATATAAAGACGCAATCCAGAACATGAACAATTTTGCAAAAAGTTTTTCTCGTGTTCTCGATTATGTTATATCAACGCGCGGTCTAAATTTTGCCACCTCGCTTCGTGGCGTAATTGGTTATGCGTTGTCGAACTGCATTACACGAAAGCATACTACTGTGATCGCATCCCATTAAGGTCATGTTTTGAAATTTTGCGTAAAAACCCGCTTGTGCCTGTTTATTTAGACTTGCATTAAGTAGTATTTACGGTGGTAAATTCTTAATTATTTTATGTAATTATAAGTTAAATTCGTTGTGCATCATTCTTTCACACAATCAATAATTATAGTAAGCTTTTTTTCTACATAGCAATCCCACTTGTGTCAAAATTTGTGTGAAGCGTTTTTTAGGTTTAACCATAACAATTTTATCAAGTAGCCAGTACAATTTTTAAAAAAGTCATTTTTGAAACCCCTGGGTCTTGCGATCAGCGTTCACGTTTGAGTCATTTGATTTCTTTATTAGATGAAGGGAAGACATCAACTGCTGATGGCTGCGGAGGTGAACCTCCATCCTGTAGCACCACTTCGATCAAGTCTAGTCAAGGTGCCTGTGTTATGTAGAAGTGTGCGAGATTGACTGTTTCTTGAATTGTAGTGACTACTTGATAGAATTGTTAGGTTACCTAATTTAAGGCTGCTGGTTCAATTTAATCCAATAGCCGCATTGCTAGGAGAGACAAAAGTTATTCATCACTTGATAATAAATTTCAAAATTTTATTCATAATCCATGAAATTGACATTGACATGTCTATAGAAACAATGATCACCGAATATGGTCCAATTCCGACTAGTGGAAGCGGAGTTATTTTATAATTGAGAAATTTAGATTTGAAAAAAATAGTTTTTACCCTGGCACATTCCGAAGTAATTACCAATATAGTTCTTAGTCAAATTCATTAGGTAACCCAACAATTGTAGCAAGTACAATTTGACAGAAAAAGTCCTTTTTGAACACCCTTGTGTCCTGCGATGATCATTCACGTTTGAGTCATTTGATTTCTTTATTAGATGAAGGGAAGACATCAACTGCTGATGGATGCGAAGGTGAACCTGCATCCTGTAGCACCACTGTGATCAAGGCTATTCAAGGTGGGGTGTTCTGAAGGAGTGTGCAAATATGACTTTTTTTTTAAATTTTAGTGGCCACTTGATAGAATTGTTAGGTTACCTAATTTAAGGCTGCTGGTTCAATTTAATCCAATAGCCGCATTGCTAGGAGAGACAAAAGTTATTCATCACTTAAAAAGAAATTTCAAATTTTTATTCATAATCTATGAAATTGACATTGACATGTCTATAGAAACAATGATCACTAGGGCGATTTTTTTTTTACCAAAAAAACGGAAGATTTTGACCTAAAAAATCTAAATTTTGACTTTTTTTGACCTAAAAAAACTGAAATTTGACCAAATTTTGACCTCACGTATGCAAATTAGGTGTTTTCGCAAATAATGTTAAAATTGTACTACTTATCTTCATTTCTGGTTGGAACTGTCTGTCCTTACAAAGTAGATTGGCCTGAAAGAACGTTTCTGGCTCAAAAACTGACAAATTTTTACATAAAAAAACTAGTATTTTAACGAAATCTGGCCCTATGAAGAATTGCAGTAGTTACATTACGTATTATGGTGGAATAATTAAAATTTGTTGTAGTACAACGAAAGATACTTTCCTACATTCTCGGGTAGAAAGTGTTTGTTTCGATTGTTTGTTTTGTGGTATTCTTGGTGTTTGTCAACTACTACGGTCATTTACACCAGGCCGATATTCTTCATTATTTTCCGTAACTGCCAACATATAGCACGACCAACCTCTAGGCTTTTTTGTAAGACACCGCTTACGCGGATGAGGTGGCGAGGAGGAGCCTAGGTAAACCTCCAACACTTAGCTATCAGAATTACGAAGTCGACATCGGTCGGAATCGAACCCACACCCATTGGTGTTGCAGCCCCGGATTATACCACTGCGCTATCTCGGGTAGAAAGTGTCTGTTCTTACTAAGTAGCTTGTCAAGAATGGAGAAAGAACGTTCAACAGCAGCAGTTGTTAGCTGACAACACTGAAGTTGTGTGCACACTGCTTGGTGGTGATGCACCGTGTTGCTTCATTCTGACAATGTTGTCTATATCACAATTTTTCTGCTTGCGCTTCTTGATGTAAGAACCATGCAATGCCCAAGCAGTCTTGCTTCAGTTAGGATATTGCGGTACGTTGACCATAAACCATGTCACTATTTGTTTCATTTGACCGTTTATGATTCACAATGAGCAGACGATGGGCCGTTTACAACGGTAGGCCTATAAAGTAGGCTACAGGCTGTAAATTATCAAATGATAAGTTCACAGACAGCGCAAAATCTACGATACAAACTAAATGTAGAGGTCAAAAAATGTTTGATTTTGTAAACAATTTTGACAAATTCTGACCTAACGCTACAATTTTGACCTAATTTTGACTTTTTTTGACATGTCAAAAAAAAATCGCCCTAATGATCACCGAATATGGTCCAATTCCAACTAGTGGAAGCGGAGTTATTTTATAATTGAGAAATTTAGATTTGAATAAAATAGTTTTTACCCTGGCATATTCCGAAGTATTTACCAATATAGTTCTTAGTCAAATTCGTTAGGTAACCCAACAATTGTAGCAAGTACAATTTGACAGAAAATGTCCTTTTTGAACACCCTTGTGTCCTGCGATGATCATTCACGTTTGAGTTATTTGATTTCTTTATTAGATGAAGGGAAGACATCAACTGCTGATGGATGCGAAGGTGAACCTGCATCCTGTAGCACCACTGTGATCAAGTCTATTCAAGGTGGGGTGTTCTGAAGGAGTGTGCAAATATGACTTCTTTTTTAAATTTTAGTGGCCACTTGATAGAATTGTTAGGTTACCTAATTTAAGGCTGCTGGTTCAATTTAATCCAATAGCCGCATTGCTAGGAGAGACAAAAGTTATTCATCACTTAAAAAGAAATTTCAAATTTTTATTCATAATCTATGAAATTGACATTGACATGTCTATAGAAACAATGATCACCGAATATGGTCCAATTCCAACTAGTGGAAGCGGAGTTATTTTATAATTAAGAAATTTAGATGTAAAAAAAATAGTTTTTACCCTGGCACATTCCGAAGTATTTACCAATATAGTTCTTAGTCAAATTCATTAGGTAACCCAACAATTGTAGCAAGTACAATTTGACAGAAAAAGTCCTTTTTGAACACCCTTGTGTCCTGCGATGATCATTCACGTTCAGAGTTGGATCAATTGTAATTTGTAATTGAATGTAATTAATTACATTTTTCAATGTAATTGTAATGTAATTGTAATTGAAGCATTTTTATTTTGTGTAATTGTAATTGTAATTATAATTTGACAAAAATTTTGCTCAATTACAATTTCAATTACACTAAATTGCTATTGAGACCTGACAAGCACAACATAAAATAATTGACTTATAATGCATTCTCTTAAAATGTCGACAAGGAATTTGGTGGATCCATTCGCGGAAGCCCTTGACTGCGCCCTGCCTACTTTGTGATCTATAAAGGTCAATGACCGACTGTTCCGCGTTCCGCGTTTTCCTCTTGTTTCAGCGCTTTAGGAATCGAGGTTTCCCGCAGTTTCTGCGTTTTAGGGGCCATTTCCGCGAGTTCCGCGTTTTCCGCAGTTTCCGCGTTCCCTCCTTTTAGGGTTACCCCTGGCAAGCCAATGGCAATTATGCCATTGCTACATGCAGGCTAATTTGCGTATTATTTGATGTATTATCGTTGATCTATTGTTTTTTTATGACCGAAACCTCTCCTATTTAAAACTTGCACTGATGTTCGTATGGAAAACTGATCGGATTAATATAATATTTAGATTATTAATAATTTAGATTATTGAGTTGCTTTGTAATTCACTGTTATTCTAGTTATTCTCTTATTCAGTTTTCTATTCTGCCAACTACAAGTTATGCATCAAGTTCGACTATCCAGTAATATTTGACAAAAGTTATTGTTGAACAACCCTATTGGACGTGGAAAGTAATCTTGTAATACTTTGTCTGTGACTGTGCAAAGTCAATGTGCATGTGTTAATGCGTGATATTAAATTTTTTACAGATTCTATTGAATTTGATTTCACGACAATGTATGACAAGGTTGACTTTGCTACAAAGAAATAACCAAAGTTCTGTCCGATCACTCTACATGAAAACGATACACGACATCTCTTTTTTGACAAAGGGGGATTTGTGAAATGATTTGAAATCATGGAATTCAGAATAAAACAGACGTTCGTGTATAACATTATACCAAAGGTGAGTCAAGTTCGTTGATTCAAGGAATCTATGTGATAGACATTTGTAGAATAGCCGAATGCCTTTTTTTGTGAATACACTCTGAAAAAAACATGGAAAAGAATTTGTAAGTTTTCATTCTTACATACTAGAGCTTGACCGATATCATATTTTTTAACCGAGACCGATAAAACTGATACCAAGCACCTTCACCGATAACCTCGATATTCTTCTAGCTTGGGCCACATTTCCAGATCTAGAACTGTTTCACAGTCATTGCTATGCCGGGCCATGAAATAAACTAATTAGACTGCATAAGGACATCTGTAAGCCATAACAAGTCTATCAATATTCCCATTCTAGCAGTCACAAATGATAGCTCTCTGACGTCCTACTTCTATGTTGTGGCCACACAGAAATTGTTGATATTTTGTCACATGGCCGATGCCGTTATATCTTTTAAAGAGTGACATCGATCGGATATTATCGACAAACCTATAATGGGCTGGCCAGGAATTGTGAGCATTAATTTGTAGTTAATTTCAGGCAGTACTCGTGAATGAGCATGCGAAAGACAAAATGTGTGAAGAGATCTTCTCCATCGCAGTTTGAATCACGAGCACGTCGTTGGATTTCATGGATTTTTCATAGACAAGGATTTCGTCTACATCGTTCTCGAGGTGTGCAAAAGAAGGGTAAAAACATTTACTTGTTAATACTGTGATTACTATAAAGTCTCAACGGTATAAATGTGGTGATCGTAATTACATCAGTTCTGTAAGTTAAATACCAACAGACCTGGTCAACTAGATAATTCTAGTTGTCACGTTAGACTAATTAGAGAAAAATGCCGGTAATCCAATTCTAATCTAATTTCTGCTTTTCCGGTAAATGCTACAGGAGAACTATATCACGTAAAAAGAGCCAAGCTTGCTGCACACACATTTGCCATTCTTGTGCTCATGAGCTGAACATGTGATGATATAGGCTAATTCTAATTGTAATGTAATTTGAAAAAAATTGTAGCCATAATTCTAATTGTAATGTAGTTTGAAAAAAAAGGTAGCTATAATTCTAATTCTAATCTAGTTACGAAAACTGATTATAAAACTCTGATCAATAGGGCTGAGCGCAATGATTCGAGTACCATACTCAAATCTCAGTCAGTATATTGTTTGTGGTCGCATAAAAGGTACACATGTGAAATTTCACCTCATTCATCCTGTTTTGATATCCTAATGATCGATACTCGTACACCCAACTCGAAGCCTAATACCGTATTCAAAATCGCATCACTTGGGTACTTCATTTTTCCCTAAGTATGGATAACTCTAATATGAAAACGGCAGCACGAAATGAAGTTTCTTTTTAATTTGGAAGGTTCGCCGGTCTGCAAAATTTGTTGTTGAATTTTACCAGCCTGTTAACTCGAATGAGGTGAACCACTGATTTAGATGTACCAGCAAATAATATTGTCAATCTAATTAGATTTGATTTTTGTTGTCAGGCTCTGATGGAAGTTTGCTGAAGAAGGCGCGTCAATACACAACCAGAGACTCGTTATTGCAAGCAGCAGATTGTGGATGGAGTCGTTAATCTTCACGGTTGTAGGATCGTTCACACAGATATCAAGGTAATATTGCTTGCAGTGGTGCCATAATTCTACAAAATACTGGATTTTTCCAATATTCATAATTATAACTAGAGCTACTCCCTTTTCAAAACTCACAGCTACAAATGGAACTAGAATTACTACCTTTTGAATTATTCACTTTTCAAGACTCACAACCACAACTAGAACTAGAATTACCAACTTTTTAATCACTCGCTTTTTAAAAATAGCATCCACAACTAGAACTAGAATTACTCGCTTTTGAATTACTCACTTTTAAAAACCAGCAACTACAACTAGAACTAGAATTACTCCTTTTAAAAAACTACAACTAGAACTAGAATTACTCCCTTTTCAAAACCAGCAACTAGAACTCGAATTACTCACTTTTGAATTGCTTGCTTTTTAAAACTAGCAACTACAACTATAACTAGACTTACTCACTTTGAATTACTCAGTTTTTAAAGTTCGCAACTACACTTGAACTAGAACTGCTCACTTATTAAAATCGCATCTACAACTGGAACTAGAACTTATTATTATTAGCAGTAGGGTTGACCATCATCTGTCTAGTTTGTTAGTTTGCACAAGTCTATGTAGGCCTACTTGTGTAACTGTACGTGAAATTTTTCTTTTGACAGCTGGAGATCTATTCCTAAACAATAACATGGACGTGAAATTCAGAGATTTCGCCCTAGCTACCAAAGTCGTCGACCAAACAAAAGAATTCTTTTTGCGGCACATCCAACTATATTGCCTCGGAAGTTCTAGGCAAGAAGGGACACAGTTCCAAAGCGGAGACCTAATCGTCTGGTTGTGTTTTGTGGGTATATACAACAACATTTATCTGGGACTTTAATGAATGCGTAGGTCTGGACAAAATTGAGTATTATGATTCGTTCCGAGCATCACTTATAATGAAATTTGTGGAAAGTTCAAATACTTACCTTTTACTCGAGTACAAAGGATATTATGACAGTTCTACATCAGTTTAAGGATGATTTTGTATTTTTCAAGCATACCTAGTTCATTGCACTTTGCCACAATGCTGTGTAATGATCGCGACTTCACAGATATGTCATTTCCACTAAAGTACGTATCTTGGTACTGCATGTTTCATATGCTGCGATACGGCCTATCGATATTTCATGGCTTTCGCAGCGGAAAATAATATCAAAACTATAAATTCCATAAATTTCCTCTTCTTGATATTTTAGACCTAAAACACTAATCTCTTAATTCTCGAATCTAATCATTAGAATTGATACTCAACTCAGATTCCAATATCAGAATCAGTGTGCCCAGTCCTAGCCACAAGCTTTCCACTTGGTAACTTGATGCATTTATTTAGCCTAGGTATATATGGTCGGTCGGTAAGGTACCATACTGGATTTTCTAACTGTGTATTGCGCAGCAATAGGACTACCGACTCACTTTCCAAAAAGTACAACTAAAACTATTCACTTTTCCAAGTCCACAATTAGAAATAGAACTAGTCGTAGAAAGACGTAATTAGTTGCTCGTCACGTAACTAGATTGGTAATATGTACGAGTCTCAATTTCAGACAATAATCATCAGAAAGACAAAATATCTCAAGAGATCAATCTCCATCGCAGTTTGAATCACAAGCACGTCGTTGGATTTCACGGATTCTTCCAAGACAAGGATTTTGTCGACATTGTTCTCGAGTTGTGTAAAAGAACGGTAAAAGCATTTCCTCATTACAAATGTAATGTACCCCCAGGCGCGTAGCCAGCCGAAAAATAAGGGGGGGGGTTTGAAATAAAAGGGGGGGGTTTCGATTTTTTCCGAATTTAGTAACGTAGCATTGACTCATTAGGGTTAAGTACATGCGACGCGTAAATAACGATTATACAACATCCCCGTGTTGGCGATTATAGGCGTACGATAAGCTTTTCGACGAGTCCGGAAGTGCTGTTGATTAGCGACTCCCTGATCTGTCGTGAACAATGAAATACGCGCGCTTATCAACGCGCTGAACAATTAAATTCGCGCGCTTGTCAAAGCTTCCAACAATTAAATACGCCCGCTCATCAATGCGTCTTGCGTCTGACGTAGCCTCGGCGACGATTTAGGCAAGTAAAAATGTACGAGTTTTTATGGAATATGTGCTATAATGAAGCCGATTTCAGGTGGTTCGAACCTTTACCTCTTATAACTCAAGCCTACTGGACTATAGCTGAAGACTAGTGGAAATCAGTTACGCATGTACGCACGCGTCGAACATGATTGCGGACATTCGATGTCATTCAGTTACGAGATGTAACTCTTTAATCACAATCGCTAATCAGCATATACTTGATAGCATTTTATCTAAGCCATCGAGAAATAGGAGCCAAAGCCCATCCCAAGACGCGGTAGTTAGGCTAGCGATATCTTTAGTACGAGGTCTATTCCAGATGCGATTGTGTAGGCCTACGAAGATATCGTGCACACCAAGCCAATACAGTACAGTACCCCTAACTGTGCATTAGATCTGTAATGTTGATTAATAGCAGACTCGGCCAACCAGTTAATTATTGATCTATAATATATCTGGCTAAATAGGGTGAAATACTTGTAATGTAATTCCAATCTAATTGGTCAACTTTTTCTATATAAGTCAAGATTGGTGAGCTATTATCATGCTTATGATAATACTCTGCGATTTGATATGAACTGAACTTGATTTCTTTTCCCAACTAGGTAATTATAATTCTAATCTAATTTTGAAATATGTGTTTAATATAATTCAAATTTTAATCTACTTTGGATAATGTGATCATTTTCTCGTGACACAACTGTGATCACTATGGCTGGGCACAATGATTTCATGACTCAAATCTGAATCCAGTATCAATTCTAATCATATGAGTCGAGTAGTAGGAAATGATTGTTGCGGGTACTGACAATATACGCTCCATGCCACAAAAGGGAGAATTATATCAACAATAAGCTGGACTAAACCAATGGGAATTATAATTTCGATGATATTTCTCACTGTGAAAAGCTGTAAACCTCGGTTGGTCGTATCGCAGCCTGTGTCACAAAGCCACTCGCGTTACTGAAAATGACATTTCTGTGAAGTCGTGAGCAACCAAAAGCATTGTCCCGTAGTGTGAATTGCGATGGACAGGTATGGTCATAAAAGTGCAAAATAATCTTCATAATGTGACTGGAATCTGCATTTTATTCTTTGTGATGTTGCTGTGACGTTAACATAAGCGACTCAAACTCATTTCTCGATTCAGAATCAAATCACTCAGCTTAGCCAGCCCTAGCGCTTTTACACGTTCAGTACCAGAAAGCAAGTAATAAATGAACTTAATAGTTTGGAAGGTGCATCGGTCTGCAAAAACTGTTGTCAAATTTGACCAGCGCTCAGAAAGGTTGAGAACCACTGATTTACGTGTGTCCGACAAATAATGCTTTTTTCTCATCCCAGCAAACCAATTACCATTGATTTATGTTGTCAGTCGCTGATGGAAGTTTTCAAAAGAAGACGCTCCATCACAGAACCAGAGACCCGTTATCGCACGCAACAGATTCTGCTTGGTGTTGTTTATCGCCACAATTGTAAAATCATTCACAAGATATCAAGGTAACATTTTATGCAGTCGTACTTTCGTTAATAATCTTCGAAAATTATGTAAGAACCAGAGCCGACTGATGATTGGTTGCCAATTTGGGGATAAAACTATACGCGTTATCAACCACTAATGTTTGATGGCACTACAAGCTCTCTAAAGTGGACTTGTACAAACTACTGGATTTTCAACATGCGCAACAAGAAGTAAAACTGCTCACTTTTGCAAATTCTCTACTTGAGTTAACGACCATTGAAAATATGCTTCTAACTAACTAATACACAACTCGCTCATGATTGTTTAGTGACAAAATAACCAATGAGCTGAGAAATATCGGGGATAGATTTGGCATCTCAAATTGACAGGGTTTCGAATTTGAAACGGGAGCGGTTTCGACCCCCAATACTCAACCAGGCCTATAATACTGTTTGACGTGATGACTCTGAGCCAGGGTTGTAATGACTCGAGTCATGACTCAACTCGAGTCAAACTCAAGTCGCGTTTTTTTGGTGACTCGACTGGACTCGTGTGATTTGTTCAAATGAGTGAAATGACTTGACTCATGACGAGGACTGTCACTGTAACTCCGCGGTATAGTGAACATAATGACTTGGACTCGGACTCGAGTCAAAACACTATGATTTATACTCGTCTCACTCCTAGCTGACTTGGACTCGGACTTGACTCGGCGGTGAATTGAAAATGACTCGACTTGACTCGAGTCAAAACTATGGAAGTGAGGTTGACTTGTGACTTGGTTACAACCCTGCTCTGAGCTAGCAAAGGCTGCAATAATATCATGCAACAGAACACTGGTATCATGACGACATACGTTTTCTAGTTGTCGGCGGCTACATTTTTTTAAATGCACAACTTGATGTAGAACCATTCACTTTTCAAGATCCGCAGCTACTACTAGAACAACTTGCTAACGGAAACCATTATTCCTAAAAATGGCATTAGTTAGTAGTTTGTTGGTAGTTTATACAAATCTGTATAGCGGAGTAATTGAATATAAAATCTGTATTGACAGCTTGGAATCTATTCGCTGAAGAATACGGAGGCGAGGCTTGAAGATTTCGACGAGATTTCATCTTGGCTACCAAAGTCGACATTGACGGCCAAACAAAAAATACTTTTTGCCACACTCCCAACTATATTGCCCTTGGAGTTATGAGAAAGTATGGGCACAGTTTCGATGTGGAGACCTGGTCGTTGGGTTGTGTTTTGTGAGTATATAAGAACATTCATGTGGAAGTTTATTGACAGGGAATCGCGAGTGTCTCAGTGGTGGGACTGGGAGAATTCAAGCACTTGAGTGATTTGCTTCTGAATCCCGTATTCAAATTTTAGTCGAATATCCGAGTATCGCTCAATATGACATCATAACGGTATGAATGATGTGGAAAGTGCATATAAGTACCTTTCACGCGACCAAAAATAATACAGTGCCTATTCTGCATCACATTGAATTCAATTCCAAACAGCTGAAGCCGTGCGGAGCCAATTGAAATTTTTAAATATATTGAAAAATATTAATTTTTTTTCCTTCAAATTTTACTGTTAATTTGCCTAAAAAAATGATGCGTGACGATTTTTCCCACTTCCAACGGGTAGTAGCAAAGTCACCGTAGTTTTGGATTGGCAAATAAGCATTGACGGGGGTAATCCCACAATTATTGATGAAAAACTCATTAACTGTGCTTGTACAGTTTAGAATTGCGTCAAATTTCTTTTGCATCGTTTTAGTAGACAACTTAACAATTACATGGGGTTGACAGTATGGAATTTGAAAAATAAAGGATTTTATTTTTCATATATTTAAAAAATTTGATTGGCTCTGTTGTGGCTTCGGCCGATTGGAATTGAGTCAAATTTGGTGTCCAGCCTTTTATAGGCAACCTACCAATGTAATCAGTGAATCCCGCAATCTGAAAAAATATTTGTTTTTGAACAACCCTAGTAGACAGTGCTACCAAAACTATAATTTTTGTCGAGTAGCAAGGATCGTATCATTTCGGTGCTCGAAAAAATCATCCCTCGACAAACGAATCGAATAATTGTGGCCAGCGTTAGGTACTGCATATTGCAAAGACTTCGAACGTTATTATCAGCGAGGCTAGGCAAAATACAGCATCGTGGTGATTGGATTACGTGATACGTATTAAGCGTCAAGCTGGGGTGTTCCTGTAGCCTGCATCCTACCAACGAGCTGTGCGAATTCGAGTTCTTGTCTGGCTCCATGCTGAGTATAGACTGTCTTTTTATGAGGTCATAAAACCTACCAATCCACATTTTGACCTATTAACGTTTGTAAAGAAAATGAATTTTTCCAGCCCTCGTGCAGTGCTATTAGTCCAAAGCTGTATCATCTTATTTCTTTACTTGGCAGATGCTACTAATACATAGACACAGAAGCACATACGTGACGAGCAAGTGGCGACCATCATGGAGTAACGAATCATCAGACTTTCGTATGGCAAAATTGGAAGCTCAGCTCAAGAAATTGATCGATACCAATCCAACATTGCAGTCTGCTATAAATAAGGGTTGGTATTTATGTAATCTCTGGTTGATTTCATTTTGAATCCACTTCCTTTTGAATGTAGGCCTAGTTCTACGAACTGGTCATCAAAATGATCACAACTTTGATTCTCATTGATAAATCTTCAGCTTTTCTGAATTAAGAGTCGAATTAGAATGATAGCTTAGCTACACAGTTTTTTCCTGATTAGATTAGAATTGCTGAATTCACGATGGCCAATGAATCAAATTGATATCAGAGTTCATTCTAATGATGAGAATAGAAAACGTCTACACACCAAGCATGGCTTGTTCCGTAGATGAAGTTCTACTGTTGCATTTGCAGCAAAACCAAATAATTATCTTAGAATTAGAAAGAGAGCAAAGAAACATTTCGTTAATTAGATTAGAATTAGGTGACCGACATTTTGTTCTAATTAGTCTAATTAGGCAACTAGAATTAGCTAGTTGTCGAAACATCCCTCTTGGTAAGTCGATGCATGTTTTTCTTTAACCTAGGTATACATTGTTGATCGGTAAGATGCCCTCTGAAGGCCAGACGTCGCAGGAATCCTCGACTATTGAAAAGAACGAATACGATATTCCGCAAAATATATCGCCTGCAGCTTGCGATCTTATCAAAAGGTATGTTCTATCTGTGACTGAGTCACATTCAAATATCGAACGACTGAACTTGCCTTAAAAAATCGCGTAACTCGACTTGTTGCGAATGCGAAGAAAATAATGCCACTTTTACATCACATTAAAGATATCTGGGAAATTTTTTACCAAACTTATTTCGTTGCACTTTGTGACAATGCTGTGGGTTGATCGCGACTTCACATATATGTCATTTCCACCAATGTACGTAGACTTATACTGCATGCTTCGTATGCTACGATACGACCATTCGAGATATACTTACCTTCAATAGTAGAAGTAGTTGCGAAAGTATAATCCTAGGTTTTGCCAAAATCGTGTAACGAGGTGGTTACTTCACTATTATTCGAAATTGCAATGAGATGACGCTCTTCTCCGTGTGACACTCGAGTCATATGACTTGGTCCGAGCCATGAGTCGAGTCATCAAAAATCGCGAGTTCAGTCATGACTTGATTAATTACAACCCTGGACGTACCACTTTGAATTTCAACAAACATAGCAATTGACTATTATTGCAAGTTTGCAAATTAAATGAATTTTATCCACATCTCATCACAAAGGCAGTGCTATTTTCGAACAGTCGTATCAATTTAATCCTGTATGCTTTTGCAGTTGCAGACACAGAAACCTGTTGGTGACAAACCAGAGGCGCCCTCCATTTGCAGTAACGTATCACCTGAATTCCATGTGGCAGGATCAGCTCAAGAATTCGATCGATACCAATCCAAAACAGTCTACTATCAATATGGGTGGGTTTGCATTTAGTCACTATGGATCGATTTGCTCTTTAAAATGTATGCTACTTCTATAAATCAGACATTTTATAAATGACGACTCTTGCCAGTATGTGACATCACCAGCAAATTTGCAAACACTGGCTATGTGTTGCATTTCTGTGTTTGAAAATTCCATTCATTTCAACAGATGCGGCACCGAAGATTTGGAAAAGCAAACGGGCGGATTATACGGATAAAGCGAATGCGGTAAGGCTAATTTAGTATCGTGTCAGTGTCAGGATATAATTATACGCAATAGCCTACTAATAAAAGTAGCTAAAAATCTAATTCGATAAATACAAAGGTGAAGAAAGTACTCTTCGTGACTTCTCAACTACAAGTAAATTTCTACTCGATTACATGTAGAAGTAGCCATTTCAAAGACAGGTCAAAATTACTTTGAGACGGAAGTAGGTGGTCGAAGTAGTCAGATTTGCTGCACAAGTACAAGTAGTGCATTACATTCTTTTTCCATTGCAAGCTGTGAGCAGCCATTTACAAGAAATTTACACGAAAGGACTAATGCGACTACATATCGGTAAAATCATCAAAAACGATCCACTAACCATGTGTTCCCATATCATGCAGCTATTATCACAATTTCACTCGTTCAAGTGATGCGAATTTGCTACATCCTACTTTCTAAACCTTTGTAGAATTAGGACTTTAGCAATGAGTGTCTACGATACAACTTCGTAAGTGTTGTCCTTGTTTTAATGTGCTAGGTTACATTATGACACAGTGAATAGGATGAAAGACGTAAATTTTCATCTCGATAAAGTGGTGTATTGGCGATTTAGTAAGTTAGTTTTTCATATTTAATTTGTTACACATGCCGAAAACAGTGTTTATTTGATCAAGAACACTCTTAAGATGTCTAATTAGAGCGAAGTGCCAGCAATCGGGTTACCATAATTATGTCCTGTTTTAAGAGGATTGATCCGCCTTTTTCAATAAATCGAAGGTGTCCTCGGAGCATGCCCAAATGTGCTCTTTTTGGGGAATTTGTCCTCTTTCTATAAAATGTTTTATGACATGATTAAAAAGGTGTGCTTGGACACACCAAATGCAAGTCAATTAACGGAAAATACGTCTCGATGGGCATTTCCCGAGTCAATATTGGAAAAATGACCCTTTTTTAGTCAACACAATACTATTACTACTTTGGAAATTGCCCGTTTTTTTTTTCCGTTACTATCGATTTCAGAATTTATGAAAATAGTTCTCTTTTTCGCAATCAGGTGCTTATGAAAATAAACCCTGACTTCTTATGAAGTCAAGTAGCTTTTTTGTCATATTTTTTCGAATTCATAATTTAATTAAATTTCCTAGTTCTTGCAAAAACAGTGAATGTAGTTCTAATCTAATTGAAGAAAAGATAGATATAATCTTATTTTCCAATTGAATTTGTGGTTTTCCTGAAACTACTACAGAAGAATTGTATCGTGTGAAACAATCCAAGCTTGAAGTAAAGACATTTGTCATTCTCGTGCTTATGAAAATGTTTGATACAAACTGAACCTGATTTTTTGTATTTCATTCCAATCAGGAACCAGGGTTGTAACCAAGTCACGAGGTCCCGAGTCACAAGTCAATGTCACTTTTATAGTTTTGACTCGGGTCAAGTCGAGAGTCATTTTCAATTCACAACCGAGTCCAAGTCAACTAGTAGAGGGTCGAGTCCGAGTCATAGTGTTTTGATTTGAGTAAAATTCCAAATCATTATGTTCACTGTTCAATTTTCAGTTCAATCTGGTACAATCTACATATTTCTAGATGTAACTGAGTATAAATTTGTGGCGTTACTTCTACTTGTAACTGATTAGTAATTTATGAGGCCACTTCAACATGAGTACTTTGGACGATTGTTTTATTATGTTTTTCTATCATGCAGGTCCACACCAAATTGATTCTGTGTCGTCTGATGGGGGGGGGGGGGGGGGGATTCAGATCAACTGGCAACGTAACTTCACAACCTGCAAATTCTACGAAATTTGGATGCGATCGTAGTATGGACGCTCGCATTCGATACGCAGATTACGTCTTGGAATGACTAATGTTTGAAGACTCTACTTCTGAAGATGATTCGTGACGTGCTTGATGCAACTTTGTGTGATTGTGAAATTTATTTTGGTAATACATTCATACATTCGACAATGAAGAGGTTTGCAACTGATTGTCTTAGTGCCCGGGATTGTAACCAAGTACTAGTTCCGAGTCGCAAGTCGATCTCACTTATATATAGTTTCGACACGGTCAGGTCGAGTCTTTACCATTAGGGTTAGCATACTTCCTCTTATAAGAGGATTTGTCCTCTTTTTTACTATTTCGGTTAAATATTGGTTAAAATTCGACTGAGATGTAGGAATTCAGTACTCAAGTAACATTCCGGCGGATACATCGGGAGTTGAGCCGGCAAGTTAACCTTTTTTTAATCAACCAACAGAGAATTCAAGAAAAGTGGTATATTTATGGTGTCGAGTCGGAAAAATGACCTATTTTCAGTCAACCAACCACAAAGTTGGGTAAAATTTACCTTTTTACTGAATTTTACTCCAGTTTGTAAGTCTGAAAATAATGAGAAAGTGTCTTCTTTTCAGATTTTCATAATATGGTAACCCTGTGGAAGACCTCCTGATATAGTCGATGTAAAGAGATTCACAACAGATTTTAGACAGCTTTATTTCCGCGTCCTCTCGACAGGAAGTTCAGACAAGCAGGAGCGCATGCATTATCATGGGTTCACCAAGTGTCCATTTCACGTGGTCAGTGCTACACACTTGGCGGCCCTAGAACTAACAGTACCAGCACAATAGTAACAAGCAATCATCACATACAACCCCAATGGGTGGGCTGTCACAACCCTACCTTAAAACAATAATTACTCAATTAAAAAAAAAAAAACTAGGAACTAAAACTAGATCGAACGACCTTTCGGCCCCCAAGTGATACTGAACAAAACCGACTAAAATTCAACCCCGAAGAATTAGTCAAGTACAAATTAGCTAAATATTGGAGATGAAGGTGGCATATACAAAGGACTGCGTTTTCTAATTTTGAATGGGATGAGTTTCGACCACAAAAACGGACTCCCTGGCAACGTCAATGCTAGTTGTGTGATGGCTCCGAGCTGACATTGCCTGCAAGCACATCACACAAGAGAACACCGGTATCACGATTCAAGTCAAACGATGACACTGTTTCCAGTTGTTTGAAAACCGATAATTATTCGAATGCGCAACTATAGAATAACTCACTTTTAAAAATACTACGCGACTTGAAATATAACTACACAAAAAAGTAGTTAGTTCCCAGCCGACCAGCTGGATCAGCGGTTCTCAACCTTTTTGGTCATACGCCCCCTTGACGATGGTAAAAAAACTTGCGATCCCTGACCCCCTGCACTTATCGTCATGTCAAAACGAGCACATCATCTAAAACAGAGGTCTCAAACACGCGGCCCGCGAGAGCATTTTGTGCGGCCCGCGACGACATTTTGAAATTTCAAGTATTCAACAATATATTCACGTGACATATATATCTTTTTAAATATAAGAACTTGAAGTTCACGCTAAACTACTATAAAAATCACTGAAATCTCAACAAACTCACCATAACATCACTTTTAAAAGCTACCATGCGGTTGAAGATCAGCTATTACGTCACATTATTTCTAGTTTATGATGATAAAACACGACCCGTTGATGATTTGTGACTGAAAATTGTGATTCGGTTTGGTACGACCTTCTCTTAAATTACTCGATTTCGGATTGACTGGGGGATTAAATAGAAATGACTCGAGTTGAGTCGGGTCGAACGTTATAATCAGAGAAGGAATTGCGACTCGGAACGGTGACTTGGTAATCCTACGGAAGCAACAATTAATGAAACTGTCATGGAGAATGGTAATATATCAAAAGGTTGTAGCATGCGTTGCATTGAGTATATAGCTATCTAATCAGATCAGTATGGCAACCATTATACTATTCTATCTGTGACCCCCGTGACGTATAGTCAGTTACACATGCTGGGTGTTGTTTGTTCTCTTTATCCATGTTATCATCGGTGGCGAGGAAGGTATAGTAGTACATTGTCTTATCGCATTGTACATTGTGTGTGTCTTGTTCAGATAAAATATAATCTGATGATTTATTGATTAGAGGTCGACCGATTACCGACTTGGCCGATAATCGAGGCCGATATTTGAATCTTTCACGATTATCGATATTTTATATATAAAAAAATATTCGATCACGCAAAGGGCGATACGTGACGACGCTTTACCCTTGCAGAACGAGTTAAACTGGGTGACCATGACCATGCAAAGAAACTATATAATTCCTTACAATCTACCTCCACTAGACTGATCTGCAATTCTGTATCACGTTTTGCTTTTTGGGTTATCCCATATTTCAATGAATGTGAACAATTAAGCAATAATTCTTTTTAATTTCAGTTTTCTCGTTTGTTATTCAGTATTCTGCGGCATGTACAAGTGTCATTTTGCCTAATATATAATATTTTTATCGAAATGGTTCTCTGCTCCTTCCATATTAATATCGACCTATGAAATCAGTTATCGGCCTTGTGAGTGTGACGATAATCGGTATCGCTATAGGCCTGCAAAATTCAATATCGATCGATCTCTATTATTGATATCGTGCTCACTGCTCAATCCCGGTGCTGGTTTGCACGGTCAATGGGTGTGATGGAGGTGTGCCTGTAGCCTGCGCCGGATTGTAAAATCGATATGCGGCACTTCCGAAAGTCATACAAAAGCGCGCGTGTAGTAATAACAATAGCACAGACATTATTTCGTGGTATTTTGGTAAATAGTCGGTCAGTACTAGTCAGGCTCAGCCAGATAGCTTAGTATGTGGTATGTTTTGTATTGGCGTAATAATAATACTTTGTATGATTCAAGCTGCCAGAATACTAGAATCCCGTCTATGACATCTACATGTTGTAACGAATCATGCTTTACTCTGATTGCTAGTTTGCTGAGTTCGCCAATACCTGAGATTGTCTTTCAGGCATGCCTTAATATAGAGCTGAATTTTACAAATAACCAATCTAGTTACTTGATGGTCAACCAGATTCCGTTTTTTCAAGTAGTTCTAGTTAATGATTTTGAATAGTGAGCAGTTCTAGTTCTGGTTTTGCATTTTTTAAAATAAAGCTGCTAACATACGACTTGAACCAAAACTAGAAACATGCGTTGTCATTTTTAAACGGAAATCGTGATACCAGTGTTCTACTGTGTGATGTTCTTCCAGCTGATGTCACTAGGGCGGCGGCTGGTCACAATGACTCGAGTACTGGAATCTGAATCCTGCACTAATTGCAAATATTTGAGTCGAGTAAGGAGAGATCATTTTTTCAAATACTGTTATCATACACCCTCTGATACGAAGAGTGATATCATGACTGCTATTCGCGGGAAGTGTTGGGATAACTCGAATCTCATTTTTCGTATGACTTGACTTGACTCGAGTCACTTTGCAAAATGACTTGACCCGATCTTTCAGAAATGTGGATTGACTCGTGACTCGGAGCATTTACGAGTCAATTTCAATTCATAAGGCAATCGCTGTCGATAAAATTCGCTGTATCTCTCACATGTTCGGATTGTTCTCGATACGCTATCGGGACCTGTGATAGCGACCGATTTCATTCATTCAATGATTTTGCGTTTTACCGAACATCTATTGTTCTATCACCAATAAATTGACCACAAGCGTAGTGACTGGGGCTTACAGCGAAAAGTAGTCGCAGTATTAGTAGCAGTCGTACTATAGTACGATAGGAAAGAAATATAATAGCAAATTATCCATCTCTGTTCTCTAGACTGGTCAGTGGTCATTGGTGTCCTGTGCTCACCTGAGCCAAGCCTCTTGTATGATTTGAATTGAATTCGAATATAGTTTATATTAATCCTCAACATTGATGGCCTCAAATTGTATCATATGGATATCTAATTGGGTAGTGCATCAATTAGTTTCAACTATTAGAAGTATCTTATTCTATTCCCTATGTTTGCGTATAATTATAGACGGAGGGTATGCACAGCTGTTACGTAGTCTAGCAATTCTACCCATGCGTTAGTTATACTATTTGCATGCTTGTTTATTTAATTCTATATGCGGTCCTCGACGGCGAATACAATACAATACCCCCTACTTCGAAAAGATAATTTTACTTAACTTGTGACTTGACTCGTGACTTGACTTGACTTGACTTGACTGGAGTTACATCCGAAAATCGATTTACTTGACTTGACGCGAGTCAAAATGTGCAATGACTCGATATGACTTGTGACTCAAAGGTAGTGACTTGATCCCAACACTGTTCGCGGATGATTGAATTTGTTGCAAGTAACGCAATCAGCTGTGAACAGAATTACTCTAGAAATACAAACACTTCTTTATTATGAATCTGTATACTTGTGACGACTATTACCATTTGATGGTATTTTTCATGCAGACAAGACCATTCTTGTGAAAATGATGAATTGAAATGCAAATGAATTCGCAGCGAGTCTTAACCTCGAGTTATGAGGTAGGCCTACTTGGGTGACTGCTTGTTTATTAGCGCTACAGCAGACTTGGACAACTATAGATCATTCTAGTTGCCTGAATAGACTAATTAGCAGGGTTGTAATGACTCGAGTCCCGATTTTCTGATGACTCGACTATACTCGAGTCATTTTCTGAAAATACGGAAATGAATCGACCCGACTCGAGTCAATCCATGTATTGACTCGACTTGGACTCGAGTCATTGCGCATGATTCGAACCAAGTCATAGGACTCGAGAATAAGACGGCCAAGACCGACATTTCCCTATAATTTCAAAGAATTGGAAAGTAAGCACACTATTTGGTTTTCGTCTATTGGTACTGTTACTTGAAAATGTGACCAGAAACTACTAAAAGTTAGGAAAATTAGTATATTGTATTAGTATTAGTATATTGTATTCGTTATCACCAAACTAAGTTATAAAAAGTGGGGTTAACAAGACTTCAACTGGAAACTGAACAGTCAACACAATGACTTCGACTCGGACTCGAGTCATAATACTATGAATTGGACTCGACCCTCTGCTCACTGACTTGGAATCGGACTTGACTCGGTGTAAATTGAAAATGACTCGACTTGACTCGAGTCAAAACAATAAAAGTGAGATCGACTTGTGACTTGGTTACAACCCTGCTAATTAGACAGTAATGCCATCAATCGAACTTTAATCTAAATGGTGAAATGTTTCGATGCTGTCATTTTGATTCTAATCTAATTTCTTATTGCCTGAAAATGCTACAGGAGAACGCGTTGAGCAATGGTTCTCAAACTGTTTTAGTCACGCACCGCTTTATGATAACGAAAAATGTAGCGCTCCTCGTACCGTCATATAACAAAATGCAACCAGAATGGTAGCAATCCCAACAGGTAGTTTGATGCGATGGAAAGTTATGTCTATGGTAAGTTTTCGCAACTTTTAACAGCTTCCGGCAGCTTCCCAAATACTTATAAGTTATGTAGTATGTTGTTGTAAGCTGTTTGGAGGAGTCTTATATTGCAACTTCGTGCAATTTTCTCTATTTTTCTCGTGCAGCTTTTTGGATCTTTTTAGATATTTCATGCAACTTTTTTCGATTTTTCATGAAACTAACTTTTCACTGAAAATATTTGGCACCATATACCAATAGATCGATTGATTTATTTCGCTCTCGTTTAAATTTGACGTCCTTTCTTATTTGACGTAATTCAGGCTAGACTGCCCAAATTTATAATTTCACTGGGTCAATTTTTCAGGCTATTGAATTTGAGAAGTCGCCAACACTGAGTTTTGCTACAGTGTCATGCATACTGATCGATTCGAGTATCTCATACTCCAATAATTTCAAGGAACTTGTCCATAAATGTAACTTTTTGGTGCAACTTTTGTGGAAAATAAATGCAACTTTCCAAGGATTTGACTGCAACGAAAACTATTTATGACTGTTGATGAGAGAATTAAATAATGAAATTTGGACTATACACAGAGTAATAACTCTGCATTGGAAGTAAATCGCGCCGACCTCGAAAATATTTTCAGTTGACCGCAGCTTCGCGCCCCCTTCAGATGCTTTCACGCCCCCAAGAGGGGCGTGCCTCCGCAGTTTGATAACCGATGCCGTAGAGTGAGAAACGAGCCAAGTTCGGTGTAGGCCAATAGACATTTGCCATAATCATGCTTATGAGCATGAACTTTGATTTGAACTTGATTTAATTTTCAAGTTTTTCGTCAATTCAGTAATTCTAATTATAACCTAATTCGATAAAAACTGTAGCTGAAAATATAATTCTAGTCTAATTAGGAAAAAAACTTGCTATAATAATACGGGAGTAGATTCTGTTTTTTTTTTCGACCGAAGTGAGTTATTATATAGTTTAGGTGGGATTTTTTTTCTTTACAACCTCGTGAATGAATTTCGCCGATAACATCAGTAGCCTATAGTTTCAGATATTACTGTCAAATATTTATCCATTCTCAGCCCACGTGATCAGATTAACATTGGGTTGCCAATGGCCAGACGCTCGGAATTTACCGGAATTTTACCGTTCAAACTGCGTCCGGGAGGAATTTCTTGAATATGCCTAAATTTCTGGAATTTTGAAGGCTTCACGTAGGCTAATAATTTTTTCGTAAATCAACATAATAACATTAACATTAGATTTATGCTATACATGAAATTTTTCTTCGCGCAGGGCGCGATTTACTACAACATGTATTGATTTCAATATGGGGATTACCACCCTAGCAAAAACTGCAATAAAATAAATTATTAAATAAATAAATTACTAAAATAAGCGTAATTGTATCGCAACTATAGGATAACGTTATATTCCTAGATACGATTACGGCCGTTTAACGGCATATTCCAAGAGACGGTTACGGCCGTTTAAATGATTTATACAAATATAGTGATGCTTGTAAACGTGGGGGTCGTTTGACTTTATTATGGGGTTCGCGAAGATGTTGAACGTATATTCAGCTTCCAAAATAGACTGTGAGTAAGTCTGGGTAAAGCTGCTGACTGCTGCGTTCTTTTAGTAACCAGCTCGTCAGATTTTGATTTGGGCCAAGGAACATTTTCAAATTGGAGATGGTGTCGCGACCATAAAAGGCTGGAAAGCACAGGGTTGGTGTGTTTATAAAGCTCCGTGGTGCGCACCGGCATTAGACTGAAAACTAATGTGATCGGTGTGACATGAATATGACTTAACGATGTATAATTACGCTCCCTGTATTTTTGAATTCATCCTTCTCCACCAGCTCTGCCGCTAACTCTGATCATATTGGCGGAGATCGGATCAAACTCCAGGCCTATTGCAATATATGGAAGGGAAACTATCATTCATGTACAGTCATGCATGTGGGAATAAGATGAAGTAAACATTAAATTCTGCCTTCAACTTAATACAGATACTGCAAACTGCCGTTACGAGAAACGGCAAAGAATGGCTTGGTAATGATATATATCGGCGGCTTTTGATTGTTAATGCTTCGTTGTGGAAACCGTAATATGTACAAAATTTCAAATCTTTGTCCGGTGAACGTACGTATGTACGTACTTTGAGTTGCATTTAAAACAAACGGTGTTTTAAAACACTTTGTTTAAAACATGTCTTAAACAGTATTTTTTAAAAAGGCCATTTTAAAAAACAAACAAAATTTTGTTACTTTTTAAGTTGTAAAATTATGCCATAATTGTGCAAATATTTTCCAAAAAACATGCTGTATGATCCTACGGACAATTACCACCTGATATAGCCGACGTATATCGATGTGCGATGGTTTAAAACCCTAAAAATAGTCGGTTCAACATTAATAGTACAGATATTTCGTCAAAGGAGCTATGTTTACCCTATATGTTCAATTGTTAATGTCATTCCACTATGACGTCAAAATTGAATATTCAGGACGTCATGGCTTTAAAACAACAAAAAACATACATAAAAAACATGTTTTAAATTAGGGCCTTGTTTTAAACATGTTTATTTCAAGTTGATTTTTGTTTTAGATGCAACCCTATACGTACTACATAGGCCTACTGTTCGCCAAGCAGCAACGGTCAAACGGCGTTTACCAAAGCATAGCCAAACATCAATGCATAAGTTGTGGCGAGATAGCGTAGTGGTATAATCCACGGCGGCAACACCAATGGGTTGCGGGTTCGAAGTCCGACCGAGGTCGGCTCCAGAATTCCCGCCTGAGTGTTGGGGTTCATCTAGGCTCCTCCTCGTCATTTCATCCATGTAAACGGTGTCTTATAAAAAGGCTAAAGGTGGCCCGTGCTACAAGTCGGCGGCTACGTAATAAAAAATGATGAATATCGGCCTGGTGTAAATGACCATAGCAGTCGACAAATACCATGAATAACACAAAGAACAACAACAATGCATGAGTTACTATTTGAAACTAGGCGGAGTGGTGATTGTTATCCTGCTGCGAGTTAGTGGCGTCTAGAGCAGTGGTTCCCAACCTTTTTATCCTAATTCCCCACTTCCGATTTATTCCGAGCCTTCATTCCGCACCTAAAATCTCTGTATCCATATCTACCCTTTGAAGTGCTACCTTCAATAAAATTTTGCAAGACTTTTGTTTGTGGTGCTAGTGGTGCTTATTGGCGATTGTAAAGATCACCAGAATCGATCAGCACACAATAAAATTAACGCAGCGGTGAACTGGTAAACGTCAACGCACCTCCGTAAATATATGTATCTACCCCGGCGCGCAGCCAGCAGAAAAATAGGAGGGGTTTAAAAATTTTCCAAATGTTGCGGGGTAGCATCAATTTACATACGTAAATGCCGAATAATACATGGGTCAGATAAACTTCCTGATGTTGACGAACTCATGTGTGCGATATATATATAAGCCACCGTAAACTACACCTTCGCACAATACTAAAAGAACTTGAAGTAAATAAATATGTAATTTAATTTGTAAGGAATCCACGTGTGCTATCAATTAGCGAGTCCACGATCTCCCTTGAAGACACGTAAACCAATATGAGCTCTTATTACAACGAATCAGAATTTTTCTATCATTACGTTTCATGACCAGTGATGGTGTACAAATGAATAAAAACATTTCTGGAGAACGCGTGTCTCTATCCAAGTGATTCTCGCTAATTGGAGGCACTGATAATATGAATCGCTGAATTGTAAATAAGCTATGAAATATTCGGTCGGCATTTCAAAACGACATTTATTAAAGGAGAATATTACTCTAAAGATTTTTTCAAAAGTGAGTCTATTCCCCACCAGAAATCCCGAAATTCCCCACCGTTTGGGAACCACTGGTCTAGAGCGTATTGATAACCTGATATGCAGCAGGGCGGCTGTTCTTACAATCGCACTGCAATGTAGGCCAGTAGGGGTCTCAGCTTTCCCGTGGCCACTTACTGGCCACAGATTTTTCCGTGGCCGGCCACGAATATCTCGTGGCCGGCCATGAAAAAGCGTTGTATCGTGGCCGGCCACAGTGAATATCATGGCCAGCCATACTAAATCATCGTGGCCGGCCACGAGTTCATGGCCAGTTCGTGATTTTGGCTCATCTAGTTGGATGAAAATCCGCCCTTTGCCTCTACTTTGACTATACACGCGTAGATCTTCTTCATTTGCACTACGAATTTGCTGGCAGCTAGGTTTGTAGACGGCTTCCACTAATATTGCACGTACTCAAGTTACATTACCACTTTATTGAACAGTTCGGGGATTGGTTCGAAATTACCACGGTTTTACACATGTTTACCTTCTGTGTTTGCTGTAGAAATGAATTTAATTCCCTCTGACTATGAAAAATTTCTCTGGGGCGGTGCGTTGTAAACTATAACAGTGAAACATGTGTTCCTTGAACTTCCTAGATAGTTGATAGAGTAATGTTAGAGCGTACATCTTATTGCTCGGTCAGACAAACGACTTTACATTAAAACTACTGTCCACAGCTTTCACGCCAGGCGCTCAACGCACTGGGATTGTGTGGAGAGATAAAAGCGTGGTGTAGACTCGATAGCAATGTTCCCTATAATTTATGAAGAGTCTGCGCACACTCACCAACTTACTGCGCAGAGACTCGGACAACGGTGCGTAACGACTAAAAAAGGTCATCACTTTGGATTTTTCGTGCGCAACTTAGATTTTCTGTGCGCAGAGACCGTGTCGGTACTGCGCAAGTGCGCATTTGCGCACGTGCGCAGCTTAGAGGGAGCATTGCTCGATAGCCTTGCAGTCTCTTCGCTTCTCCATCGTCGAAGTCCATTAGTGATGCAAACGTAGATAGTCGGACTCCCTGCCCCTCCGCCCTTTTCTACGTAAACAAACCGTCATATTTTTCTTCAAACAGTTCGTTTATTCCGTTATTACCAATATCCCGAAATCGAATGCAATTGATGATATGATTACAATCATTCACATACAAGTAGTGCAATACAATGTGTCGAATGCATGCTTTTCATATAGAAGACACCCAGGGGCACGAGACATCAGGTGTACTTTACACAGCGATATTTGCACTGCCTTCAGATGCTAAACCCTAATGAACGATTCGAACTTGTATGTGTCATCAAAATTGCTCCCTGTATATTGTTTGGGGAAACATTCCATTGTTCCTTGCATTAACCACAAATATATCATGAGTATTGGTCAACACGCAGGCATAGGAAATATAGGCATAGGCATTTTTTCGTCGGTCGATGGTACTACATTTGATGACGCAAAGTATCTGGAGTGATCTATTAGGCCTATTATAACAGTAATTTGATTATAAAGCAGACGCATTTACGTCCTATGACCACCACATCGGTTAGCAGCTTGATCTAACTACGACATGCGATACAAAACGATCCTTGCACCCAAGTAATCAAATATCCTCTGGCATGCACGCCATCGATAGTGACTGAGACATCCATTTCATTCCTACATGATTTGTTTCAACCAGGAAGAACGGCTCCTAGATGCATATATATATATAAAATTAAATGGGATCGAAAACGTGACCAAAATCGAATTTCTGGGAACAAAGCCCCACATTTTATCATTAGTACCGGCGGTAAGTTAGGCTACATCGCTGACTTTTTTCACATATGCAGCAAATCTGCAGTGCGTCAAGTTCAAGTGCTGCTACAGCATGGAAGTATTCATAGATTCATCGACACAATTATCATAGTCCAACAATATTAGTGCAGCAAGCTCCATTGATGTTGAGGATAGCGAACGCCGTATGTATAGCAGTACGATGATCAAATATGTATATAACCGTATATCGTGGATTTTTATCATAGACCTGATATAGAAAGGAAGGATTGTATCAGCCCGGCATTATCCAATTCACTGCTATTCAGTTATACGAAAGATAACAAACTATGGAATTGTTTGCAACTACATATCCTATCTAGACTGTTGGAAAGAGATATCAGATCGGGGGAAGCACCGGCCACAGCGAGCTGCTCTGTGGCCGGCCACAGAATGCTAAGTGGATTTCACAGCTTTTCTGCAACTTAAAGAGTATTTTCAAC
Source organism: Botryllus schlosseri (assembly GCF_051294905.1). NCBI lineage: Eukaryota > Metazoa > Chordata > Ascidiacea > Stolidobranchia > Styelidae > Botryllus > Botryllus schlosseri. The sequence goes on along the minus strand of NC_137236.1, from coordinate 5,752,959 downwards.
ATATTCTTGGTTCTTTTGTTCCCTATTTGTTTCTTTCGGGTACTTTGATTACGATATTTAGTACCGAGAACGAGAAAACAGGTAAAATGACCGCATATACTGACCGATTAAGTATCGCGATAGAACAGCATACAACATACTTATGTATTCAAGGAGATATAGTCGAGTCAACTTAAACGTAAATCGAAAAAATCTGCAGTGAATTAAGAAAAATTCCCAGTACAGTATTGTACTATTCATAAATTCATCAGGGCAATTCACGAAAGATTTCAAACTGCCCCTATGAACAAATATATAGCCTATATGTATAATTTCTGATTGCAGACTTATCCTAAACGATAAACATGGTTGAAAAATGGTGGAAATAATCCGCCTCATATTATTTAATGGCAGGTATGCATATTTACAATATATAACGAACTATGCAATCGATTGCTGATGTACAATGCACATCCTTTCATAGAAAATCAATATCAGAACGGGGGAAGCACCGGTCACAGCGAGCTCCAAGCTATTCTGTGGCCGGCCATAGAATGTCATGTGAATTTCACAGCTTTTTGGGAACTTATAGACATTTTCTGTCAAATATTTGGTGTACATTCTTCTTTCCAATTCTATAAATGTTCTTACGATTAGCCGTGACGAGTGTCAGCCGAATATTCGGGTATATTTTTACAAAAAAAAAATCAACACTTACCGGTTACCAGTTTTGATACTGTCTTCATTGCTTCTAGCTTTCCATACCTTTATTTCCTATTCCATTTAGCGGACATCCCCATTTTTAATGCATTCTTTACATCATTTTATGTGTTGTTAATTGATATTTTAGAGACTCTGCCTCGTCGTTTCGACTTCTTCCTATCGTTTCATTGTATCGCTATTCTTCTGGTATTTCGGGTGAAAATGCTTTCTAAATTGAGCTAAACCATCGCTCTCACCTAGTTTTATCGACTGCACGCCCATAATAGAACATGATTTATCATACATTTGACCACGATTGGGGCCCGGACAGTACTGATATCCAATATTGAGTTGGTATATTACGGCCGGCCATGAAAATTCGTTGTGGCCGGCCATGAAATTCATTCATGGCCGGCCATGAAATCGAGTTTTCCGTGGCCGGCCAAGGAAGTTTCGTGGCCGGCCACAGCGAAATTTCATGGCCGGCCATAAAATTCGCTGTGGCCGGCCATGGAATAGCACTTTTCATGGCCGGCCACAAAAAAATCCGTGGCCAGTAAGTGGCCACGGGAATGCTGAAAGTCCGTCTCATGTAGGCTGCATCGAATATCTATTTACTATGTGTGGATACTTCTTAAGCAATGACGGGCAAAGCTAATACTTTTGACGTAATAATGAGCAGTGACGCTTGAAAATCATACGTTTGTGCTATCACTAACCTGGTATAATACCTATTCCTTGTTCACGAATGTTCAGTTTATGTCAGTGGTCCCCAACCTTTTTCCACCCTCGTACCATTTCGACGTTTTATGCAGTGCTCGCGTACCACTTACATAAGTTACGTGCGCCGCGAAAACGTTCAAAAATATCCCCACCGTGTTGAGCTGCCGAGGGCAGCGAAACAGAGAATAAACTGCCCATTTTCGGGCGCATTATATGAATTCTGTAGTGGATACATTCGAATTTTTTGTGGTCAAATTATACATACGGTAACTAACTTGCGGATAGATGCGCATCTCGTGATTCACGATTGAGTGATGCGATGCGCTGCTGATTCGTGGTTGATTCATACCATGCAAGCGGCTGGTTTGTCGGCCAGATTGACTGTTGAAAATGCAGTTGTGGTACGGCTTTCAGAGGATATCAGTAGGATAATTGATGAGCGAAAGAATTCATGATATTCATTCAATTATTGTTATCAATTAGTTTCAATATTGACTTCGGCTAAGGATCCAGTCAATGGCCCGCGCCAATAGCTAGACGTACTGTACCACTAAATAACCTGTTCTCAATGCCCTGCGTGATGTCCGAACCAAACATAACTGCATTTTTAACAGTCAATCTGGCCGACAACCAGCCGCTTGCATGCTATTAAATTAATCACGTGTTGCGCAGCTATTCGTAGATTAGTTACCTATAGTCAAATATACTAAAACGGTTAGGTTAGGTAAGAAACCCAATGCTGCATGACTAGATCTCTTCCCCGTAAGCCGTCATTGGTGGGATTTCCCCTACCCACAACGACAATCTTGCCACCAGGACGACGGCTTCAAAAAACTCAAAATCAAACCTACTTGAACTAATAACTCCCTTCGGTCGAAAAAACCACAGGTAGGGAGCCACTGGTTTATGTCGTATAGTCCTTGTACCAATAAAAAGTAATATTCTTTCATGAATAAATCGATTAGATATGGGAAGTAGTCGATTACGATTACGTCGCATTTTTTCGAATGTAATCGATCGCGATTACGATTACTTGAAAATGCTGTAATCGTTGTAATCGATTACGATTACTAATCGCGATTACCCCATGTCTGAAAACTTCAACTAACAAACTTCAAAAATCCGCAATTAACTAACCACCAACTAGATTCAGTTCTGGAGCAACTAACTAATTTTTACTATATCACAATCAAAATGACTTTCAAAAGAATAGGAGTGGGAGGAGTTTTGAACCCTCAACCAACCCCTGGATACGCCACTGTTAAAAGTGGTGTCTCGTAACTGGCTGCAAAACATCGTACAACAGAACACCAGTATCACGATTCATGCAAATTGACTACAGTTTTTCCATAGTTGTTCTGACACCCATAGGCGCCGACCTAAATTTTTACATGGGGTGGCCAGATGAAAAAGGGGAGGGGTTTGAAATTGTTTAAAACCTAACAAATTAGCATCAATTTATTACGGTTAAGTACATGCGTAAATGCCCATAATAGATGGATAGGACAAGATTCATCGTGTTAATGAATTCAGCGTATAAGTACGCGTAAGCTTGCCAGCGAGTCCGGCGGTTCAGTAGCGATTCCTCGATCTCGCTTCAATATCAGGTATTCACTTACCACCATTAAGACGCGCGCGAACAATTGAATACGCAACCTCGGTGACGGTGAAGACGAGCTATTTCGCAAATAAATATGATTGAAGTCGGCTATGTAATCTGTTCTGTAATGATGCCAATTTCAGGTGAATCAGACATGTCGCAACTTTTGATAACACGGCCTTAACACACAGCTTCTGATGTTTTGGTATTAGCGCTAATCAATTACGTCCGTTCCAGTCTGTTCGTGGCCAATTGCCAGTATGACATAACGATCGCATAAGTAGAGGTTGCAAGCAAATCATGCGAGGCCTGTAGCAGTCTCTATAGTTTAGGCCAGCGATGTTATCATATGCGCCAGTCCTGATGTAGACTCACTGGTAACGATATCAGGTCTAGCCTGGTGTACGTACGTGAGAGTTTATGCCAGCGATTATAGCTTGCAAGCCTGCACGCGGATGCGCTAAGTCAAACTAGCGGTCGATAGCGCGCATCAGATATCAATGACCCATTTCGCATACAAATGATTTTCGCAAATTTGCAGTACGCAGCATCGATAATATGAATTAGTTAATTGAGATTTCAAAAGGACGTGATTTCTAGTTTTAAATGAGAAACTCCCTGGCTAAGCACCTGGGGCAGGGGTCGGCAAGCCCATGGCACGCGAAAGGATTTTTCATGGCGCGCCAAATGATTTGACGAAAACGACGTATCATAACCATGTTTTGTTGCATAACATTTCACATGAGTTTTCAAATGAAAAAAGCAAAAATTAATTTATAAATCATCATAATGCATAGTCCTTTTGGGGCAGATTATAGTTACCCTGAACATTTTTCCGCACTCCGCGCGATTTACCGTGACCCAATATCTTGATTTTGGAAAATCCACAAAATATATATACGGACACCTAATATCGTCTGAAACCGTTTAGATGCTTTAGTCTAGGAGTGCGCACTGTGCAGCCTGTGGGATCGTGAATATTTTAAATGAACCAGCATTTTGGAGCTGGGCATTTTCACCCTAGGAGACAATTGTTTTGGCAACATGCGACTCCGTGCGCTGTGAGCATGGCCAAAATGATTTGCGGCGATATAACATCGAAATACAATAACTACCGCATGCTGGCCAAAACCTTCGACATTGATATGTCCGCTGTCCAGGTGCCGTCCAGCTCCCGCAGCTTTAGTCGCACGTCTCAAATGAGACTCATAGAGAAAAATTACTTGTCCCGTGAGAATTTGGAATTGTGTTTTTGTTGTTGTTTTGTGGTATTCATGGTGTTTTGTCGACTATTATGGTCATTTACACCAGGCCGATATTCTTCATTTTTAATCCGTAACTGCCGATCTATAGCACGGCCCACTTCTAGGCTTCTTGTAAGACACCTCTTACGCGGTGCAAGGCCGGGTGAAGCGTGTTTAATTAGGCTTACCATACGTCCTCTTTTAAGAGGATTTGTCCTCTTTTTTGACTTTTTTGAAAGTGTCCTCGGAGGACGCCCTTTTGTCCTCTTTTTTGAGATTTTTTCCTCTTTTTGGAAAATTTAGGCAGATTTAGAGCAAATTGCGAGTGATACGCCGTATATTAGCACAGAAGTGAAGCTCCGGCGGGCATTTCGGAGTGAAAAACGGTGATTTTAGGTCTGAGCGAAAAGATTACCTTTTTTTTTTTTTTTTTTAGTCATCCACCTGGCAATGTGGAGTAACAAACGTTATTTTGAGCTCTGAGCAGAAGGACCTTCACAAAGTGGGAAAATTTAACCGGTTTTTCAGAATTTTACTCCGGTTTTGCAAGTTGCAAATTTCTGAAAAAGTGTCCCCTTTTTTGATTTCCAAAATATGGTTAGCCTAGTTTAATCGAATGAGAAATAGAGGGGAAATTAACGCAATTCAACGCAGAAAAATCAACAGTGCCCACCGAACGAACAATAAAGGATCTTTATATGCATCTTCCTCGGATTGGTCCCATTTCTACCCGCTTCAAAATACAATTGATTTCTGCGGTCAGTAAGTGTTACGACACAGTCAAAACCAATATGATTTTTACGACTACGCAACTGCTCCCTTCAACACGCAAAGACGTGCTTCCTCCACTTCAACAAAGTAATGTAGTGTACGAATATATGTGCCACTGTGATTGTGGCTATGTGGGAAGATCGTCAGAGCGTCTGCAGGAACGCACAAACCAGCATGTCCCTAGATTTATCAGAACACGTGCATCACGCTCGTTGAAAAGCTCACCCTTTAACTCATCCACTCAAGCTTGATGCTGACCGATCGAAGGCAATTAATTCTGCAATCGGAAAACATCTTTAGGATAATCCGATTTGTGCGAATAATTATAGAGACGACAAATTTCGCGTCATTGGGAGGGGCCGTTCACACTTCCATTTGTGTGCCTTGGAGTCTACTTTTATTAAAATACACCAACCGAAACTCTGTCAACAGAAGGACACCTGGTAATAGTGCACCGAACGCTGTCTCATTCAAAGTTTCATGCTGGTGACGTCATATTTTGTGACACGATTGTTGATATATAATGTTCTTTCTTATTCTCTACTAGTTGCTGACGATTACTCGTGACGATTGTCAGCCGAAAATATTCGGGTTTCATTTTAATATGAATATACTATTCAATTGTATACTGAAGTTGTGTACCTCCAAGAAGCTCTTCAAACTGTAAGTTTAAAACATGGAGATCAAAAGCAGTATTGAATGAATATATTATTATGAATATAATATATTAAGCTAATGCTCTTGAATAGCTGTTGAAATCAATCAGACATCTGTGGTCGACCAAAGTTCTTTGGCCTCTGGCTGCATGTCGGCTGTAAAAAGTTGTAACCCTTGGTAAAGACTAGGCTTACACATGAACATCAGTTACACTAAAACGCAGCCTTGTCTTGTTAATCTGCGTGGTCGCAAATGTCTACTCGCAAATGTATGTAGCCCCGAACAGAATACAGTTTCATGATCATCTTTCTCAGGTGGTCAAAATTGGTCAATACTTTCAGATCAGACCGGGCCACACAAGAGAAATATACAAAAAATTAAAATCGCAGAAGGCGGGTGTTTAAGCATTTTGTATGGGGTGGCCACCACCCCATAAATGTGTCATGGGGGGACTGCGCCGCGCCGTAACTTGGCGCCCATGCTGCAACCTATCAATTTGTTAATGTGCATCTAGAACCAAAACTAAAGACTCAATTTGGATATACCAGTATTGCAAATGCACTGTTTACGTTCTAATGATGCAAATTGTTTAGATTTGTTACACACTATAATACAAAGCAGGTGGTGGAATAAATTGAAGATTCTGTAAACCTGTAGTGATCACTTCCACATAAAGATGAAAGATCGTCTGTGCGATATAGCCAAGAAACCACTTTCTCAAAAAGTTAACCGCAAGCTTAATATTTGTGCGCATGCTGGCATCATTAATCGTGACTGTGATATATGTGGTAAATCATTCACTTGGAAGAGTCAGCTCAAGTCTCATATGGATATACATATTGGCGCTAAAAAGCACCAATGTGATATATGTGGAAAAGCATTCTCTGCCAAGGGAATCCTTGGATGTCATATGAATACGCATGCTGGCGTCAGAAATCATAAATGTGATATATGTGGGAAATCATTCATTCGGAAGGGCCACCTCTCAGTTCACATGGATATGCATGCCGGTACCAAAAATCACAAATGTGATGTTTGTGGGAAAGCATTCACTTGGAAGAGTCAGCTCAAGTCTCATATGGATGTACATATTGGCGCTAAAAAGCACCAATGTGATATATGTGGAAAAGCATTCTCTTCAAAAGGAATCCTTGAACGTCATATGGATGTGCATGCTGGCGTCAAAAATCATAAATGTGATATATGTGGGAAATCATTCATTCGGAAGGGCCACCTCTCGGTTCACATGGATATGCATGCCGGTAAAAAAAATCACAAATGTGATGTTTGTGGGAGAGCATTCACTCGGAAGGAAGAACTCACGCACCATATAAAATTACATGTCGGTAACAAAAATCATAAATGTGATATATGTGAAAATTCATTTGTGCACAAGAGTAGCCTCAACAAACATATGGATATCCATGCGGGGGTGAAAAATCACAAATGCGATATATGTGGTAAAGCATTCACTCAGAATCGCCAGCTCTCACTCCATATGGATATGCATGTTGGTATGAAAAATCATAAATGTGATGTTTGTGGGAGAGCATTCACTCAGAAGGGAGATCTCACGCACCATATGAAAGTGCATGCTGGTATAAAAAATCATAAGTGTGATATATGTGGGAATTCATTTGTGCGCAAGTATAGCCTAAACAAACATATGGATATCCATGCTGGCGTAAAAAATCACAAATGTGATATATGTGGAGAAGCATTCACTCAGAAAGACAACCTCAAGCGTCATACGAAAATACATGCCGGTAACAAAAATCATAAATGTGATATATGTGGGAATTCATTTGTGCGCAAGGGTACCCTCAACAATCATATGGATATCCATGCGGGCGTGAAAAATCACGAATGTGATATATGTGGGAAAGCATTCACTCAGAAGGAATACCTCAAGTGTCATATGGATATGCATGCTGGAATCAAGAGACATAAATGTGATATATGTGGGAAAACATTTACTCAGAAGGGCCACCTCATGCGTCATATGGATATGCATGCTTGTAACAAAAAGCAATATTGTTATGTATGTGGGAAAGCATTGACCGGGACGGCTAACCTCAAGCGTCATATGAATATCCAATAGGGCTGTTCAAAAAACAAGTTTTTCGTCAGATTTCACTAGCTACTTGATAAAATTGTTAGGTTGGTTAAAAAAAAAACGCTGCACACGAACTTTGGCTCAATTCCAATGGAAAGTTTTGAATTGCGATGATGAACAAAATTCACTTATGGTACTTATGTCATAGCAGTTCCAATCAATTGAACTGCGGTCCTATTCGTTTATTGTGTGTCCCAAAGTTGAACTTGGAAACAAAGGCATACCACGAGTTGGTTGATATTGAACCTTATGAACAACGTCCTTCAGCGATTGGGCACTTAACTGATAAAGAGTTGGAAGAATGCCTCGAGAAGCCTCTGATTATGTTTCATCCATGCCTCAATCAAACAGTGGAATGACCTGTAAAGCTCGTAACAGAAGCATCAGCACAAGTTTCGGGATTTGAAAGACGAGATGGCCTCATTCGCCAAAAATTAAGTCTCGTAAACTGATGAAAAAATTTGACACAAAAATGCATTTTCAATAAGTCGGTAAATGTGAGTGTTTCATTTTGATGTTTTGAACCGATTGTAAACGGACTGTGTTGTGAATATATTTGTATTATGGGCCCAATATTCGGTATTGTCAGTGTGTTACTTTTCTTTTCAAATAACTGATGACGGATCACAATTCGTCAGAATAAATGCTGAATTTCAACAAAATGTGTGTATATATTGTTTTTTGGCTATAACTCATTTTGTGTTCACGATAGAGAAAACTTTCTTCCTGAGACAGATAGAAACATGATGCTTCCGCAGATTTTGAGCTATATATCATGACTCCACGACCAGCGGTTGCCGAGATGGGCCATTTTACCCCCCCCCCTCATACGCGCAGAAATTAGGGGGTTGCCGGCTGGAAAATGGGGGTAATAACATGAAGTCACTTTTTATTGAAGTTTTAGGTCATTTGTCAGGATTGAGGAAGCCCGTTTTTCGATTTGAAAAAAAAGTCATTTTCATTCCACCCTAGTGGACATATGAGTATGCGACAGACACTTGAGCATGTGCGTTGAATTATAGGTTTGGGGTATATATCGGGGTTAATTTCAGGGTTGTTTCGTGATAGGGTTGATTTTAGGGTTACAAAGTCACATTCTGAGCTGTCGTTTTCGATTGTGTCGCATGCTCAATTGCTCATATATCAGGCAACTAGTTTTGACATCTTGAAAATCGCTAGCCTTACCGCTAAATTCAGTAGAAATGTACGACATAACCTCCACTCAAATAGCACCGCCGACTAATTTGGACCAATCATGTAAGCCTCAAAACACGTTCATTATTGACCATCATTAGATAAGAGTGAGACAATTGAGTATATAATGATGCCGAGGGATTTGTTTCACCCGAGCAGGGTTGTAACAAAATGACCTGAACTCGAGACTGAGCAGTAATCCAGACTAGTCACCAAACATACCATAGTGACACACAGTATGACTTGGAATCGGATTTGACTCGGTGGTGAGTGGACAATGAGTGTACTTAGTTTTCGAGTTAAAACTATAAAAGTGAGACGGACTTCTGACCGGTAACCTTGTGGCTTGGTTACAGCCCTGATGATAAGACAATCCGTTGTAAAGCTTGGTGATCTCATTCGTAAATGTATGAACGTATTGCAAAATCCAATTACACAATCACACAAAGTTGCATCGAGCGTATCGCGAATGATCTGCTCAAGTAGAGTCTTCGAACAGGAGTCTTTCCAAGATACAATCTGCGTATCACAGGCAAGCTCCTAAACTGTGATTGTATTCGTCCTTATGTAACAGTTCCAATTTGTAGTTAGTGAAGTTACGTTGCTGTTCGATGTAAGTCACGGCGCCATCAGAGGTCACAGAATCACATTGGTGTAGTCCTGCACGATAGAAAAATATATTGAATTACTCAACATACTCATGCACAAGTAGAAGTAACGACACTAATTTATACTCGGTTACACGCAGAAGTACTCCTCCCACTTTTATCCAACAGTGTTTTAACCAATTGGCTACTTAATTTTTATTACGTTGGATTTCGTAAAATATAAAGTAATTCTGGGATATTTTCCGATCACTATTATGATTGATATTGTCACAACAATTAAGACAAAGTGTCCCATGTAGCATGGTAAGTGAACATATCTCCGTAAATTGCATCGACCGGTAATGGCGGTAATGTCATCAGTCATTTGTGTTAGTCGAGAAGATGAATCTCGCAATTTCGAGTCATTAAGTCATTATCCCTGTTGATTTGAGTTCAAGTCACTATATTTTTTTAAATCCAGTCACTTTACTTGATTTTTAAAAGGTACTCGATTCAAGGCAAATCACTCCATTTTAATTGACTCGAGTCGCATTATAAAAAATTTGTAGGTTACTCGAGTCAAGACAGTCTGCTTCCAAGAGTGACTTGAGTCTAGTCTAGTCACTAACTTCAAGTCACAAGTAACATCAACTCATTACATATTTTGAGTGGATTCAAGCCCAGTTACTCCATTTTTGGAGGCGATTCAAATCAATGTCAAGTTGAGTCACTCGATTTTCTAAGGTAGAGTCAAGTCATGACACTACCTTAGAGGAAACATTAGGTTATTACACATTTCGACCCGAGTGAAGTCAAGTCATTAGGTCAGCGGTTCTCAAGTCGTTGCATGACAGTCTTTCTCAGGTTGGAAAACTTGGATCCATTATTTGGCGCATAGAATTTGTCTATACTTTTAGATTAGGAGTCCACTTTGACGGCAGAAACTCTCTGCTGGCCGATCAAAATGACGTCGCGGGCCCAATCCGGCCTGCGGTCCGTATGTTGCCCCTCGCTGCGCTAGATGCTGGATGTGATATGTTCAAAAAATATATGTTTCTTCATTTTGGCGCCATAAATGTTACGATCACACCAAAACTATCGTCGGAAGCGTATGCGCTAATATTGCATTAGCCTCCATCTATCTTGGCGGAAGTGGTTTTCGTCACCACTCGTTCATATCAAAACGAAGACGCGGATTCTCAAGACACGACCACGTACTTCAGGAAATACAGCAGCAAAATTATCTTTGAAAAAATAAAAGTCTACCAATATCTACATAAATATTATGATGTTATTTTCAAGAAAGATCATTATTTTGCTGTTTATCACAAGCCTACAGTTCATATTTCACAATACAGATATGAAGGTTGGACGATAATAGAGATAAAATTGAACTAAAACTTGAGGGGGTCCGCGAGGGTCCGTGACGGTCAAAAGGGGTCCGCGAAGCCAAAAAGGTTGAGAACCACTGCATTAGGTTTCAAATGCAACTCGAGTCAAGTGATGCCAAATCACTTAGTTTTTAAAACTCAATTCAAGTCACACAAAGGACACTCAAATCAGGTTACGTCACCTGAAAAAGTTGCCATTGATCGGACTAGAGGTGGTCAATAGCTAAGTCAGAGCATAGACTACGGTACTTCTACGCAATAGTTTTCAGTTTCCAGGCAAACCAAGGCCAGAATATTCATTATTTTTCTTACTTGGAGATCACTATTTGTATTTGAACTAGAGTAAAAATTGACAACGTTGTTTCCACTTCCACTTGAGTACCAACAATGACTACTTTGACAACCTCTGAGCACGCATGAGAAAACATGCAAAAATGTCGATTGCAAGTCTCAGAAATAACATACCGTCTGATTAGATCGCAAGAGGGTGGAATCATGTATTCATTCTTCTCCATTTCCGATAAGGTTTCGTGCAACATCTGACCATCGAACGGTGGTTACCGACAAATAATGTAGGCTCTACCTACGATATGGAAAAACATACATCAGGTTACCAATTTAGATGTTTGTTGCTCAGATAGCTTGATACCAGACGTTATCTAAAGGGCCGGCACAATGATTCGAGTATTAAATCGAATGATTCGAGTCGAGTAGTCAGCGATGATTTTCTGTAGTACTGAAACGATACAATTCTTGCCAATAAGAGTTGATTTATCAATGATAATTTTACTTTTAATACTATTTTTCAAATGGAAGGCTGTAACCCTCGATTAGTCGTATCGCAACATACGCAACATGTAGTACAAAGCTACGCAGTGTTACTGGAAATGACATTTCTATGAGGTCACGATCTACCGATGTCGGAGAGTCAGAAAGTGCAATGAAATATGGTAGGTTAGGTTGACAAAAATATCGAATTATGTTATAATGTAATGTGGAACTGGCCTTATATTAGGCTTACCATATTTTGGAAATCAAAAAAGAGGACACTTTTTCAGAAATTTGCAACTTGCAAAACCGGAGTAGAATTCTCAAAATCCGGTTAATTTTTCCCACTTTGTGCTCGGTTGACTAAAAAAAAAAAAAAAAAAAAAGGTCATCACTTCTGCTCAGAGCTCAAAATAACGTTTTTTACTCCGCATTGCCAGGTGGACGACTAAAAAAAAAAAAAAAAAAGGTCATCACTTCCGCTCGGAGCTCAAAATACCGTTTTTCATTCCACATTGCCAAGTTGATGACTAAAAAAAAAAAATAAAAAAAAAAAAAAGGGTCATCTTTTCGCTCAGTGCTAAAATCACCGTTTTTCACTCCGAAAGACCCGCCAGAGCTTCACTTCTGTGCAAATATGCGGCATATCACTCGCAATTTGCTCTAAATCTTCCTAAATTTTCAAAAAAGAGGACAAAAGGGCGTCCTACGAGGACACTTTCAAAAAAGTCAAAAAAGAGGACAAATCCTCTTAAAAGAGGACGTATGGTAAGCCTACCTTATATTCCTTGTGGTCACATAAAAGGTACATGCTTGAACTTTCCGCACCCTTCATAATATTGTCACGCCAAAATGAGTGGAAGTGGATTACTCAACTGGAATCAATCATGTACTCGACTTCTCCCGGCCCCGCTGACTAAGATATAAGACCCTTCCGACCCCATTTCATGAAAGTCCCTTATCAATGTTGAGTGATACTCACAAACACACAACCCAGAGATCGGGTGTCCACTTTGAAACTATGTACATTCTTGTCGAGAACTTCTGGGGCAATGCAGTTGGATGTGCCGCAAGATGTGCTACTTGTTTGGCCATCAAAGTCGAATCTGGTAGCTAGGCTTAAATATCCAATCTTCACGCCCATATTGTTCAGGGATAGGTTCTCCAGCTGTCAATACAAATCTCACATTCAGATACACAAGTTTACAAACTTGTACAAACTATTAATCTGGCTGATTGATGGCCAATTGAGTAAAGTTTTTTTGAGTAGTTCTAGTTTTAGTTGTAGTTGCAGATTTGAAGCGTGAGTGCTTCTAGTTGTAGTTATGAAAAGTACATAGTTCTAGTTATGCGTTTCCAAAACAATTGCCGAACAGCTAGAAAACATGCGCCGTCGTTTCACGAGAATCGTGATACCAATGTTCTGTTGTTTGACGTTCTTGCAGCCATTGCTACATCACAGTCATAACTACAAACAGTGACGTAGCCAGGAAAGTGGGTCTTGGGGGTTGACACGCCTGTCATTCCTAAATAAAACTCCGTCCATTTGATATACTGATTCAGTGATTCTATCCCCGATGTTTACTAGCTCAATTTTAATTAGTAATTTGTGTCATCAGGTATTCATTCGTTGCAGAATCTCAATGGTCATTAACTCTAGTTGATAATTTTGAAACCAAGTAGTGTCTTTTGAAAATCCAGTAGTTTGTACAAGTCTGCCACTACTGCCAGCAATGTTACCTGAATATCTGTGTGAACGATCCTACAATCGTGAAGATGAAAAACTCCAAGCAGAATCTGTTGCATTTAGTAATGTGTCACTGGTTCTGCGATGACACATCTTCTTTGTAAATCTCCATCAGCAACTGAAAACAAATGATAAGTTGATAGGATTGATAGAATCAAAACAAGAATATTATATACATGTAAATTATTGGTTCCCAACCTTTTTTCGTAGCAAATTTTTAGTACCAACGAACCTTTCGAATTAGAAACTTTCTTTAATGCTGCCTTTTCGATATTATACGTAACATACGCAGTGCTGTGCAAAATCTAGTAACTGAGTGATTTGAGTCTAAATCGAGTATTAGGCTTCTAGTCGAATATTTGCTTATCACTCATTATGAAATCACACCAGAATGGATGATGCGGAAAGTTCAAATATGGACGTTTTATGTGACCATGAGGAATAACATACCAGTTGTACATCACATTAAAGATGATTTGGTATTTTTCTAGCAAACCTATTTCTTGCACTTTGCGATAATGCCGTGGGTTGATCACAACTTCCAAGAAATGTCATTTCCAGTATTGTGTAAAGCTTTGTACTACATGGTAGGTGTGATGCGATACGTCTAATCGTGGTTTACAGCTTTCTACGGTGAGAAATACGTTCATGGGTATAATCTCCATTGGTAGATTAACCTTCACTTCACTTCAAGTTATTGTTAAATATTTTATGCTCTTGTGGCAAGGAGCGTATTATTTCAGTACTCAAAAATCATCATCTCTCACATGGCCTACTAATTTCGAATTATTAGAATAAATACTTTGGTTACGATTCCAGTGCTCAAATCATGGCGCCCACACCTAGTTATCATAGTTGTGTCACTAAAAAATGTTGATATTTTCCAAACCAGATTAGAATTACAGCAACACATTTTTCTCAATTAGATTAGAATTACTTGGTTCGGTAAATGAAATAAAATAAAAATCAAGTCAACTTCTTATCACATGAGAGCTGCTTTTCATCGGCACAATAATGGGAGATGTCTGGACACCAAGCTTTGCTCGTTTCGCATGATAAAGATCTCTTGTGGCATATCAGGAAACCAGTAATTATAATGGAATTGAAACGCGATGGTAACAGCAGTATTCAAAATGTAGATTAGAGTTAGAATACAGGCGTTTTGCTCAATTAGACAACATGAACTATCGAGTGGTTCAACTCTGCTAGTAATGAACGTTACTGAGCTAATGCTATTGCCACCACTACTGTTTGAGATCCCAACAACATAGTAAAGATCTCACCTTTCCTTTGCCCAACTCGAGAACGATGTCGACAAAATCCTTGTCTGGGAAGAGTCCGTGAAATGAAACCTGGACGTCAGCTCAATCCGGCTGTGAACAGGTTTTGTGGAACGTAGCCGCTGAAGAACTCGTTGGCAAGCACTTCTTTCAAAGAGGCTCGATGAGACGGGTCACTCGCCAACATTCTAGTGAGGAAATCACAGATAAAAATAAAATCGCACATACTAACTCGTGTATATTGCCATATATATTTGGGAATCAAGATTTGTGGAATTAAAACTATAATACGAATCTAGATTTGGATTTGATATCGTAAAGTTATTGCGTGTTTGGATACGATGAGATTCAAGGATCAGGATAAGCAGATTTGGAGACTTGGATCCCTAGAAAATTTCCAGCTTTATGAAGTTATATCAGGATTAGAATTACAGTACATGTACAAAGTATTTTCCATATTAGAGTACAATTATAATGATAGCAACACAGTAATCTTTAAATTATATGAAAATGAGAATGATGGCTACACAATTTTTGTTTCGACTTGGACTAGAATCAGTATAAAAGCAAAACAGTTTACTCCAAATTAGGCAGTTATTAGAATGATGGCTGCTCATTAGATTACAATTAGAATTACTGAGCTCACAAAACCTTGCACATCAAACCAAGTTCAGTTCATATCAAATCAGAGTTCGTTCTCATCAGCACAAGAATGCAAAATGACTGTACATCGAGCTTGGTTGGTTTCGTACGATACAGTGATACAGTTCAACTGTAGCAATTTCAGGAAAACCAGAAATTAGATTACAATTAAAATGAGAACAGAGAAACGTTTGACAAATTAGATTGGAATTAGATTACAGACATTCACTCTAATTAGTTTTATTACACAACTACACAACAATTATTACTTCGATATCTCTGTGAACGATCTAACAATCGTGAAGATAACGACGCCAATCCAAATCTGTCGCATGCAATAACGAGTCTCTGCTTCTGTGATGGCGCGTCTTCTTTTGTAAACTTACATCAGCGACTGAAAACACATATTAAAGGTAATTGGATTGATAGGATGAAATCCACAATGTTATTTGTTGGGACCATCTAAATCAGTGGTTCTCAACCTAGTGATAGCGGGCTGGTAAAATTTGACAACAAACTTTTTGAACCGATGAACTTATTGGTATTTGACTTGTTATATGTAGGGATAGGTGAAATCGAGTCCTTGTGTAAATTGATTTTTAATCATATATTAGGCTTGGAGTCGAGTATTCCAGTGTCACTAATTATGACGCCATACCAGTGTGAATGATGCGGAAAGTTCAAATATGTAGACTAAATTTTACTCTACTATAAAGAAAATAATGGCAGTCTTACATCACACTAAGATAATTTGTAAATTCTGTCAAGCATACCTATTTCATTGCACCATGTGACAATGTTGTGAGTTGATCACGACTTTAAAGATATGTGATTTCCAGTAACTAGCTTAGCTTTGTACTCCATGTTTCGTATGCTCTGTTACGACCTATTGAGGTTCACAGCTTTCCGCAGTGGAAAATACTATCGATGCCATACTTCTCATTGACAAATCCACCCTCACTTCAGCTTAGTTCAGTATATTGTTAATAATTTTCCCTCTTGTGACAAGGAGCATATTATTTCAGTACTCGACTCTGATCATTAGAATAACTATTCAATTTAGATCGAGTACTCGAATCATTCTGACCCTCCCCCTAGTGTTAAAAGATGTGTAACTAAATTTTCAACTTTTTAAAGCTAGACTAGAATTAAAATTATATCTACGGAATTAAAGCTACTGTCTCTTTCCAAATGTCATTGAAATTAGAGTTACAGCTACATAATTTCCTTTTACAAATTAGACTAGAATTACGAAATCCACAAATGAAATGAACCAAAAAGCAGTTTACTTGATATCAATTGGTTTTGCAAGTCTGTTAGCAATAAACGTTAGAGAGTTGATGCATTTGAGGCACAGTAACAGAAACATTACACTGGTAACGAGGAAATGCTTTTTCCCTTCTTTTGCACAACTCAAGAACGATGTCGACAAAATCCTCGTCTTGGAAGAATCCGCGAAATCCAACGATGTGTTTGTGATTCAAATTGCGATGGACATGATCTCCCGACACATTCTGTCTTTCTGGCGATCATCCGCGAACAATGCCTGGAATTCAGATACCGGGTGCTAGTTTCACTTGCGGATTTTGAAAAGCGAGTGGTTCTAGTTCAATTGTGAATTTAAAATAATTTCAGTTGCCGATCAACTAGAAAACATGGGTCTTCATTTGGAGTGAATCATAACATTATGGATAAACATTTTTTCCAATTCGACCAGAATTACAATGATAGCAACACAGGTGTTTTTAAATTAGTGGGAATGTCAATTACTCAATTCATCAAATAAATAGTACAGAAATCATGCTCACTTCATATCAATTCCGGGTTTATTTAGATACCCACAAGAATAGCAGATGTCAGCACACTAAGCTTGGCTCGTTTCGTATGATACAGTTCTCCTGTAGCATTTTTAGGAACACCAGCAATTAGAATTAAAATGTGGATGTAAAAGCATTGACAAATCGCATTAAAACTACATTACCAGAATTTGGCTCTAATTAGGCAAATTAGATAGGAATTACCTATTTGTCCAAGTCTGCTAGTAATGAACATTACAGAGCTGATGCAATTGTGATCGCCTCATAAAGACATTACCGGGGTTGTAACCAAGTCACAAGGTTCCAAGTCGCATGTCGATCTCACTTTTCTAGTTTTGACTCGAGGTAAGTCCAGTCATTTTCAAATCATCACCGAGTCAAGCCCGAGTCCAGGTCAGTGAGTAGACGCTGGAGTCCGAGTCAGAGTGTTATGACTCGAGTCCCAGTCCAAATCATTATATTCACTATTCAGTTTTGAGTTCAATCCGGTTCAACCCACTTTGTTCAACTCTGCTCGCGTGATATAGAATGGCTCGCATTCATAATATCGTTATTTTCCTCATTCTTAACAGTTTCTAGCCGTATTTTCCAAGTATCAGGACTGATAGACGAAACGCCAACAATGTGGTGACTTTACTAGTCTTCAAAGTTATAAAAATGTCTGTCTTGGCCGTCCTAGTATTAAGTCATATGACTTGGTTCGAGTCATGCAAAATGACTCCAGTACAAGTTGAGTCAGAAGACAAATTGACTCGAGTCAAGTCAAGTAATTTTACGCATTTGAATAAATGACTCGAGTCAAGTCAAGTCAGCAAAAATCATGAGTCTAGTCGAGTCATGACACAAGTCATTGCAACCCTGGATACACAGTTGCAACGAGAAAATGTTTTACTTTCTTTTGCACAACTCGAGAACGATGTAGACAAAATCCTTGTCTTGGAAGAGTCCGTGAAATCCAATGACTTGCTTACGATTCAAACTGTGATGGAGATAATCTCTCGATACATTTTGTCTTTCTGCTGATCATTGTCTGAAATTGAGACTAGTACAAATTACCAATCTAGTTCAATGAAGAGCAACTAACTACGTCTTTCTCTCACTAGTTCTATATCTAATTGTGGACTTGGAAAAGAAAGTAGTTCTAGTTGTCGTTGCACATTTTGGAAAACCAGTATGGTTCCTTACCGACTAACCATGTATACCTAGGGTATAGAAAAAATATGCACCAAGTTATCAAGTGGGAAGCTTCTGGCTAGGACTGGGCATAGTGATTCGGATATTGGAATCTGAGTTGAGTATCAATTCTATTGATTAGAGTCGAGAATTAAGATATGAATTTTTTAGTTTTAAAATGATACGATCCTTGCCACTAAGAGGAAATCTATCAACGAGAATTATAGCCATGAAACATCGATTGGCCGTGTCGCATCATATGAAACATGCAGTACCAAGATACGCACTTTAATGGAAATGTGATATCTGTGAAGTCGTGAACAATACATAGCGTTGTGACAAAGTGGTAAACTTGAAAAATACCAAATCATCCTTGAACTCAAGCAGAACTGTCATAATATGCTTTGTGCTGGAGTAAAAGGTACGTATTTGAACTTTCCACATATTTCCTATTGAGCGATGCTCGGAACGAATCATAATACTTGATTTTATTCAGACCTACCTATTCATTAAAGTCCCAGATAAATGTAGTTGTATATACTCACAAAACACAACCAACTGGAGTGTGTAGTAGGACTCTGTCACGTCTCTGTTGGCGCACAGAAGCATTCGCGTGCTATCGTTGAAAAGTGCTTCGTCGCCGATCTCACATCGTGGGTAGCCTGAAATATGAAGTGAATCTATCAAAATTCAAACAATATTTTGGAGCACAAACAAACGTTTGAAGCAGACTTGTACAAACTACCAGTTAGTTAGCGGTAAACTAACTGCTGCAATTCTGAGTTTCGGCTTTCTAGTTGTTATTGCGAGATTTAAAGAGAGACTAGGTTTAGTTGTAGTTGCGAGTATTGAAAAGCGAGTAGTTCCAGTTATAGTTGCTAGTTTTGAAAAGTGACTAGTTCTAGTTGCGGCAACAGTGAGCTACTCCCACTCCCATTTTCGACTTGTAGGCTACATTATCACACTATAACTGCCACTACGTCTCAATATTAGAGTCAGGTGAATAATTCGATGTACGTTCAATTCGACAATATCTATAAATGTCTTGCGGGAAGAATATGACAAACTTTCATCGAACCCCTAATTTCTTAAACAGACCTGAAGCAGAAACAGACGCTCTTCGGAGGATGCTTCTGTGTTGTAAAAACCGCTGTTCTAGTTGCAAGTTTTGTAAAGTCAGCAATGCAGTTGCAGATTTGAAAAGTGAGCAGCTCTATTTCTAGTTTAGCTTTAAAAAATGAGTTATTCTAGTTGTAGATGAAGATTTTGGAAAGTAAGTTCTAGCTTCAGATTTTGAAGTGAGCAGTTTCAGATGTAGTTCTAGTTCTAGTTGCAAGTTTGGAAAGTGTGTAGTTCTAGCTCTAATTTAAAAATCCTGTAATTTTTACAAATCTGATACCAAGATTTCCAGACCAAATCCTGCTTTATCCGTTAAATCCATCCATTTGCTAATCGGCAGGGGTCTTTTGCCTCATCAGTTGATTTAAAAAGAGTTTTGAAACACGGAAATTTACAAGTCGGCCAGGGCTAAGAATCTTTTAGGTGAAGTCACACACCAGCAACAGTTGTGATGTATCTGCTTAACACGAAATGGACACGGAATTCGCAATAACTTTGAATGTAAACATTTCCTTGTGAATTTTAAGATGAGCACTGGTTTAGAATAATTTTGGATTTCGAGTTATCGGCCAGAATTGCATCAATGCCATTTTGCAAAGTGGATTGGAACAGGAAATTTCTGATATTTTAATCGGAACATATTTGGGTAACTAGAAAATTCTAATGTAATTTGTGACATGTTTCTATGCTCTCATTGTAATCAAATTGTCGGATTTCTTGAAAATACTACAGGAGACCTGTATCGTGCGAAGCGAGTTTAGCTGGCACCGAGATTTCCCATTTTCATACCTATAAAAACGAACTATGATTTGATACGAAATGAGCTTGATTCAATGTCCAAGTTTTTGCAATTCCAGTAATTCTAATTATAATCTAATTTGGAGAAAAACTGTGTAGCTCTTACAATACTGATTTCACTGATTTTTATCAAGTTTGAAAAAAATCTATGCAGATGTCATTCTAATTCCAGTCTAATTAAAAAAAAGTTTAGCTACAATTCTAATTCTAATATAATTCCGAAAATGTGGGAATTTTCAAGTTGTCCAAGTCTGCTTCAGAGTTGTCGCGTCACTCATGAATTGATTTGGGCCAATATCAGATTCGGATTTCAAGATATCAAATCTCGGATTAATGGAAATACCCTGTCGCTTCAAAGAGGAAGTCTATCCGTAATGAAAACATCATAGACTACACAAAGATTCACCCATGTTGATAGATGATAGCAGACTACTGCGTTAGATTGGTATCGATCAATATCTGAAGCTGAGCATCCGATTCTGCCATATGTTATTGCATTATGAGAGCCGCCTCTGGCTTTGTCACAAACTAGTGTCTGCGTGAACTGCGTCTCTGTATTAGCAGCACCTGTAAAATAAAACAAGAATGAATTGTTACTAGTCGAGAATAGCATCATGCTTTGTGATAAGTTGGTAAAACTTCATATTAATAGTTAGAGTGTGAATTATTAGGATTCTTGAAATTTGAAGTCATACATCATACGTTTCCCAATTCATAACGTGATTATCAGGCATCGTCACCTACACTAAGCGTAAAATATTAACAACGAAAAATAGTTTCAATACTTCACTATGGCTATTGGAATCCTGAACCGCTGTTAGCCATATCTCAGAATCTAAAGACATGTTGCACAATATTACCAACATTCACAAAAAAAAGATTTCTCTTATTGATCAACTCGCACAATAGCTACAGAAGAGTCATGCTTCAAAAATACGAAATTATTGTGTATGTAGTGTAGCTGGCATTGTCCTTGGGGCCACGAACAATACATATGTCACCTTTTAAAGTTATTACAACTGTTATTAACTTGATATTACGGCGTACTCGAATACTATACTGAAATCTATCAATACATTCGGATTCAAATCACCCAGGTACTCGATTTTACCAAACCCTACAGCTTAGCAAGGTTGGGAGTATCTGTCATGTATTGTTTTGTCGCTTGCGTCTTATATTCTCTGCATTACTTTTCATTCAGTGTGCATACCTCTTATTCACTTCGCCTAGGCTAAGGTGGGTATATATATATATATCGACTTTCAATTAAATAATTAAATAAAAAGGGCAAAAAGGGCATTTTTTCATTGCAGCGCAGTCTTGTGATGTTTTTGAAACAGTGAAAATATGAAAAAACCTGATTGATCGGCCGATATCGGATTTTGGAGTCACATACAATTCTGATACATCAGGTCGACATTCATAAGGTCTGGCATGTCGATCAACTCTCTGTAATCGGCCTCCATGCAGAAAAAAGATTTCACTGCATCCATAAAAAACATAAAATGCCATCCACAGGGCTCGAATCGACGCCCAATATAATGCCGCGAACCTGAAGTAGCTGCCTAGCCAAGCCACTTGTAATTGAGTGAAAACTCTACTTATAGCTGAGTATCAACGTTGACTACTTCGACTATCTATGTCTGTAGTCTATGAGTGACAGATGAATATTCCCGGTCTAACAGTCTTTTTAACTCCCTACTACCAAGCGGTGACGTCACGAAAAATTGTTGATATTGTATCGCCTCTCATGGCCGATACCGATATTTCTTTCAAAGTCTGATACAGACTCCGTATGATCGGTATACTACTATTTATTGGGGACCGATACTAGATTAGTTTACCCGACACTCAGTATTAGGCTAAGAATCGATTCACACAGATACTTGATTTAGTTCAATCTTACTGATCTGGCTTGGACAGCTAGACAATTCTAGTTGTCTAATTACATTAGTTACAGCGATAGGCCTGTAATCTAATTCAACTTTAATTTGTGAAATGTTTCTACGCTATCATTTTAATTCTAATCTAATTTCTGATTTTCCTGAAATTGCTACAGGAGATCTGTATCACGTAAAACAGCCCGAACAGATATTCGCCGTTGTCGTGCTTATGAGAAGGGAGTTTGATTTCATACGAACCAAACTTGACTCAATTTCCTCGTTTTCGCGAATTCAGTAAATCAGATTCTAATATAATTTGGAAAAGCCTGAGTAGCAATGATTGTAATCATAAACTATTTTTTAAAATAACTATATAGTAGTATAACCCTTTGCGACCGGCGGTCTAGTATACTAGACCGCGACTGTTTAGCACAGAAGAGTAGGTATTTTATCGAAGATAGCTAGACCTGTATTGGTCATACACTATTGCAATCGGTTTTCCATGGATAGCTCTTATAAATACGCATACATCAGACCATGTATAACCTATTATTGCAATGTATATCCTGCTTGAAATGCAGATTGAACACGCAAAAACGTTTCCCGCAAAATTGAATTTATAATGATGTTCGCGTGAATGACTGCCTGAAATATAAACCATTGTATCTTCCGTTCTAGACGTCATATAACCAATTACAGTTATGTTCTATGACTTGTTGTTGGTCATACTATTCTATGAAAGTCCTTATATCGAAGATTAGCACGTAGAAGATGTTTCAAATGGACGTGAAAGAAGCATAGCGTATTACGTGAAAATCATGGCTGCGTAAGATCACCCGATTCGTTGCAGTTTCAAACAGATGTACAATTGGTTCATGGAATAGCAGATTGTACGTATGGTTAGCCATTATCCTGACATATTAATGAATATCCCTATCATGAAGCTTAGTTTTGTATAAGAAAGCCAACACCATCCCTAACACTACACAAATAAGCGTGCAAGTTACGCTATTGTGGTACCCGAGCCTGTAATAACAACATCATATAGAGGCTGTTATATATCAGTTTTAGATGACACATGAAGTGACTGTTGGCTTCTATGAATACTGTCGATCATACATGGAACATTAGCCGTGTAGAATACAGTTCAAATTGATGTGAAATAAAGCAATAATGTATCACGTGAAATGACTTCTCGGGCGTATATGGGCGCTGGGCAGTGCCGAATAAGCCAATATGTGTATACTTACGAATCCATTATGCAGTTGCAAGTTACATATAACAAGCAACTGGGGTTGATAACACTTCAATAGCATGGAGATATATACGATCTAAGGGAAAATTGGCAAGGCAGTTACTATGTTATGTAGAGCTGGACGCGCGTTGCTTTCAGCGAGAATACGAGATTACGTAATCGATTGATCATCGGCGGCGGCCGCGTGATTGTGCTTATCATCCCTACCTTTCCAAGATCGTAGCGCTGGGCTATGAAGCGCTATAGTAGCGTGTAATGTCTCATTGGAACGTAGAGATTCATGCGAAAGGCAATCAGGTGGTCATATACCCAAAGAGGGCCTAGGTATGACGTCTGGAGATATAGAAGAACAAAATTATATTTTATTTTTAAGAAATCAAAAACGTTTTCTCGCATAACGTTATTCCCTCTGGCGTCTGAGCCCTGAGAGTATCTCAGACCGCTAGGCGGCTAC
Source organism: Botryllus schlosseri (assembly GCF_051294905.1). Taxonomy (NCBI): domain Eukaryota; kingdom Metazoa; phylum Chordata; class Ascidiacea; order Stolidobranchia; family Styelidae; genus Botryllus; species Botryllus schlosseri. The sequence goes on along the minus strand of NC_137236.1, from coordinate 5,729,059 downwards.
TCCAGGTTTACGGCAATATATTGGTCGCCGATTTAAGCCATATGGATGACATTTTATCGTTTTTTTTTGGGTGCAATAAAATTTTGGTCAGTAGGCCGGCTGGTTACAAAGGGATAATTAGTATTGTAATCTATTTTGGAAAATATTGTGTAGCTGTTATCCTAAATCTAATCTAATGCGGAGAATCTGTGTAGCTATAATTCTAATTCTAGTCCAAGTTGAAAAAAACTGGAATGCAATTTGAAAAGCTGAAGCTGGTAGTTGTCCTAGACTTTCCGCAAAATATCACAACCTTATCGTAGAATTATGAAAAGCTTACCATTGATAGTTGTCTCGAGTTGAGGAGGTGTTTTGATGATGTCATAGTGATAGTCGCAGGTGGTGGGTAGTTGTTGAGGAATGCAGACTTGCATACACTGGCTGGACACAACTTGCTTTCCGGAAGGTCGTTGTGATGGCTCAATAGACAACATGCTGCGGACAAAATCATGGTAGGTCAGTGTCGGGAGCAAGTTACCTTTAAGTCACAAGTCATCTCAAGTTTTGCCAATCTTGACTCGAGTCAATTCAAGTTACTATTTACTAGTCACAAATCATATCGAGTCATTGCATATTTTGACTCGAGTCAATTCAAGTTACCATTTTCTAGTCAGAAGTCATATCGAGTCATTGCATATTTTGACTCGCGTCAAGTCAAGTTACTATTTACTAGTCACAAGTCAAATCGAGTCATTGCATATTTTGACTCGAGTCAAGTCAAGTCACTATTTTCTATTTATAAGTCATATCAAGTCATTGCATAGTTTGACGCGTGTCACGTCACTAGGTTTTGACGGTCACTCGGATCAAGTCAAGTAACTATCTTCAAGTCAAAAGTCATTATTACACAATTTGACTCAAGTCAAGTCCAGCCTGGCCTGCAAACAGTAGCACACCGGCCAACAATGTAAATCTATGATAAAGAAAAACATGCATCAAGTTGCCAAGAGGAATGCTTCTTGGTCAGATGACTCTTAATATCAGAAATTATCAACAAGTTTGGACTTAATGATTCAAGTGCTTGAATCTGAATCGAGTATCTATTGTGATAGTACGAGCTGAGTAGTGAGAGCACGGAAACGATACGCTCTTTGACAGTATGAGTTTCTTTATCAATGACAATTATAGTCTTGACACAAATTTTCACCGTAGAAGGTTGTGGTCGAAAAAATACAAGATTATCCTTAATGTCATTTGGCATTATATCTTTGTGGTTGCATAAAAGGTACACATTCGAATTATGCATTTCAATCGTAATGTTGTTAACACTGTAATGAATGCTGCTCAAATACTCGCCTCGATTCAGAGTCGAGTTACTCGGGCGCACGATATTTTCCAGCTCTATACCTAAGACCCTTGCAGCCCCAATGTTACATCACACTCACACTAAACAACCCAACGACCGGGTGTCCACTTTGAAACTGTGTCCTTACTTTCCTATGACTTCCGGGGCAATATAGTTGGATTTGCCGCAAATTGAGGATTTGTTTTGTAGTCAAAGTCGACTTTGGTAGCAAGGCCAAAATATCCAATCTTGACCTCTATACTGGTTAGGAATAGGCTCTCCAGCTGTCAATACAAATTTGGCATTTAGTTATACAAATTGTACAAATTACCAATTTAGTCAGTTGACGACCAACAAACGACTGCTTCTTTAGTAGTTGTAATTGCGGACTTGAACAGTTTCATTGTCGGGCAACTAGAAACACGTTCCGTATGAATCGTGAAACCGTTTTTCTGTTGTGTCATGTTCTTATTTTTTAGTTCATTGCAATCCAGTAATTCATGGGTTAGTTAACTAGTTAGTTGTGGATTCTTAATGGTCGTTCGTTCTAGTTCTAGTTGAAAATTCTGGAAAGTGAGCCAGTCTCGTTTTAGTACTAGTCGCATATTTCAATAGTCCAGTAGTTTGTACAAGTACGGTGCCACTGCAACAAAATGTCACCTTGATATCCGTGTGAATGATTTTACCAGTATTAATATTAACGACTCCAAGCAGAATCTGTTGCATATCGTAACGAGACTCTGGTTCCGTGATGACGCGCCGTCTTTTCTGAAGTTCCATCAGCGACTAGCAACAAAAATCAAAACTAATTGGATTGATATAATGAAACTATCAATATTATTTGTCGGGCACATCTCGATTCTCGATCAGAGGTTCTGAATCTGTTTGAGCTCGCTGGCTGGTCAAATTTGACAATTAATTTTGCCTATCGGTGAGCCTTTCTAATTGAAAATGACATGTAATGCTGCCTATTTCATAATAGACATGTCCTATGTAGCTCTTGGTGAAATGAAGCACCCAAGTGGTTCGATTATAAATCCCACAGTAGAAGGCTGTAAGCATCGGTGACATGTCTATGAGGTCATGATCAACTCACAGCATTGTCACAAAGAGTAATGTAATAGGTGTGGTCGAAACAATAAAAAATTATCTCGATTGTGATGTGCAACTGGCATTATATTGTTTGCGGTTGACGTCATTATAGATGGTACTAGGAGTCCGATACTCGATCTAGAATCGAGTCACTCAGGTACTTGTATTTGCCCAGCCTTAACCATTTTGTTGAATTGTAAAAATCTCACCATTGAAATTTGGCTCCAGTTGACTTTCCGATAATCGGGGCGTGATAGCCAAGCAGGTGGTCTGCAGTTCTTCTGGAATGTAGACTTGGATAGACTCACTGGACGGTGCTTGCTTCGTGGTAGGTCGTTCTGATGGATCAATCGACAACATGCTGTAAAAAATCACGGTGGGTCAGTGTCGGAAACGAGTCACTATGTTCGAGTCACAAGACATATCGAGTCATTGCACATTTTGAATTGATTCAAGTTACTCGATTTTTCCGGGGCATGTCAAAAGTAGGAGGTCTAGAGGTCAGAGAAAGTCACTCATTTTTTAATTGTGACTTGAGTCAAGGTAAGTCTCTCGATATTTCAGGGAGACTTGGGTCAGATGAACTCACTGGAGTTAAGTCAAAACACTTGAAATTTCTCACCAAGAGTTACATTATTAACGAAAATTATCGTTCCGATACTATTTTCCACCGAGGAAAGCTCTAAACCTCGATTAGTGGTATCGTAGCGTAAGAAATATGTGGTATAAAGGCACAGCTTTACTGGAAATGACATATCTGTGAAGTTGTGATCAAGCCACGCTTTGTCACCGACTGCAACGAAATAGGTATCGTTGAAAACTACAAAATTATTTTGGTTAGTGTAGAAATGGCATTACATTATTTGTGGTCACATATTTGATCTTTCCAAAATTTTTCACAACGTTATGCTGGAGCAAGAGGTTATACTCAAATACTCAACTCGAAGCTTAATACTTGGATCAGGATAGAATCTGTCAGGTACTCGATTCCACCAAGCCCATCACCTAATACCCTTGCAACCTTCTTTTATAGAAGTCCCTATCAATGTTGGCTGATACTCACAAAACACAACTCAGTGACCAAGTGTTCACTTTTAAACTGTGTCCATACTTGCCGAAAACTTCCGGGTCAACATAGTTATGTGAGCTGCAAAGAGCTTTTTTGCTTGACTGACAAAATCGATCATGGTAGTTTAACCGAAATCTCCAATCATCCCCACCATTTTGTTCTCCAGCTGTGAATACAAATTCCACATTCAGACACACCAGTTTACAAACTTGTACAAACTATTATTCTAGCTAATTGATGGCCGACTCAGTACTGTTTTTGAGTAGTTCTAGTTTTAGTTGTGGTCGCGGATTTGAAAAGTCAGTAGTCCTAGTTGTAGTTATGAAAAGTGCATAGCTCCAGTTATGCGTTTCCAAAACAATAGTCGTATAGCTAGAAAACATATTTCATTGTTTGGCGTGAATCGTGTTACCGGTGTTCTGTTGTTTGATGCCCTTGCACCTATTGCTAGCTGACAATCATAACAAATGAGAGAGGCATAGCCAGGGAGTTGGATTCGGGGGTTGACTTGCCTTTCTTTGATAAATAAACCACGGCCCTTTTCAAATATTGATTCTATCTCCGATATTTCCTAGCTCGTTTGTAATTCAGAAATTCGTTCCATCAGTTATTGATTAGTTGCAGAATCGTAAGGGTCATTATTTCTAGTTAATAATTTTGAAATGTGAGTAGCGTGTTTTGAATATCCAGTAGTTTGTACAAGTCTGGTGATACTGCCAGCAATGTTACCTTGATCTCCGTGTGAACGATCGTACAATCGTGAAGATGAACATCTGCTCCAAGAAGAGTCTGATGCATGTAACAACAAGTTTCTGGTTCTGTGATGAATCACCATCTTTTGTAAAATTCCATCAGCGACAGGCAAGAACTGAAAAGCTAACAGGATTGATAGAATCCAAACAACAATATTATTTGTTGAACACATCTAAATCAGTGGTTCTCAACCTTTTTGAGGTTGTGGGCCTTTAAAATTCGACATTAAATTTTGCGTACCGGTGAACCTTACAAATCAGAAACTCAATTTATTGCTGCCTTTTCGATATTGGACCAAGTCCGAGTACGGTACCTTAGTGATTTGATTCTAAATGGAGTATTAGGCTTCTAGTCGAGTATTTGCGTATCACTCAATATTACGTCACACAAGAATGGATGATGTGGAAAGTTCTAGTGGCTATGAGAGTGTAATTTCAGTAATCCAAAAATCGTCTCTCACTATTCAATTCGAATCATTAGAACGAATACGTGGTTAGGATTCAAGTATTCAAATCATGGCACCAGCCCTAGTTGTGTCGATATAAAACTTTCATATTTCATAACCTATATTAAAATAAGAATTACAGGGCCAGATTTTTTCAAATTAGATTAGAATTACTTGGTTCAGAAAAGAAATACACCAAAAATCAAGATAACTTCATATATCAAATCAGAGCTGCTTTTCATAGGCATATGGGAAATGTCTTGACATCGAGCTTTGCTCGTTTAGCATGATAAAGTTCACCTTTGGCTATGGCATATCAGGAAAAACAGAAATTGTTATGGCATTGAAACGAGATTGTAAAAAGAGCATTCAAAAATAGATTATAATTAGATAACCGGCATTTCGCTCTAATAAGACAACTTCAATTATCTAGTGGTTGAAGTCTGCTAGTAATGAGCCTTATAGAGCTGATACAATTGCCACCACTGATGTTTCAGATCCCAACAACATAGTAATGTTTTACCCTTCTTTTGCACAACTCGAGAACGCGTGGACAAAATCCTTGTCTCTGATGAGTCCGTGAAATCGAACGGCGTACTTGTGATTCTGACTGCGATGGAGACCAATCTCTGGACACATTTTGTCTTTCTGATGATCATTGAAGAATATCGCCTGAAATTCAGACTCGTACAAATTACCAATCTAAATCTACTTGCAGATTTTAGAAATGTGTAGTTCCTCTTCTAGTTCCATTTATTAGTTTCGAAAACTGAGTAGTTCTACTTCTATTTCCAGTTGGGCATTTTGAAATTTGCATTGTATTCAAACAGGGTTTTACATGGCATGTTTGGAAAAGAGACAGAAACAATGATATTATTCATCCCTTTAAAAACCAATACACTCTAACCCAGACTTGGGAGGAAGCGCGTCACTAAAAACTATAGCAAAATGACATTCTGCATGTGAAGTTCAATATGTGGTCCTATGGGAATTGTGGTATGAACTAGGACTAGTACCTGAATTCTACAATCAGAAGATATTAACAGTTCATTAATGTCAGGAGTTGTTATATATTACGAAGGTATAATTGATAGCCCGGAATCCCGGATGATTATACCGTTTGACCAATAATATCGAATTTATATTGAGTTTAAAAGATATCGGCCATGAGAGGTAAAAATACCAAAATTTTCTTGACGTCACAACATGGTAGCAGGAAGTCGAAGAACAAAACCTACTCCAGTACTCTGAAAAAGCAGAAGTACTTCCTTACTGACGACTTAACAAGTATCCAGATGTATCCTCTGCTGTTTATTTCGTGTCCAAGCATAGCAAAGTCTACAAAGTTGTTCAAATCAATGATCGGAAGGTTTGGGAATGTGCCTCGAGCTAGTTGCCACATTATTACATTATCGGCCGAACATATCGGGATTATCGGTGAAGGTGCTACTAATCGGTATCGGCTCAAAATCTGAAATCGGCCGGGCTCAAGCTATAATGAGTGATATTCGGGTATGCGTCTCGAAACGTAACAATTGATTCAGAACCGAATCAATCAGGAACTCAAATTTGCTGAGCCCTACCCTCCAAACTCCGCAGAGGAGGCAGTGGTGAGGACTTCACGAGGATCTGAACGCCAGCTCAATCAGGTTGTGCGCAGTTTCTGAGGCATGTAGCCGTTGATGAACTCGGTCGCCAGCACTTCCTTTACAGTGGGTCGTTGAGACGGGTCGCTTAACAACATTCTGGAGAGAAAATCACAGATAATAAACAAATAACAGATCTTATTAATATTTGAACATCATTTGGAAATCAAAATCTGTGGAATTAAAACAATAATGCGAATCCAGATTTGGATTTGATAATGCAAACTTATTCTGTGTTAGGATAGAAAGGAAGAGGTAGGATTCAAGGATCAGAAGCAGATTTGCAGACTTGGACAACTTCAACAGCGAATTTCAGCTTCGTGAAACTATATTAGCATTAGAATTACAGTACATATACAAAGTTATTTCCTTAACAGGGTACAAAAATAATGATAGCAACACAGATTATGTTTCGAATTGGAGTAGAATTAGTATAACAGCTAAACAGTTTTTCTCCAAATTAGGCAGTAATTAAATGATTGCTACACATTACATTACAATTAGAATTACTGAGCTCACGAAACCTTGCGCATCGAATAAAGTTCAGTTGATATCAAATCAGAGTTCATTATAATAAGCAAAAGAATGCCAAATGACGGTATATCGAGCTTGGTTAGCTTCGTACGATACAGTTCTGCAGCAATTTTAGGAAATCCAGAACTTAGATTAGAATTGAAATGAGAGCATAGAAACTTTTGACAAATTAGATTTCAATTACATTACAGACATTCACTTTAATTAGTGTCATTAGACTACTACACTACTATTATTACCTCCATACCTCTGTGAATGATCTTACAATCACGAAGATAACGACGTTAATCAGAATCTGTCGCATGTAATAACAAGCTTCCGCTTCTGTGATGGCACGACTTTTTGTAAACTTCCGTCAGCGAATGAAAACATAAATTAAAGCTAATCGGATTGACATGATGAAACAAGAATATTATTTGTTGGGAACATCAAGAAATCAGTGTTTCTAAACCTATTTGAGATAGCGGGCCGGTGAAATTTGACAACTAACTTATGAACCGATAAATTTCAAATTGAAAACTGCCTTTCACGATGCCTTTCTGATATTTGAGTTGTCATGTGTAGGGCTGGGTAAAATCGAGTGCTTGACTGATTTGAAATTAAATTGAGTATCAGGCTTCGAGTCGAGTATTTGAGTATCACTAATGGATGATGCGGAAAGGTCAAATATGTAGAGTAGACGACCTTTTATGCTTTACAATAATTTGTAAACTCTGTCGACCATACCTACTTCATTGCACTTTGTGACGATGCTGTGAGTTGATCAGCTTTGTACTACATGTTTTGTATGTACTGTTTACACCTATTCAGGTTCACAGCTTTCCGCAGTGGAAAATACTATTGAAGCCATAGTTCTCACTCATTGATAAATTTACCCTCACTTCAGTTTCAAGTTTAGTTTATTGGAAATAATTTTACCTCTTGTGGCAAGGAGCATAATATTTCAGTACCCGAAAAATCGTCTTTCACTACTCGACTCTGATCATAAGAATAAATAATAATTTAGATTTGAGTACTCCAATCATTGTGACCCTCTCTAGTCCCTAGTGATCAAATTTGTGTAACTATATTTACAGATTTTCAAAACTAGAATTAAAATTATAGCTACACAGTTTTTTGTCCAAATTAGATGATAATTAGAATTATAGCTACTGCCTCTTTCCAACTGTGCTTGAAATTAGAGTTATATAAATTATTTTACAAAGTAAAGCAGAATTACGGAATTCGTAAAATACATGTTGTACAAAGCTACGATTGTTACTGGGAATAACACATTTCTGAAGTCATGATCATTCCACAACCTTGTCACCAAGTGCAAAGAAATTGAACTGGTCCAGAAAATACAAAAGTATCTTTAATGTGATGGATAACGGGCATTACATTCTTTGTGATGGCATAAAAAGTACATATTTGTACTTTGACATACTGCATCTGGTTATGACGTTACAATGCGTGACACTCTATTACTCGAATCGATGCAGAATACATGATTCAGGATTGAATCACCCAGGTACTCGATTTTGCCCAGCCCTATCAATGAGCTATGACTGGAATTCAGATACCGGGTACTAGTATCAGTTGTGGATTTTGAAAAGTGAGTATTTCTAGTTCTATTTGTGAATTTAAAATGATTTTAGTTGCCGATCAGTAGAAAACACGTGTCTTCATTTGGAGCAGGGGCCATCAGCCTGGTGCCCGCGGGCGAGCCTGTTCTAAAAATACATCGAATAGCAGCATTTGCCAATACTCGTCAGATTATCGCACTATAACATGCTGTGACTTAGAAATGACAATACATATATATATAAACACTTAAAAAGATGATATCAAATATCCCCAATTACAATTAGTAATATACCAAAATGTAGTAGAATAACAAGATATCGAAGACGTAGAATAGGCGATATGACGGCATGCCATCCACGGTCTTTTCGAAAGGTTGTGGGTTCCGTTATGGTAGCTCGACGTCATGGACAATGCCAAAGTAGTAAACAACATTACTATCCGGTAGCAAATGGCGGTGACGTACTAGCAGATGCAGTGTGCCCAATGTGCATTGCATCTTTTGACACAGTTTGTCTCTCTTACACTCAACGCGATTTATAGTACCATGTTTCTAACTTTCTGTAATCGATGCTGCTGTGAAGTATAATGAAATCTGTCATGTCTGGATTCTGAACAGTTAGAGATTGAAATTGTACCACTGCAAAATCACCTCCACCTCAAAGCCCACAAGACTGCAGCAAACTTTTGGTGCCTTGTTGACGCGGAAAAGTACAGTGGTGAATGCTCAGCAGCTATGATGGTTGCAAACGTGCTTGGTTCAACTTATTGTTGTGAATCAGCCTTTGCAGACATGACATTCATCAAATAACAAACACAGAACACGCCTCACTAATGCACATCTGGAACACTCACTCAGAGTTGCAGTGTAAGTTACATACCAGAGTACAGCACACTAGTTGATAGCATGCAGTGCCAGGCCTCCCACTGACCGGTTTAGAAACAGATAACACGATGTCCAGTATAACGTGTGACGTGATTTATTTTAAAATCTGATCTTACAGTTGTTATATAATTTATATAAACATGGTGCGAAGTAATTCGTGATTTCTTAAAAAGTCTTACTGGCTAGCTGGTTGAAATGAGATGTTTTGATTTAAAAGAATCTCTTAGAAGTCTTACCGCTATGCGATACCTGCCTAATGCTATGAATATCAAAGCGGAAGTTGTGTCTGACACGGGTAAACAACGGGAGTAAATGGTAGCCCGTCGCTTCAATCAGTACCCAAATGTAGCCCTTGGTTGCAAAAAGGGTGGTGACCCCTGATTTGAAGTGAATCATAAAATTATTTTGCAAATTTGACCAGAATTAGAATAATGGCTAGACAAGTCTTTCCAAATTAGATCAGAATTTTAATTACTTAACTCATCGAAGAAACAGAACAAAAATCAAGTTTACTTAATATAGATTCCTGGTTTATTCACATAACACGAGAATAGCAAACGTCTCCACACCGAGCCTGGCTCGTTTCATACGATACAGTTCTGCTCTAGCATTTTGAGGAACACCATACATTAGATTGAAATTAAACTGTGGATGTAAAAGCGTTTGAAAAAATGGATTAAAGTTAGATCAGTGCTCTTCAACCTTTTTCGTCGTGGTACACCCTTTTAAGATTTTCTCAAAACTCGTACACCCCTGACTGTATAATACACCGATAACGCCGAAAGCCGCATATTGATTACATATACAATACGTCCGGATTCCAGCGGGGAGTCGCCATGGCGCATGGACGACAAATGCTCATATGAAATTTGATACTGGGAACTTAACACCGCGGAGAGCCCTTGTGGTGCTCTGTGCCTTCACTTATTTCTTGACATATGCAATGCGCAAATTTTCCTATTGTAGTAGCAAAACATCCCAGCAGGCTTACAATATATAATTTATGTACCAAAATTGCGAGTATAAATGTCAAGAAAAGACACTAGAATTATGTGTGTAGTCGCGCAGTACGCGAAAATGTTGCCCTTCAATGAATTTCATCGAAAATGTTGGTATATTCACATATTATTGTCAAAAATTTATTCATTCTCAGCTCACGTGATCAGATTAACCCGTAGAGCTGATGGAGGGTGTTTTCGAAAATATTGGGTACAATATTAATGATGATACATCTTTCGGTTCTTAATAATCACTTAGTTGCATGTTGTTATTCCCACCAGGATTGTTTGTAATGTTATTATTAATATTTTTATTACAGTGGTGATAATCGCCTGCTTAGAATTTGTGCGCCACGACAGTGCATTTCCTAAAGTTTCGTATTTTTGCTTTGGGTAATGAGGACGACTTTCGCTTGCACACGCACTCCCATTCTTCATTCTCTCTCGCTAACGTGCGTCCACTTTCAGGACTCTGCTGCTGACTTTGAAGCTCGGTTAACTTTTGTTCTGGGCTTTTGAAGACGCTACGTTAACAGGGGGTCGGCGACGAGGAGCCTAGATAAACCTCCGACACATATAGAAACATGGCAGAGCCAAGACTAGAACCAGCAACATTTGGTTGCATAATGACGGCCGCCAACACACGCTAATTTAAATATGTGTAGAAGGTCGCAAAATTATGGTTATGCGGCTGAATGAGGCCGTACGTCCGCAGGTTGAGCACCCCTGGCCTAGCCTAAATAAGATGGACATTTGAGCAAGGCTGCAACGTATAGCAAATGATAAATACGAATAAGGGCTCGAGGTTACTGGACCACCATCTAATGCAGTGGTTCGTTAACTCGACCCCATGGCTGCGTAAGCATGTATTCTGCGCTATTCATAAGCTGGCCGCAGGAAGCACCAATTCAAAATGTCCGAGATTTAGCGGTGGTTTCCTCGATAATCATCAGACAGATATCGCAAGCAGAACACATGCTAACTCCAACCTGCTCTACCCGAAAAGGAAGTAATAAGTCCATTACCAATGGTTGAATGATGAGAAACATTTGCTTATGACATCACATTGTACAATATTACACATCCAGTCATTCTGTTTTTAAGCAAAAACTTGCGTATTTTTGTGATAGCTATAGTCATCGTATCATCGGTTCATCATAATGTGGATCTGGTACACCCCTGTACACCCCATCCGAGTGGTACACCATTTGAAAATTCTGGTACACCCTAGGGCAGACCTGGGCAAAGTGCTATTCTGTGCGGCCCGCGAAAGGTTTCTTGGAATTCACAGCATAAGACTTGCTTTTTGAATGACTAAAACCATAGGCTGTATCAACTCAACAGGAAATTCGTTGACTTTGTAGAGGCCTATACTCTTTATTAATATGCCACGATTACGCTGCCTACGTTGCCTACCTCGCATGCGTAATCCAGATTCAAAATAAAGGCACTGTGGCAAAGTCTGAGTAGCAATTTAAGTTACAAGAAATCACTCTTTCCGTATAGTTTAGTTCAAACCTTCTTCGTTGCCATTGTCACATTACGCATTATACGGTATGTGTTTCAAATTGTTACGTGTTACGTTTCCAAATTCCTAATTTGTAAGACAAGTCAATCAATGCTCGCGATTACTATATGACTCATCATATTTATCACCCATAAAGGATTAACGGGCATGCCAAAAAATAACGCCAAAAACTGAAATTCAAAGAAGGTTTAGACTTTAGACTTTCTAGCACTAAATATTTGTATATTGGAGTCAGGGGTAAATTCGTCCTTTTAGTTTTTGCCGAGCATGTCGCCGAGATGAAGTATTGTCGGTCTTATGACAAAAATACGAAACACTCGGTCAAGGGAGGACGAAGTTCAGAAAAATGCAAGCTTCGCTGAACATCAAGGCTATTAGAGATGCACAGCACATAGCGGGAATGCAGCGACCAAGAGTATAAGCTTTAAACTATTGCATATATTTCAGTGCAGTGGTTCTCGAAGTAGGGGGCGTGTAAGCATCAGATGAGGGGCGCGAAGCCGAAGTTTATTGAATTTTTTCGCGCCATGCGCGATTTACCCCCAGCTTACAGTTATTGCTCTGTATTATGGTGGAGTGAAAAAAAAGAAAATTTTGAATTTCAAAAAGTGCCTCTGATATTTGGCCACAAATCAAAAATGAATAACTTCAATCATAATTTCAGGTTCTTACGCCCTCTAGTGGCCAAGCTAATTCACCAAACGAGTCGAAAATAGCTAATTTTGCCATATCCTGATAACCGCTTGTGCTAGAAAGCCAGTTTTGGGTTTAAAATCTGTGGAAGCAACATGTTTCTATCTCACTTTCATAGAACTTTGTCCTGAAAATGTACAGAAAAAAAGTTACAAGCAAATTGTCGATTTTTAGACCGCCATTAAAAGTGTTGGATGGTTGTACCAAATTTGCAATGCCAATTAGCATGTTACTGTTTGTTGCATTGCTGCTTTAACAACAAAATCTTGTTTGAAGGACTTATCAGTTGATTTTTGATCAACTGATCAGTTGACTGATCAGTTGATATCCGACTTTGATATTTCAGAATTCACCCATCAACAGCCATGAACGTCCATGCTATCAAACTATCCGTTGGGATTGCTAGCATTCTGGTTGCACTTTTTAATATTGTGATATCATGATAACGGGGGCGCGAATTTGTTTACTATCATAAAGGGAGGAGTGCCTAAAAAGTTCGAGAACCACTGTTCTACAGTCTTCATATAAGAACGTGGATAGAGGTTTAAATAAGAGTAAAAAATGTATCATGTTTAACAGATTAACATTGTTTCGAATCACGACAGCAAATAGATATTGTTTAATTAACCGTAAATTTCTCATTACCTGACATGAACAGATTCAGTTAGCAGCATTTATTAACAATGTAATTCAGAAATAAAATTATAATACGCTGGAGAATAAAGCCTAAATTTTTCACTTGGCCCGCCAACGTATTTAAACTTCTCATTGGGCCCGCTGAGGAAAATAATTGCCCACCCCTGCCCTAGGGTGTACGACAACCCCGGTTGAAGAGCACTGAGTTAGATTACCAGTATTTTTCTCTAATTAGACAAGAATTATCTAGTTGTGCAAGTCTGCTAGCATACCAGTTGTGCAAGTCTGCTAGCATACCAGTTGCAATTGCGACCGCCATAGTTTGAGAAACATTGTAACGAGGAAATGCTTTTAGCCTTCTTTTTTTAAATGTGTACTTGGAAAAGTAAGTAGTTCCAGTTATAGTTGCACATTTTAAAAGTGAGTAGTTCTATCGTTACATCCAGTTACACAAGTACATAGACTTGTACAAACTAACAAACTAGTTAATTCCTGGTAAACTGACTACTTCTATTTGAAGTAAGTTCTAATTCTAGTTCTAGTTGCGAGTTTCAAAAAGTTAGTAAATCTAGTTCCAGTTCCAATTATACACATTGGAAAAATCCAGTAGTTTGCACAAGTCTCACGCCACTGCATCCAACATTACCTTACCTCTAATATCAGTGTGAATGATCATACAATCGTTAAGATGAAGTACTCCCAGCAGAATCTGTTGCATGTAATAACTGGTCTCTGGTTCTGTGATGACGCGCTCTCTTTTGTAAACTTCCATCTGATAACAAATATCAAATCTAATTGGATTGACAACATTATTAGTTGGATCATCTAAATCAGTGGTTCTCAACCTTCTGGAACTAGTTTTTTTCAACCTTTCTAGTTTTTTTCATGTCCAGGCACAACAATGACTGTGAAGCTATTTTTGAAGATGTGGCCTGATCTAGAAGAATATCTAGGTTATCGAATGAGGTGCTCGGTATCAGTTTCATTGGTATTGGCTAGCTCTAGTTGAAAATCATGTAGAAATGGCAACTTGCAAGTTCTTGACCATGTTTGTTTTCACTAGAGTATTTACGAAATATTGATATTAGTAAATATATTAGCATTCACACAGATTCTGTAGTGTCAATAAAGACGACTCACCTACGGCACATTTAACAAGGAAAATCTTCTTTCGTTCAGACTTCAGTGAGTCTAATGCATTTGGCAAATTCGCCTTTGCCAAGAAACGGATTTCTCGTCTATGATTCCCATTAGAGTCATCACACATGCATTCGGAGATCTCATTCGTCGCAAGGTATACCTTTTCAGACGTAATCGTGAAATCAAATCCAAATCAATCTGCAAGATGAAATATCGTACATTACCGTGTTGGCATCACACTTATACAAACTACTGGTAGTTTAAACTGCACAACTAAATCAGAACAAATGAAATTTGAAAATCAGTGACTAACAAAAACACAACGCAATGAATTTGATTCCGAAGCAACTCATTCATTATATTTTATCGTAATCAGATTTGCTTTCCACATTTACATCGGTAAAATTCCTGAAGAATCAGACAGACAGAACTGCCTCTATACAGGATAAAGCAAGCAATTACTAGCTATAGCAATGGCTGTAAGATCTTCACACAAACAAGAACGGATCACAACGATATTCAAGAAATGTAGAAAGCTTGTCAACAAAACAAATGTACATCAATACTCAAAAAATGTAGAAAAATAGGTATCTTATTCATATTGGCCAGTGTTAATGCAATAGGTTGCACGACTACCATAAAATGTACACGAAACATATGTGGGCTCATACAGTATGGTAGAGATGTCGTAATACGTTCACTCTTCAGGACAATCACTTGGCACTGCTAGCAGCGAAACGTCCAGGTAGCTGCACCATGCACGATTCGAATCACTCAGGTAGCGAGGAGAAAGATGCTGCACACACGCTAGCAATTCTTGCTAATTTATAGCATCAACGACAGGTCTGAACAATCGCATCTCCAACAGGAAATGTGCGCAAGATATAATTGCTGGCCTAAATGGTCGCATCTCCAACTGGCCTGGTGCGCACGATATAGGCCTAATTGTTGGGAAGAGCAATTGCATGTGTGATAGGGATGGTGCACACGAAATCGTCGCTGGTCTGAACTATTGCGTCGCGAGCCTCGCAGGTGCGTATTATACATGGGAAATTACGGTATATCACAATAATGAATTTTGGTGCCAGAATGCATATGCATGTTCCTTGAGGTGGCCCTTCACGGTAAATGCTTTCCCACATATATCAGAAACATGATTTTTAATACCAGCATGCATATCCATATGGAGCTTGAGGGTAACCTTCTGAGTAAATGCTTTACCACATATAGCACATGTGTGATTTCTGAATCCTGCATGCATACTCAAATGACGCTTGAGGTTAGGCTTCATAGTGAATGCTTTACGACATACATGATTTTTGATTCAAACGTGCACATACATATGACGCTTGAGGATACCCTTCCGAGTGAATGCTTTACCACATATATCACAAACATGATTTTTGATTCCAGCATGCATATCCAAATGAAGATTGAGGGTGCCCTTCTCAGTGAATGCTTTACTACATATAGCACATGCATGATTTTTGTTTCCAGCATGCTTATCCATATGAAGCTTGAAGTTACCCTCCTGAGTGAATGCTTTACCACATATAGCACATGTATAATTTTTGATTCCAGCATGCGTGTCCATATGACGCTTGAAGTGACCCTTCTGAGTGAATGCTTTACCACATATAGCACATGCATGATTTTTGATGCCAGCATGCATATCCATATGACGCTTGAGGTGACCCTTCATGGTGAATGCTTTCCCACATATATCACAAACATGATTTCGGATGCCAGCATGCATATCCATATGAAGCTTGAGGGTACCTTTCTCAGTGAATGCTTTACCACATATAGCACATGTATGATTTTTGATTCCAGCGTGTTTATCCATATGATGCTTGAGACTACCCTTCTCAGTGAAAGCTTTACCACATATAGCACATGTATGATTTTTGATTCCAGCATGCTTATCCATATGACGCTTGAGGCTACCCTTCTCATTGAAAGCTTTACCACATATAGCACATGCATGATTTTTGATTCCAGCGTGTTTATCCATATGACGCTTGAGGCTACCCTTCTCAGTGAAAGCTTTACCACATATAGCACATGTATGATTTTTGATTCCAGCATGCGTATCCATATGACGCTTGAAGTGACCCTTCTGAATGAATGCTTTACCACATATAGCACATGCATGATTTTTGATTCCAGCATGCTTATCCACATGCATCTTGAGGAGACTCTTCTTAGTGAATGCTTTACCACATACATCACATTCATGATTTCTGATTCCAGCATGAACATCCATATGACGCTTGAGGGTACCCTTCTGAGTAAATGCTTTACCACATGGATCACATTCAACATTTTCCATGCCAGCATGCATATCCCTTTGATGCCTGAGGTTACTATTCCCTGTAAATGCTTCCCAATATATATCGAATCGGAGTTCTTTCAAGTCTTGATCAGTAGTTAATACTGGATCCACAGCAGGCTTTCCTTTTTGACACTAGAGAAAAAAAAACACAGATTTTCCGCATATCAGCATATAAACTTAGTTCAATTATAGTACGGCTACATCTGCAATGCATGAAAGTGTGGAATTATTTTAAACGAAAAGCAAATGAGTAGTATGAGTAGTAAGATATTGTTCCAATACAAAACTATTAATAGCATGGGAATGACTTCATCAATGAGAGTGTAAAAAATCATTATATTTGATTGTAATGTAGTCTTATTGTTTAATATAGTCGGATATCTTCAAGAGAAGTATTGTTATATCAAAAGTTTCGATCATTTTAGTTACAACCCATTCATAACACGAGAAAAAACACAACACTGAGTGACAATACTGCACTTCGTTGCATATTTAAAAATGAATTAGGGAAATTCCCCATGAACAAACAAAAGATGTACCTGGGACCATGAACATTGAGCAGCTTCAATGAATATGCCCTGCAGCAGTTTTCTCAGTAATAAGGTTCACAATAACAGTGCTATTTTTACTTTTATATAGGTTGAAAAGAACAAAATTTCTGCTAGTTTGTAGCTTGTCGTTCCTGTCAGAAGCACCGCGTCACCACAACGCCTATGGTACGTTAAAAGCTGTCTCAATACACATTACTGCAAGAATAACAATCATGATAGTCAGTGGAGTCATTAATTGATAACTGAATAATTAAGGTTGAATTGCACCCAATTCATAGCCAATCGTATGCATAAAATAAAAATTCAGGTCTATAATAATTCATCTCTGAGGATTATGTATCACTTTTCATTGCACACAGCTTCAATCCCGCCAATAACAAATGCACAACATGACCATCACTAATCGCGGTTCCATGTGACTATGTCAACATTCATGGTGTTCCTGAGTGGTTCAAGTTTAGTGTATTGTGGAAGCATCAGTAACCCTTACCCCGACCTTAATTTTAAGCCAACCCAGCTCCAAAACTAAACCCTATCCCATGATACCCTATCACTTACCCGGACATGGACAACTAGACAATGATAGCTATCTAATTACACTGATTATGTTAGTAATAAAATTCCAAACTAATTTCCAAAATATTTCCCCACTATGATCAGTGTTGGGATGACTCGTGTCAGACTCTAGTCAACTTTTTCGTATGACTTGAATCGGAGCTTCAGAAATGCGGATTGGTGTTGATTGGTGTTTTGTGGCATATACATCGACTTATGATATACATATGCTGCTGGACAAGGACGGTGCGTGCAGATAGAGCCTTTTACGGCATTCTATGTCTTGCACCAACCCTCCATGCTATCCCAGTATAGCATGAGCACCAAGCAGGGAAGTCATGGATACCAGTGTTACTAATCGGGTCTTTGGTCTGACTCTGCAAAAGATCGAACCCACAACCTACTTTATAAGAAAACCGACGCTTCACCATTACGCTATCTTGTCGGTTTAACTCGTGACTCGGAGCAGAATTTTGTAGTCAATTTCAAGTCATCAAATAAACGATGTACCATGGGAAAGTTGTGATTGTTCGCGATACGCTGGTGTCACCTGTGAGAGCGACCAGCCATCCACTGATTGTAGGTTTCACCGATCCTTCATTGGTACACAACTAAGAAATTGACCACTAACGAAATGATCACAGCTTATGTTGTCGTAATACAGTGGCTCTCAATCGAGTGTCCGCAGAGCATGATCAGATAGTCCGCGAATCCTCCAAATTTGCAAAATGGTTGAAAACCAAATTTGTATTTTTTTAATTAGAGAAATAGTTTCGCTCCATAATTGTTCAAACTTCAGGACTGACATAAACAGAATGACAGTCTTAGATGAAATATTCTACTAGGGAAACTCATTTTAGTAACCAATAGTCTACTGATACAAAGATATTGCCGTTTAGAGATGTGTTGTTAGGGTTTCCAAAACGATCTGTTTGCGGAAATCCTTATTCTTCTGTGATATAAATAACCGATATTCCAGAATAACTTCATATTGACCTGCTAGATAGAAATGAATAGGCTCGACGTTAGATGTTCTGTTTCTCAATGTTGATGCCGTATATATCATACCTACCGCTACGGTTAATTATTACATTCGTCATCACCTATCACTGTGGAAATGTATTTTTGGCAATCATTCATGTCAAATCGACGGCGTGGATTTTTCAGCACGACGGCGTAATCAAAGAAATGCAGCTACAGAATTCACAACAGAAAGTCCTTTTAATTTGTACATCAATAGTATGATGTTATTTTCTGGAAAAGTCATTACGTTGATCTTTATTACTAGCCTACAGTTAATATTTGCACATGGTAGATGGCGATTGCGCGATATTTGAGGTAAATTCAAAATAAAAATCGTGGTAGGGGGTCTACGAGGGTCCGTGGCGATCTGAAAGGGGTCCGCAAAGACTAAAACTGTGATAACCGCCGATCTAAAAGGAATGTATCTCTGTTTTTTAGACGGCTCTGGTGCTTACATTACGCAGTTCTCACCTTTACCAACTTTCTTGTATAATTTAAATTGAATAAATATACCGTAATTTTACGAATATAGTGCGCTCCCATGTATAATACGCACCCATAAAATGGCGTATAAATTCTGGGAAAAAGCCTGTACCCATGTATAGTACGCACCTTGCATTCGCAGTACATGAATAGTCGTGTTTTAGTACGCAATGTTTGCGATGTCCCGTCGAACAATCATGACATGACTGTGATATACGTAGTCCTAATGATTGGTGTCTTGTGTCCTCGTTCGTATTTAAGTTAACGTCATGCGAGTAATAAAGGACTTTCGCTCACAATCGCTTATCTGCATGTTAGGGTCTCGGCTGAAGACAGATATGTTACATGGCGCTGCGAGCATAGAATGAGCTTACGATGCCGCCGAAGATAGATTGGTCGCTGAAGAAAGTTCTTGTGAAGCAAGATCACGATCTTTCTATTCACACGGGTCCATCGTTCCTAACATGGAAGCGGCAATTCCAGAATTTTTCAAGAGAATCGGGAGTGACAGCTGAAGGCGTAGATTGGGTCGCTAAATGGGCTGCTTTTGAAGCTTGTGTCACCGAAGACACATTCTTGAAGATAGAAGCGTTGCGATTGCAACTTCCGATCGACAATCGGGAAACTCTTGACGAGATATTGAAAGCTGTTAATAGTATCGCCGACGCCGCGGAGAACGTTTGGACCAGACGACATAAGTTTGAGGAATGCAAGCAACAAGCTGGACAATCGTTCCAACATTACTATGCTGAAATTGTAAGCTTGATCTCACCATGCAAATTCGATAATAGGATCTGCAACGCAGACAAGCAGAAGGTACTCAACGTGTGGTTACTCTATAAATTGGTGTTCCACACAAACAATCAAGCAGCGAAGAAGAAACTGTTTGAAGAAACGGAGATGACACTAGATCGCGCGAGGCGAATTCTTGAAGCATTTGAATCAGTTCAGAATACCGAAGATGCTTTCGCTGGAATTTCGACTCAGCCCGGCATCAGCAAGATCGCTGTTCAACACAAAAAGACGACGTACAAAGTGAATAAGAGCAAACCATGCCAATCATGTGGCAGAAAGCACAGCAAGCAAGAAACATGTCCCGCAGAGAACGTGGAATGTTATTATTGCGAACGAATGGGTCATTTCGCTAAACTATGTTTCCAAAGGAAGCGAAAAGGTGGAAAATCCATGTGCTCGTCTGGTACAGTGGCAAAGAAAGCAGGTACCAGAACGAAGACAATTCAAGCAACAGTAGACACTGGACGTTTGAAGATCGTGATGGCATTTACGATTGATACTGGTGCTGACTGGATCGCAATCGGGGTTGAAGATATGAAAGTGTTGGGAGTGAAACAATCCGCTGATGATATACGCAAAACCAGAACAGCGGCAGAAACACTCATGGAGCCACTAGGTTATTTCTACGCACGCGTTACCATTGCATCGAGACAGGTCGACGAGAAAATCGTGGTGTTTCGAGGAATCAAGATGCCATTGTTATCGCTTGATGCGTCTGAAAACCTTGGTCTTGTAAAGTTCTCCGATGAAGTCAATCGAAATAATCCGAAGCTACGACTTATGACTAGGGCTATACTATGGGATCTCTCCGACACATCAGCAGTTTCTTACTACATGACATCATATCCATAGACGATAACCTGGCTTTGCGTTAAAAACGGTTCACTCACCGACGTGGAAAAGGCGTTCCGCAATCGAGGCATTACCCTCCTCTGTGGACAGCTGTTTCTTCTGCTCATAACTAGGGCTGGGCAAAATCGAGTACCTGAGTGATTCGATTCTGAATCACGTAATATGCTTCGAGTCGAGTCGAGTATTCGAGTATCACTCATTATGACGTCACAACATAATGTACTATGTCAAAGTTCATATATGTACCTTTTATGCCACCACGAAGAACATAATGCCTGTTATCTGTCACATTAATGATACTTCGGTATGTTTTCGACCATACCGACTTCATTGCACTTCTTGACAATGTTGTGGAACGATCATGACTTTGGAAATGTGTTATTTCCAGTAACGTTTGTAGCTTTGTACTATGTCTATCATGCTACGACACGGCCAATCAAGGTTTCAAGGCTTCATCAGTGGAAAATATTATCAAAACTATAATTCTTGTTAGTTCATTAACTTTCAGTTGTGAGGAGCGTACAATTTCAGTACTCGAAAAAATCGTCTTTTACTACTCGACTCGAATCATTAAAATTAATACTCGATTCAGATTCGAGTACTCGAATCATTGTGCCCAGCCCTACTTATGACCAATGTTCCCTCTAATTTTTCAAGAGTCTACGCAAACACGATAACTCACTGCGCAGGCCCTCGGACAACAGTGCGCAACCACCCTCCAATAGGGTGATACATTCAACTACTGGGGGGCTTGGCCCCACAGACCCCTCTTCGGCTCTAGGCTTCTTCCGGTACTTATTGTGTACATTGGTTGCCCATTTAGTAGTGGCGTCCCTAAACGCGCGAAGCGCGAAAAAATTTCTATAATTCATGATTGCATCGGCCAATGTGATCGGAAATTGCATATATATTGCTATCAATTTTTATCCTCTCCCTGCTCACATAATCAGATTTACCGGTAGAGCTGATCCAGTGAGGTGTGTTGGAATAGATAGGCCCTCTAAATAATAATAAAACATCTTCGGGCGTACCTGTTGATATAATGGCTTCGTTACATGATGATATTTCGTGACCCACTATCTGCTATCTGCTATGTTAAAAGATATTGAAATCACCAAAACGTACGAAAGTAAAAGACGTACACGATTTCAAATTGGTATTTCTTGACTGGAAAATAATGTACGCTCAATATGGCATTTTTCTTGTGGAACTCGGATCGCCAGGACAGGAACATTTGCCGCCAGCCATTTAGGCGCCCATGGACATGGACAATTAAACATATATTTGTATGTATCGAAGTTTTTGGTCAGCACCGGGGCAGTCTTTTACGCCCAAGGTTTTCTCACAGCTGATCGTTCTGGCGCACTTGTCGGATTCGCATGTTACATAGCCTTTTACTTCATATGCCTTGGCGCGTCAATGTGCGGTAAGGGCCGACGCCCAACTCCCATTTCTATAAATCATGCCTAATTTTTGTGGGGAAATGGTACCTAATAATCAGATATCTTACAATAAAAAAAACGCGCGTAGCGCGAAAAAAAATTCATGAAAAATTTCAAAAAATACACCATGATTAATGTTAATTCTCGAAAAAATTTTGGACCCCCTTCGAGCTCGATCCCTCCAATTGGGGGGTTTGGGGTGCGAAAGTTACGGTCCTGAGTAAATCTTACGCAATGTTCATGCCATGCGAAGAAGACTATCATTCATTAGTTTGTCGCAGATTAACTTCGAGCACGCCCATTGTTTTTTATAACTTTGTTAAACCATGTTATTTCACAATTCCCAGAAATTAATGCGCTATTGAAATGATATCAGTATCGCTCACGTGTACGTGGGCATACTAAAAAATATCTTCCGTGAGGCGCTGGTGATTGTGAACTCTAATTTTTTCACAGAGCACAATAGTTATCTTTGAGGGGCGCACCTGTACCTCGGTTTCATACTTCAGTGATAACACTATTTGGCCCACGCAATGTTCTATCTTAATTTTCACGAATCTGCACGCCTGCGTGGTCCATTGGAAAACAGTGCGCAACAACTATAAAAAAAACATCATTTGTGATTTTTTGTGCGCAGCGAAGATTTTCTGTGCGCAGAGACCGTTTCAGCACTGCGCATTTGCGCACGTGCGCAGCTTAAAGGGAACATTGCGTATGACCCCACAAACGAATCCGCTACCAACGATAGAAGTTGAGAGGATGAAGCTATTGGACGAATTCCAAGATGTGTTCGATTCAAAGCAACCTTTGAAAGGTGAGAAATTTAAAATTAACCTGACTAACGACGCTGTACCATGTTGCGTAAGGACAGCAAGGAATGTTCCGCTAGCATTCAAAGATCCTTTGCGAAAGGAATTGGATTTGCTGCTGGAAGGTGTAATATCACCAGTTACAGAACCGACCGAGTGGGTCAACCCGATCGTAGTGGAGCCGAAGAAGGACGCCAATGGAAAGTTCAGTGGAAAGGTGAGATTATGTGTTGATTTTCGCCACCTGAACAAATTTTGCCGCAGAGAGATTTACTCGTCTCCAAGTGTTTTGGAAACCGTTCACCAGATATCAGGAAAGATCTTCAGTGTTTTTGACGCGTGGAAAGGATACCACCAGATACAACTGGGTGAATCAAGTAAGAATCTGACGACTTTCATTACACCATTTGGGCGTTTCCGCTGCGAGAGAGCTCCGTATGGAATAAACTCGATTAGTGAGCACTTCAATCGAAGGATGACTGAGGAATTGAATGGCTTGCGTAATCACGTTAAGGTTGTTTGATGATAATCTCATTTATTTGGGAGACGATTTGAAATCGCATGTTTCGCTCGTGCGCGCTTTCCTGCAGAGATGTAGGGAGAGCGGAATTTGTTTGAATAAAGAGAAGTGCAAACTTGTGCTAAGTGATATTTTCTTTGCAGGGGTAGTATTGAATGGGGATGGCTACAGAATTCAAAACAAGATCTTAAAGGCCATTCGCGAATTTAAGACACCCGAATCATTAACTGACCTAAAATCATTTCAAGGTATGGCCAACAAATTAGCGCCGTTCAACCGAGACTTGGCGACAGCAATGGAACTGCTGCGACCGTTGCTCAAAAAGAGTGATAAGTTTGAAATGAATGATTTGCACAAAGCTGCATTTCAGAAAGCCAAAGACATGCTGGTAAGCGAACAGGTAATTGCGTACTACACGCCCGGTTCTCCTCTACATCTATATACGGATGAAAGCTTGAAAAATGGAATTGGTTTCCATTTGAAACAGAAGCAGAAAGATGGCACGTGGAAGGTAATCCAGACAGGATCACGGTCATTGCAGGACGCTGAGACACGTTATGCACCAATCGAATTAGAACTTTTTGCTGTTGTGTACGCTACGAGAAAGTGTAAAACATTTTTGGCGGGCACAGAATTTAAGGTCTTCATTGACCACAGACCTCTTGTTGCCATATGCAATAGGAAGCGACTCGATGAAGTCGAGAATGTAAGAATTCTCAGATCACTGATTAAATTGATGGATTTCAATTTCACAGTTGAATATATACCAGGAGCCCAGAACAAAGCTGCTGACGCGTTTTCGAGAAACCAAGTAGACGCTCCTGACGAAGACGACGAACAGAGTAATGACTTCGGCAAATTTTATGTGAGTACGATTCGCCACGCAAACGCTGAGGAAGCAGATTATTCTCTCAGGTTGGAAGATGTTCGCCGGTCAGCCAACGAAGATTTGGAATATCAGTTGCTGAAAAACCAGGTAACCAACGGGTTTCCAGAAGAGAAATAAAAACTGAACGAAATTCTTAGCCCATACTGGAATGTACGGCAGGAATTACAGGTTAGTGACGATGGCTTCGTGATGAGAGGAGTCAGATTGATGATTCCCAAAGCGATGTGAAAGGGCATCCTGAAGGACCTCCATGCGGGCCATAGAGGCATTGAAAGTTCAAAAGCCCGAACCAGACTCATCGTGTATTGGCCAAATATGAATAATGAAATTGAGATGTCATGTAAGACATGTCAACTATGCATGAAAGATCGTCCAAGCCATCCTAACGAGCCAATTAAGCATCTCCCAATACCAAATTACGCATTCGAATTTATCTCTGCCAATTGGTTCGATCTAAATAATGCGAAGTTCCTGGTAATTGTTGATTGGTACTCTGGCCTATTCGAAATGAAAGGCCCTGTTACAAACCCAGATGCCACCACAGTGATTAGATACTTACGAGTGTGGTTCATTAATGGCGCGGTTTGTGATTACTTTTGGAGTGATGGCGGTCCTCCATTTGGATCGAAGGAGTTGATTGATTTTTTTCAAAGGTGGAAAGTGAAATGGTCTCGTCCGTCACCATGGTATCCGCAAGGTAACTCCATAGTAGAGTCCGCTGTGAAATGGGCGAAAAACTTGCTACGTAAGTGTTGGAAACCTAATGCAAAATTCCCATTTAAGGCGACTGATGAATGGACCAAAGGTGTTCTACAATGGAAGAATACGCCTCACAAAAGCACAGGATTGTCCCCCGCAATGATGCTGTATGGTCACTCTGTACAGGATGCAATACCTTGTCACAAACGATCGCTCATGCGCAGTTGGCACGACGAGAAACTTCGTGTTGACAGGGAAGCCGCCAAGCGAAAGCAAACGTCTGATAGATACTATAATCAGAGAGTTGAGTATTTACCTAAAATGCATGTTGGTGACTATGTATCTATTCAGAATGCGATCACAAGAAAATGGGACAGAAGCGGATGGATCTTGAAATGTTTCTATGACGAAAGAAGATACCTCATCCGACTTGAATCCGGCATGCTTATAAAAAGAAACCGGAGACACCTGCGGAAACTTGTAACTGATGTGGAACTGAAGGTGGAACCGGTTGTGGAAAGGACTATACCCGAGAGGACCACAACCGTCATGCTTCAATGACGTAGCTGCCTCCGTGGTTGCTGATGAGGCAACCAGTATGCCCACTACACCGCAACACATACCACGAAGATCAGAGCGTATCCGAAGAAAACCTAAATACTTGGAGGACTACGTAATTTAAGCATCTTGGGTGAAAAGGGATGTGATATACGTAGTCCTAATAATAGGTGTCTTGTGTTCTCGTTCGTATTTAAGTTAACGTCATGCGAGTAATAAAGGACTTTCGCTCAATATCACTTGTCTGCATGTTAGGGTCTCGGCTGAAGACAGATACATTACAATAACCATCCATCGCTAATCATAATACAATTAACGGCAGTGTCTCGTAACAAGAGTAGATAGTAGCCGAAGCAATAGTTCAGACTAGCGACACACGACATCTTGCGCACTAGGCCTATTACAATTACAGATGCGATTGCTCAGGCTAACGGTTATGTCGGGCGCACCAGTCCTGGTAGAGATGCGATGATTCCACAAGCGATTATATCTTGCACTTGTGTATGCGATTGTTAAGGGCTGTCGTTGACGCGATGAATCAGCAAGGATTGCCTCACACGCTTGTATCAATCAACGACATAATCTCGCTCGCGTACAAACGGCAAACTAACTCAGCAAGAGATCGCGTGCTCTGCCGACTCTCGTTAATTGGCAACACGCTTTTCGTTAATTGGCAACACGCTTCTCTATTTGGCAGTGTGTTACACTCTATAATAGGAATTACGGGGCACGACTCGATGATCAACAGATCACTTCGCTGCAGCTTCATCTTGCAATTGTAAAACATATTGGCCAATCCTATGAACTGTAAATCGTATTCGTACACATCTCATTTGCTTTGAAATTGACATAGTAACCATTTTTTTGTATGTGTCCGTGAATCTGAAGTTTATGCTATTTTGTTGCCGGTTTTGTTATTTTGCGATGATGAATGAAAAAAAAAAAGATTCTCTCCCTCTCTGTGTGTGGTGATTATTGTCCCTTCGTGATCTTATCATTTGCGTTGATTACCCGCATTTGTGTTGGTTACCCGCATCTTGCCCTACCTATATATTGAGTGTTTTTATGTATCGCGTTTAGTTGCTTGAGTCTTCATTTAGTTAATAAAAACCAAACTTGCGTTGAGGTCGTAGTACGTTTTCAGTTGCAGTGTGATTTCAAGTTTTTGATCGAGGGAGATTTTTTTTCAAGGCTTGCAGTACCCATGCATAATAATGTACTATATTAATTTGTTTCAACATCTCGAAGCTTCGTAATCGATCCTCTGTTTTGGCTGATACTAACAAACTTTATAGCATGTAGCGTACATATTTTTTAGCAGTTCTGCATGTGGTGAGCGATGCAACGCCTGTTTGTATGTATAGTTAACTTTATATTCGTTATTCGATTCACAAGATAAATGGTCATTTTGGTCAATTAATCTATCATTCACGCAGTCATCAAAATGTAATGACTTTACATCATCACTCACACTTTGAAAATGCAATTTGACTTGACTTGTGATTTGACTAGAGTCACCTCCAAAAAACGAGTGACTTGACTGGAGTCACCTTCGATTGAATTGACGCGAGTGAAAAACAAACGGCAACCAACTCACCAGGAGATCGCTTACATTTGTACAGCGGAACAGCGCAGACGATAATTGGCAACACGCTTCTCGCCAATTGGCAGCGTGTAACACTGATAATACTAATTACGGGGCATGATGTCTGAATGTGTTGCGCGATTGGTGATTTCAAGTTATGTTTCGAGGGAGATTTTTTTCAAGGCTTGTTGTACCCATGCATAATACGCACCCCCGATTCTAGGCCAAACATTTGGGACAATTTTGCGTATTATACATGGAAAAATACGGTATATGACCACCGTACTATTTTCTTCTATTTAGTCTAATAATACAACTAGGATTATCTAGTTATCCAAGTCTGATGTAGAGCTAATAAACATAGGCTATTACCCAGTATCTCGTGAGTAGTCGTTTGTAAGTCTCGCTTTGAATTCATTTGCATTTCAACATACCATTTTTACGGGCGTTGTGTTGGCAACATGAAAAATACTAACCTAATTTTCAAATAGTAATAACCTTCCTAATTAGATAGAAACAGGATAAGGAAGTGTTTGGATTTTAAAAAGGGAAATTCAGCTCATAATAACTGATTGCTTTACTTCCAACAACTTCAATTATTGATGTATGGCAGGAATATTACAACTCATAGTATTGCATCAATGAGTGTATGATTACATTATCGTACTTGAAAAAATCATCTTTAAATACTCAACTTGAATTATCACAATTAATGCTACATTCGAGTACGGTACTGGAATCACTCCAGTGACGTGCGGTGAGGTTCACGGCTGGTGAGGCATTTCATTGAATCCAGTTATTAAGAATTCCGAGCTATTTATGAGGAATTGCAATGTTGCAGTGTGCCTCACCTCTCCTTTCGCGCTGTATTTTTGAATAATAAATATGCAAATTGATGTCTAGTGAAAAAAATGTTATAATTTAGTTATTTATGAACATTGATGTGTAATCGATATAATCATCGATGCATGGAGGGGTTTCACAATTTTCACTTACTCATCCAGACGACAGGCGAGGCACTGCCTCACCTGCCTCATTGGACCGCACGTCACTGAATCACTGTGCCTGCGTCCATCGGTACTGGTGACCAGAGTTGGATCAATTGTAATTTGTAATTATTACATTTTTCAATGTAATTGTAATGTAATTGAAGCATTTTTATTTTGTGTAATTGTAATTGTAGTTTGACAAAAATTTTGCATTCTCTTTAAATGTCGACAAGGAATTTGGTGGATCCATTAGCGGAAGCCCTTGACTGAGCCCTTGCGGGCGAAGTTTTTTTATTTTTACCGCTATGCTGGCCTCGGCAGCCATTGTATACAATTTTTAGATTACTAATAAACGGATGGATTCGCAACACGTGAGTCACGATTGAATACGCCGAGAAGCGAACTGCTGAGCCGGCTAAAAGCAGCAGAATTGATAGTCCCATAGCTGGCGATCCAAGCGTCGAAATTTGATATGTATGGTCCTAATCAAAAGCTAGTGTCGCACTGATTCCGCAATACAAGTATATTTCCAGGCGATGGTACCATCCCAAAATAGTCGTGAAAGTCTGGGAATCGGCATTTTTCTGAATAATCGCTGGGCGTAATTGGTAATTGTTGTGGTCATGCTGCTGCAGCGCTCTCACTTTTGGCTAATTCCATTATAATTCAACAGGGGCTGTAATGCATACCCTCAGAATTGTCCAATATTTACAAATGTTGTTCTTTTTTGAATTCCAAGTTTATTAAAAAAAAATGAAAAATGTTCAGCGGTTCAAAAGATATTGCGACTTAAAATCCTCTCGTCACTAGGTGGCACTACTTTCAAAAATCATTGAAATCGATATTTTTCGCTCAAATGATGGTAGAGAACCAATTAACCAATTCTGGGGCCAAGGAATTCAATAAAAAAAGTTACGGATGAAAAAAAAATGGGGGGACGGGCTTGAAAATGTCTGTAGGATACGGCCTACACGAAAAAAATTCTTGTGAAATGTGCTTTCAAGGAGTATGGTTGATAAAAAGCTTGATTTTAAATTTCACAGTTATTCCACCGTGAAATATGCATTACATAAAAATTTCATGGTCCCAACCCATATCCCTGCTCACCGTAAATACTATTATCACCAGTCATATATATGAATAAATTTATTCCATTAGGTTTTCGAAATTTTTCAAGTAGAATCCCTGCAGAACCACCGCTTCAACCATTGCCGAGTAGCACAGTCGGCGGACGTGTCTGATTACGCGCACGTGCGGGAGACAGCGAGGCTTTGCATCCTGAGTTGAGCTAAAAGGGCGTAGCCCACTGCTATCGGATTATAGCTGAACTGCGTATATGCACAATGCGAACCACAGATATAACGAATATTATGGATATAATACCAGGAAATAATGGGGATTACACATCTGTAGCAGGCAGAGTGCCACCTAAAGACAGAGTTTACCAGCATACAAGGCCAAGATCTTTATTCTTGAAAGGGCCTGAAGAAATGGACTGGGATACAGTCCACGACGAGCTGAAATACAGCAAAATCACAGCAGAATACGAAAAATACTTGGAAATGTTATACCAAATTAGAAAAGGTGTATGGGTCGCAACTTTCTGGAACGACGATGTAGGAAGAAACATAACAGATATGATACACAATGAGCTGAAAAAGAATCCAGAAGCCAAGCATTTTGAAACTATAACGATAGAACTACCAAGGCTTCCGGCCACACACTTGATACTACGTGGCGTTCCGGCCGAAACAACAAAGGCAACGTTAGAAAACACAGTCAATAGCTACGACTTCGGCAAAATAGTAAATATGACAAGGGTCTACCGAAGAAATACCAATATATACAACGGGTATACCAACCTGTGGGTTGAAGAGTTTAACAAAGAAAAGCTACCATCGTACCTGATCGTAGACGGATATACGTGCCACATAAAAACGGCAGAAGAGGCCTACGCGAAGAAATGCTACCGCTGCAAATCAACTAATCATCTAATTGGAGAATGCCCAACCCCCGCCGAGCCGTACTGCAAAACGTGCAAAGCAAAGGGCCACGATACAGCAGTCTGTACCGAACTGAATATACAAAAAGAAGCACCGCAGCCTAACAGACAAGATCATAACCTACGCAACACGGCTGCGGAAAGCCAGCGGGACAGGCTAGACGCAGTAAGCCGCCCAGAAATCCCAGAAGAAACAGTACAGCAAAGGAAAGAAAACAGAAATGAGGACTGGTGGAATGCAACGGCAAAGAAAAACAAAAGCCAGAAGCAACAACCACCACCAATACCAATGAGACATCGGATAGTAATGAAAACAGCAACTAAACCAAAATTTGTGCCGGAAGCACCGACATCACCACCCAACGAAGACAAGAAAGACACCAATGAATGACTCGCTGATGTCTAGCGGAACACCGAAAAGACCAAGTGCCTCAACCAGCAGCGATGAAATAAGTAAACAAACCAAAGCAAAGAAGGTACACAGTGAATCTGAAGAGTCGACAGGCTCCGACGAGACACTGAGCTATAACATCCAATAACCATGAAAATTGTCAGTATCAACGTTAATGGGATGTCAGGAAGACTCGAGGATATTGAACAGTACATAAATGACTCGAAAATGGACTTTATGCTAGTGCAAGAAACTCACAGAGTGGATTATAACAAACTAAGCACCTGGGCAGAAAAAATGAGATATACGATCTTCGTCAACTCAAAGACCAAGAGAAGACAATACGACGGCACCGCGATACTAGCGAGATCGGACTGGCAAGGTCAAATACTTTCAAATGTAAACATTATAGAAAATCGAGCTCAATGCCTATACGTCCAACTAGATCAATGCCCCATAGCAATAATCAACATATACGCCCCATCCGGGCTAGGAACAGAAGCCCGTCATAAAAAAGTCAACTTCCTGACTGAACTGAGTCGACATATCAATGAAATCGATATACCCATTATTATGGGAGGAGACTTTAACGTTGTACTAGACGAAAAAGATATCAAAGATAAAAGAAACTTTAAAAACAGAACTGGGACAAATATACTAAGAAAGATCATAGAAGAAACCCATATGATCGACATATTTAGGCACAAATACCCAAAGAAGCAAACGTATACCCACGTAACCACCTATAACTCGACAAGACTCGATAGAGTATATATATCAAGAGAACTCTTAGATGACGTCACCTTTGCAGGTCACGAAAATAATTTTGTCGCTGACCATATAAGCCCCACAATGGGAATAGAGATAAATCCCACTACCCGATGGCATAAAAGGAATTGGAAATGCAACAATAACCTGCTGCGTGATGAAACGTATAAAGACATCATAGCCAATCTTGTCGACACAGAAGAGGCCACGATAGAGAAATACGAGTCGCTCCAAGAGTGGTGGGACACGCTAAAAGCAAAAATAGCGAACATAAGCAAAAGGTACGAAATTGATAAAAATAAGAACTGTGACGAGAATACCAAATACCAAAAACTAAATGGTAAACTCAAAATGTTAACGAGATGCGATATTTTTGAAGGAGAAAGGAACCAGCAAAGAACTTTCTGGTCCCAATTCCAAAAGCGAAGAAAGCAAACTGAGATGAAAAAGCTACAGCTTGAAGACGGTTCAATAACAGCGGATAAACAAAAAATCGCTAACGAGATACAATCTTTCTACCTAGACTTATGGGCGAGTCATAGAGAAAGCAATCAAGCCAATCAAGAAGATTACCTGGCATCCTACGAGCACGGCACAACACAGCAAAAATCGAACGAACGGCAACCACCCGTACAAAGTGAAGAAATCCTGCAGGCACTCAAAACAATGAAAAGAGGAAAATCACCAGGACCAGACGGTCTCACGGTAGAGTTTTATCTCACAACATGGAAGACGGTGCGTACAACACTAACTCAGATAATAAATAACGCCATACTATTTGGAAAAATACCCAAAAGCTGGAATGGAGCAAAAGTCATATTAATTCACAAGGGAAAAGAGAAGCACAAACTGAAAAATTGGAGACCAATATCTCTGCTCAACATAGATTATAAAATAATGACAAAAATCCTAAATCACAGATTAACTCAAGAAATCCAGGACTCGATCAACAAATCTCAAAAAGCCGGAATACCAGGAAGAAAAATGGAAGCAGTCCTGAACAACATCAATGCCGCCCTACGATACCATGAAGATAAACCGATACAAGGATATATCATGACGATAGACGCCAGCAAAGCTTTTGACAAGGTAGATCATCGCATGTTATTAAATATCCTAGAACGACTCCCAGTCCAACCCCAGACTATAAACGCGATTCGCGCAATATACAAAGAACCAACAGCCACAATTGAAATCAATGGCTACGAAGCAGCGACCATTCCATATACGAGGGCCATCCGACAAGGGTGTCCCCTCAGCATGACGCTCTACGCGATTAGCGCCGACCCATTGGCTCGTAAAATAGATCAAAACGACCAAATAAGTGGCATCCGCATAGGTAATATAAGGCACAAAATAGACCAATTCGCGGACGACATCACGTTATACCTCAGCAACATCGAATCGATAACAGAAGCCTTTAATGAGTTCTCAATTCTCTATAGAATCACAGGACAAGACATAAATACCGAAAAGACCGAAATCCTAGCGCTCAACCCAACATCACAAACTCGCCTACGAGACTCCAGGCACGCACACTTTGCCAAACAGACAATCAAAATCCTGGGGATATATTATGGAGATGATGCAAGGGAATCGAACCACGACAATCTCATCAAGGATATGAAGAAACATGCGGCCTATATCAAGTCCATAAAACTATCCTGGATAGGAAAAACGCAGGCAATCAAATCATATCTAATGACCAATATAACATATGTATATTACAATATTCAGATTACCAAGAAGCAAGGAAAAGCACTTGAACGAATCATATATGACATACTATGGTCCCCAGAAAAGATCGAATCGAAATCGAGAAACACTCTCATTAAGCCGAAAGAGCATGGTGGAATCGGATTCCCTGACGTAATCACTACAATACAAGCCAGGAATGTCAAACGCCTCCAAGAAATAGCGAACACCACCTCGCCAACCGAGATATGGCATGCAGAAGCTATCTATAATCTTGGAACCAAGGTGAGAACAATAAATAATAACCTCTACAGCAACTCCTTCCCACACAGATATTCACCAACTAAGAACTGGACGGAAGAAAAGAGGATATATGAGCTGCTACAGAACGACGACACACCAGCTCGAGAATTGAACCAAAAAGATATCTACGCCGCGCTAATCAAGATCAAAACGAAACATGGCGACCACGAGATCCCGAACTGGAAAGAAATATGGCTACATGAAGAAGATATCAGACACCATATCACAAACCAGCAGAGGGTAACATCATACAGAATAAATACCGAAGCCTATTTTACAGGAGCAAAAAAAGACCAGGCCGGATGGACATGGAGAAATGGGCAAGCACTCAAAAACAACTGCAAATTCTGTCGAAAAGATCGAGACACTATGCACCATATTTTTACGATATGCCCAACTTATAGAAAACTCTTTTACAGTGTCAGAGCCGATCTAGAAGAAAAGCTGAGAACCGACATAAACGTATCCACCGTCGACATCCTCCACAACACATATGTGGGCCAGCACAAGAAAATCGTAATCACAACCTTCGCAAATATGAAGATGAATGTGTGGAGATGGAAGAAGACCCTCGACATCACGGACGAATATGAAAATGACGCGAATACCAAGATCGAGCATATACGAGAAGACCTCCAGACACAAACCAGACGACAATGGGACAGAGGATAAAGAAAACGCGATAGACTGCCGAACCACTGACGCGCACGCAAACGATCTAAAAATCTACGATATCATAGATACGTAGAACGCGGATATATATATAATACGATGAAAATGATTATGACAAAATCTTATTATTCATGCTATGTGCTAATTTGTACTACCGCCATTTCTTGTTTTTGACTACCTACGCATTATTATCTTTTTCACGCAATAAATAAATCAATATAACCCCCCCGGTCCCACCCTCACCACCAACTACTACCCCTCCTCCCCAACCCCCTCCGAACAGGAAATCAATTAGGAGAAAGGACACCCAACCATCCAGTCACCACAAAGTCTATGATTATCAGAACCAGGCGCGTAGCCAGAGGGGGGGTTTCGGGGGTCGGTACCCCCTCCTTTAGAAGCGTGAAACCCCCTTCTTAAACACGAAACCCCTTTCTTTTGAAATGATCGTTCTGACGCTAATGGTCGGTTACAATTCAATAAGTCGTATTATCAGTGTTGAGTGCGGCCAATTAGCGAAAGGCGTGTAGCCAATTAGCGTCCGTGCGCGATGCACTGCACAATGTAACGCGACACGATCATCCGCTGAGATGATTGCGAAATTAGGTCATTCATTGCCGCGTGCTCGGCAATAGTTGCTAGCCTGATTTGTCGCGTCTCCAACAAGCCTAGTTCCGCTGGCTTGAATAATCTCATCTGCTATAGGCCCGGTGTGCACGATATCATCGCTGACCTACACAACCGCATCTGCAAGCGGCCTAGTATACGAAAGATATCGCTAGCCTAACTACCGCGTCTCGGGCCTAGCATGCTTTGGCTCATATTTCCCGATGGCTCGGATAAAATGGTCGTTAAGTATATGCTGATTAGCGATTGTGATTAAAGAGTGACATCTCGAAACTGAATTACATCGAATGTGCGCAAACATATGCGACGCGTGCGTACGTACAATGTACATTAGGGCTGTTCAAAAATAACCTTTTTTTCCCGATTCAAGCCGGTCAACCTTAAATCGTCATGTTGCAGTAGAAAACCTTGCTCACCAAATTTCACATGATTCCAACCAGTAACGGCCTCCGCAGATCCAATTAAAATTTTTAATTTATTACGGAAAATTAAAAAAAAATTTCCAAATTTTTCTGCCAACCCCATGAAATTGTTGAGCTGTCTTCAAAGACGTTGCAAAACAAATTTGAGTCAATTCCGACCAGTAGAAGCGGAGTTATGTGAGTTTTTCGATGATATTTCTCAGATTATCCTTGATTGGTGGATAATCCGCGATTTATCAACGAAAAACTCACATAACTCCGCTTCTACTGGTCGGAATTGACTCAAATTTGTTTTGCAACGTCTTTGAAGACAGCTCAACAATTTCATGGGGTTGGCAGAAAAATTTGGATACTTTTTTTTTAATTTTCAATTATAAATTAAAAATTTTAATTTGATCTGCGGAGGCCTTTACTGGTTGGAATCGAGTGAAATTTGGTGAGCAAGGTTTTCTACTGCAACCTCACGATTTACGAGGTGACCGGCTTGAATCGGGAAAAAAAAGTTATTTTTGAACAGCCCTAATGTACATGCGTAATTGATTTCCGTTAATACTTGAACATAACCATCAAAAGCTGTGTGTCAAGGCTAAAAAGAGGTAAGGTTTGAACCACCTGAAATCGGCGTCATTATAGCCCTATTCCATAAAAACTCGTACATTTTGAATTGCGCAAATCGTCGCATAGGCTATGTAAGACGTAAGACGCATTGCTAAGCGCGCGTATTTAGTTGTTCGACGCATTGATAAGCGCACGATATCATTTGTTGCCCTACACAATCGCATCTGCAATAGGCCTAATACGAAAGATATATCAATAGATTATCGCTAGCCTAACTCCGTCGCTAGCCTAACGATCGCGTCTCGGGCCTAGCATGGTTTGGCTTCTATCTCTCGATGGCTTGGAGACCATGCCGTTGATTGTATGCTGATTAGCGATTGTGATTAAAGAGTGACATCGCGAAACTGAAAGACATCGAATGTCCGTAAACATGTGCGACGCGTGCGTAATAATCTCCGCTAATACTTAAACATAACCATCAGAACATGTGTATCGACTTGAGTTATAAAATAGGACAGGTTTGCAGCACCTAAAATCGGCGTCATTATGGCACATATTCCCAAAAATCTCGGACATTTCGACTTGCGCAAATAGTTGACGAGGCTGCGTTGATGAGCGTGCGTATTTAATTAATCGACGCTTTGATAAGCGCAGGTATTTAATTGTTGACGACAGATCAGGGAGTCGCTACTAAACAGTACTTCCGGACTCGTCGACAAGCTTATCAAACGCGTATAATCGTGAACACGAGGAGATTGTATAATGTATAATCGTCATTTACGCATGTAGTTAACCCTAATGAATTGACGCTATATCAAGTAAATTCGCAAAACATCAAAACCCCGCCCTTCTATTTTAAAACCCCTTCCTTATTTTTCGGCTGGCTACGCGCCTGGATCGGTGCAATAATTGCAGCGCTGTGATGACGGATAAAAAGAAGGCGGTGTTCTAGTTCTGAACAAGATTACCACCTCTTACATTTTGCGATTACGAACATATCAAATATATATTTGTTCAGCCGACTGAAAATTTAAAGCAGACTGGCACAGGTCTGGGGACTCGCAGTCGAGAGCCACTGGTTAAGGTCATGCGACTTACAGACAGCCAAAAGGCATTACAATACTACTATGGCGAAATGTTTCATAGTGCCCTGCACACTTCTTGCAAAGGGGCATTCTATGTGACCCGCAATTCTGATAAAATCAAAGTAAATGACGATTTTAAGCCATTATGTGCCTCAATAGTGTTGCATTGTCACAGAAGATTAGGGCTATGTTGTCAGTACAAATATTCATCACAAGTTTCACGCAGTACATCATTCCTTACCCAATCATGCTGGCTAGGGAGTGACACAGGTTTTCCTCTACCGCTGCTGAGTTCTTGGAGAAGCAACCGTCACGAATCAAACAATAAATATCTGGTGCGGTGGGAGAGAGGTGAAACCACCGACCAAAGGTTATTTTCCGTAGAGGCTGCAGCCATAATCGAGCTCTCGTTAACAGTGTCGCTAATGTCTATAGCTCTGAGTAGTTCAATTGATATGCCTAATGATTATTCATATCACGATTTACCTCAGCTTGCCTCTTTAGTAATCAGGGTTCATGAGTTCGTCGTAGCAGCTTCAAGGTTTCATCAAACAAAACAAGGTTAAGAGCACCGTGGTGCGCTATGAATTACAAATAATCTGAACGAAACAAAATCTTATGAGGAGGATAGCGATCAATGATGTGCTAATCACCTGTATCACAAACAGAGGTGGTCAAAGTAGTCAATAAAGCTACTCAAGTAGAAGTAGAAGTGGCGACGAAAAAATCTACTCAAGTACGAGTAGAAGTACTTCTTCCATAAGCAACCTAAAACTACTTGAAGTATAAGTAAAATTGAGTGACTTTAAAAGTACTCAAGTAAGTAAGTAGTTGTGCAAACGATCCTAATTCTTTCACATGTATTGTGAAAAGGGGCAAATTGAGCTGTGCGAAAGGTGACGAGCGTGATTCACATTGATGCATACCAACAGGTATCCAATTTTCGATAGCATAAGCATTCATTCCCTTTATGATAGTATTGATATGGAAATGCGATACTATTCCTTTGTTTTCTCGAACAGCACGTTTTAGAAAACGGCATGGTACGGCGCCATCCCCCATAAGGCCCGTAGTTTGGTCGAAGAGCGTAGAATTTACAAAGGATACGGTGTAAACACATTGCGCGATTAGTAAACGTTAATAAAAAATATGGTGGACCGTAAAAATGCCATATTGTGTAGCTTTATTTCCGGAATTTAAAGGCATTACTACCCTTGCTTGTATATTTCAACATGTATGTTATCCAGACAAAAGAACTGATATTAATTATAACTATAAGTATATAATACTGGGAATTAAAAGTGAAATATAAGTACTACTTCTAAAAGTGTAACATATATTTCATGCCTTTAGTCCAGAAGGTTTCAAAGGTGGCATGCTAAAACAGCTCTAAAACTACAAAAAGTTAGAGTCCACTATTCCAAGTTAGGACACGCCATGGGCAGAGCTAGATTAAGATATGACAAGTAAATGCTAGATTGCGAAACGTCAGTTTCAAACGTTATGATGAGCCATATATACTGTGATCAATTATTTGATATGGGCGAAGGGCGACAATATGGTGTGAACGGAAGCACGCCAACCCGCTACCTGAATTATAGTCACCAATACTTCAGGAAATCATACTGGTCACTCCGTATCCACTGCACGCGAAGCGCGACGAAAATTCTTGGCTTTACTCAACTTTTATGAAAATTAAATGTTGATACTCCGTGAGAACATCCCCAAAATTTCTTAGGCTATCTTCCTGATTGGGAGATTGAACTACTTCTACTTGACAAACTGAAAATAGCGAAAAGTAAGTAAGTAGATCACAAAATATTGCGAAGTAGAAGTAGAAGTAGCGAAAATCGGATCTACTTGAGTAAGTACCAGAAGTCGAGGGAAACTACTTGAGTACTTCGAAAAAGTAGAATTACTTCGTTACTGACCACCTCTGATCACAAATATACTATACGGGGATCCATTTCACGTCGTCTTTGCATGGACTCTGCATACTGCTGTAATTAGGAGATATTACTAGCAAAAAGCTGACAGAACATCATATCAGACTACGAGGAGCTTATTGTAGCTCCAGGATTACGGTATCCATAAATATGAACGGATTGAAAATGATTAAGTGAATATGTCGAAAAATTGCTTGAAATGAATGGCAGGAAGAAACACATATTTACAAAATGACCACAACATTACAATTTGAAACGAAATCGAAAATAATATGCGCAGACTGCTAATCACCCGAGAATGTGACGAAGGATAATGCGCAGAAAGCCTAAATATTAGGTGACATAAACTACTGTTAGCTCATCATACTGTGACACAAAGACTTGAATATACGCATCAAACATCTCTGACCAACAGACCCCGCGCAAATTATAACAAAGAAGTCTTCATTGAAATTGATTCAGGCAGTACCGTAATTTTCCATGCATAATGCGCAAAATTTTCCCGATTTTTCGGCCTAAAATCGGGGGTGCGTATTATGCATGGGTACAACAAGCCTTGAAAAAATCTGCCCCGTAATTAGTATTATCAGTGTTAAGCGCTGCCAATTAGCGAGAAGCGTGTTGCCAATTAGCGTCTGCGCTGTTCCGCTGAACAACAGCAAACGATCTCCTGGTGAGTTTGTTGCCGTTTGAACGCGAGCGAAACTAGATCACTGGATTGCTGCAATTCTCGCTAATTTATCGCTGTCAACTACAGGCCTGAACAATCGCATTAACAGCACGCCATGTGCGCAAGACGTAATCGCTGGCCTACACAGTATAGTCGCATCTCCAACAGGCCTAGTACGCTCGACGTAACAGTTGCCTGAACAATCGCATCTAATAGGCCTCGTGCGCAAGATATCGTCGCTGGCATGAACTACCGCGGCGCGGGCCTCGCAGGCTTCGTCTGCTATCATCGTTTTAGACAATGCCGTTAAGTGTATAATGATTAGCGATGATTATGTCATGATTGTTCCACAGTGACATCGCAAAACAGAATGACATCGAATACTAAAACATAACTATTCATGTACTGTGAATGCAGGGTGCGTACTATACATGGATACATGCTTTTTCCCAGAATTTACACGCCATTTTAAGGGTGCGTATTGTACATGGAGGCGGTAATTCCAATATGAAACTAGGAGAAACAATTTCAAACTGAAAAAAATCAGATGAGAAAACCAACGTATACAGATTTTTTTGTGGCAAAACTAAATGGATATGTGGAAGAGGCTTGGTAACACGAAGATACAAGTCCACCTCCACTTTTACATACCCGGCACAGTAAACATTTAGCCGGGAAGGTGATTCAAAGATAAATTAAATCGTATTGACATGATAGCAGAGTGAATGGACGTCCACTCTAAGCAACAGCATATTTTAATATAAGGTATAGCTGTCAATATTACTGCATCGTGTTCGAGATCATCTTCGCGAGAAAAAAAAAGACATGCGTTCTGCTATTTTACTGTGCGTTCTGCTATTTTACTGTACGTGTATTTCTATCTCTTTTCAAGGCACCAAGGCGGGTAAACGCTTTTCCGCACGTCTGACATGCAAATATTTTACTCCCTAATGTGTATGTCCATGGCTATTCAAGTTACATGACATGTATAGTTTTTGACTCCGGTATGTGTATTTCCATGACTTTTCAAGTTACCAAGCCGGGAAAACGCTTTTCCGCAAATCTGACATGCATAGTTTTTGACTCCAGTATGTGTATTTTCATGTTGTTTCAAGTTACCAAGCCGGGTAAACGCTTTTCCGCAAATCTGACATGCATAGTTTTTGAATCCAGTATGTGTATTTCCATGACTTTTCAAGTCACAAAGCCGGGAAAACGCTTTTCCGCAGATCTGACATAGATAGTTTTTGACTCCACTATGTGTATTTCCATGACTTTTCAAGTCACAAAGCCGGGAAAACGCTTTTCCGCAGATCTGACATGCATAGTTTTTGACTCCACTATGTGTATTTCCATGACTTTTCAAGTAACTGAGCTGAATAAACGCTTTTCCACAGATCTGACAGTCATAGTTTTTTACTCCAGTATGTGTATTTCCATGTATTTTTAAGACATCAAGCTGGGTAAACGCTTTCCCACAGATCTGACACTCATAATTTTTGACTCCAGTATGTGTATTTTCATGTTGTTTCAAGTTACCAAGCCAGGTAAACGCTTTTCCGCAAATCTGACAGTCATAGTTTTTGACTCCAGTATGTGTATTTCCATGTTCTTTCAAGGTATCTAGCTGGGAAAACGCTTTTCCGCAGACCTGACACGCATAGTTTTTTACTCCAGTATGTGTATTTCCATGTCTTTTCAAGTTACCAGGCAGGGTAAACGCTTTTCCACAAATCTGACACGCATAGTTTTTGACTCCAGTATGTGCATCCCCATGTATTTTCAAGTCACCAAGCCGGGCAAAAAGTTTTCCGCAGATCTGACATGCATAGTTTTTCACTCCAGTATGTGTATTTCCATGTTCTTTCAAGGTATCTAGCTGGGAAAACGCTTTTCCGCAGACCTGACATGCATAGTTTTTGACTCCAGTATGTGTATTTTCATGTCTTTTCAAGTGATGAAGATGGGCAAACACTTTTCCGCAGATCTGACATGCATAGTTTTTGACTCCAGTATGTGTATTTCCATGTGTTTTTAAGGCACCAAGCTGGGTAAACGCTTTCCCACAGATCTGACACTCATAATTTTTGACTCCAGTATGTGTATTTTCATGTTGTTTCAAGTGACCAAGCCGGGTAAACGCTTTTCCGCAGATCAGACATGCATAGTTTTTGAATCCAGTATGGATAGTTCCATGTGTTTTGAGGTCGCCAACCCGTACAAACGATTTTCCACAGATCTCACAGTCGTGGTTTTTGACTCCAAGGTGAGCAGTACGTGCATCAGCAAGTCTTTTCAAGTGACCAATCGGACCAAACTCTTTGCGTTCATGATTTTTCAAAAAAGTGTGGGATAATAAATGTTTTTTCAATAAAGTGATTGCAGCAAAGGTTTTTCCACATATCTCACATTCGGTATTTCGATCTATAAGGCTAAGGTGGAATTGCAAGTGAGCTTTCAATCCGTCCTTACGATGGAAGCTCTTTCCACAGATCGAGCACATCTTCCTTGTCATTATTCTGGATTATATGTATATTACTTTACTTCTTGAAGCATCCCACATCAAACGCTCTCTGCTTGAAAACGAGGATCCAACGATAGCTTGGTTGCGCTATTAAATAGTATTATAATTCTAATATTATGGCAACTCAGTCTGAAATACAGAAAAATTAGCAAAAACGGAGCAGTGTGATAAATAAAAATATCCAAGAATAACAAACTTATGATTTCATATTACTAGTTTAGTAGAATTATTAGGCATTGTGATGATCGGTAACCTGACAATTCAGACGTGTAGTTCCTTATAGATGTTTCACACAAACTTTGTGGATCACAATTACATTTCAGATTCGCTTCCGGATATTGGTTGCGGGTAGAACATTTGGGACGTTCAGGCTTACAACTTGATCGTTCGATAGATTTCAACTCCAAGATACCAAACTGTTAATTCACTCTGTCTTCAATAAGTCCCCGGGATGACTGAATATTAGATTCAAAACAGTTTTGGAGCAAGTGTGACACCATCAGCTCAGTTTGGCCAGGCGATTGGGAGTCGGAGTGGGCACCATGGCCTTGGTCACGTTAAACACCAATGGTTCTTCAACGTTTACGACCACTACCCGAATCTGAGTGGCATTATCATCTCGCGACTCAAACCTCACTTATCAAAATGAATGCATGTCTAATGCTAATATGCTTGACACGGGCATG
Organism: Botryllus schlosseri; assembly: GCF_051294905.1. Taxonomy (NCBI): domain Eukaryota; kingdom Metazoa; phylum Chordata; class Ascidiacea; order Stolidobranchia; family Styelidae; genus Botryllus; species Botryllus schlosseri. The sequence continues at coordinate 5,686,318 of NC_137236.1, read as the reverse complement.
TCTGAAATGGTGACGAAGCAGACGAGCAGCTGTACACAACGGAGTTCTATGAAACATGATTAATTACGATACCAATAATAGTCGTTGATGTTGCGTGATATTCATCATTCAGGGTATTATTTATACACAACTCTACTTTATGAGCATTTTTTTACACGCGAACTACTTGCAGCCGATTCTCAAGATCAGGATCACCATGCTTAGTCCTGTCGTTGACCTTTGGAGATTTCTTATGAAATCCATAAATGCCACCGTCTTGTTTTGAAGGCTCCGAGTTGAAATGCATTCAAAGCTAATTGAACTGATTTGCCGACAGTAAAGGCACTGGTATCAATCCACCAAAGATGCATGTGCATTAGGGTTGTCCAAAATTTGGAAAATCTTAAAAATACCCCGTGATTGTGTCTCATTCCATAGATTATTGATAAAAAATAACAATGAGCCCAAAAGAAGCTCACGGGAACGCCGTTAAGATTTCGGCCAAAGCGTTTTAAAGTAGCTGCCCAAGAATGGGCGTGCCACCGACCATAGAACGGCGAGAAGACTAGTAATCAAATAACCACGGCTCCTGATTGGCTAATTGGCTATGCTTCAATGATCACCACAGCAACAACTTGCTGATTGTGTGCTCAAGGAGTCTGCTACCGGTGGGGATTCTGAAATCGCGTTGTTGGTAGGTTGGCAGATGATGATTTAAGATTAATTCAGGACATGTTAAGGTACGAAATACATGATGAACAATCAACAGCTGCTTCACAAAAACTTCTACAGCATGACTGCTTTATTGGAAGGAAACGGCTGTAGCCTACATGCCGTGTTTTCACCGAGGGAAAACAAAGGCGCTTATGCAAGCGGTAAACGAATTCCCCGTTTGGAAAGGATCCATCATCAGTGAACACAAATATAAAGCTTATCAATGACACGATACCGTAATTTGTGTGATCTTATTAGGCTCAAGCTGTAATATATAGGTGACGTTTTGAATGATATTGGAATCGACTGAATTAGCGGGTTATGCTTGGCACTCATCAGATGCTTACGGTAAATTGAATTCACTTGTAAGTGTTGCTAAAGTCCCTAATGATAACGCACACTCGCACAGGCTATGCCCAATGTGGTATGTCAAAGTCCCTATTGATCCCGCAGAAAATAGGTGTAAAGATAATCACAGACTATACTGCATAGTATCCAGCATAGTTTGGACATGATATCCAGCATTGTGCTTACTTTACACCTCTTTTCTGCAGCATCATTAAGGACTTTGACAACACTTACATGTGAATTCAATTTGCTGTAAGTATAACTGCCAAGCACAACCGGCTGATTCAGTCAATCCCTAGAGCATTCAAAATATCAACTATCTACTACAACTTGAGTCCAATAAGCTCACACAAAGTATAGTGTCATGGTCAAGCTTTATATTTGTATTCACTGATGATGGATCCCTTCTGAAACGGGGAATTCGTTCACTACTTGCATAAGCGTCTTTGCTTTCCCTCGATGAAAACACGGTATGTTGGCTACAGCCGTTTCCTTCACAGCAAAGCAGTCATGCTGTAGAAGTTTATGTGAAGCAGCTGTTGATTGTTCATCATGTATTTCGTACCTTAACATGTCCTGAATTAATCTTGAATCATCATCTGCCAACCTACCAACAACACGATTTCAGAATCCCCACCGGTAGCAGACTCCTTGAGCACATAATCAGCAAGTTGTTGCTGTAGTGATCATTGAAGCATAGCCAATTAGCCAATCAGGAGCCGTGGTTATTTGATTACTAGTCTTCTCGCGGTTCTATGGTCGGTGGCACGCCCATTCTTGGGCAGCTACTTTAAAACGCTTTGGCCGAAATCTTAACGGCTTTCCCGTGAGCTTCTTTTGGGCTCATTGTTATTTTTTATCAATAATCTATGGAATGAGACACAATCACGGGGTATTTTTAAGATTTTCCAAATTTTGGACAACCCTAATGTGCATGAGGGGTCGACGAGGGTCGGTGGCGGTCTGAAATGGGTACGCAAAGACAAAAAGGTCGAGAACCACTGATCTAATAGGAATGCATCTCTTTTTCTTAGACGGATCAAGTGCTTACATGATGCAGTGCTCACCATTACGAACTTTCGTGTATAATTTAAATCGAATGGATATAGTTTATGATTTTAAATTCTCACGGACATGTAACCTAGTGGTGTATTGTACCATATCAACTTGTTTCAACATCTCAAGGCTTCATATTCGATCCTCTATTTTGGCTGATAATAACAGACTGTAGAGCCGAGGTCTCAAACACCCGGCCCGCGAGAGCATTTTGTGCGGCCCTTAACGGCATTTTGGAATTTCAAGTATTCGACATTATATGCCAGTGCCACATATCTTTTTTAGATATAATAACTTGAAGTTCACCCAAACACTGCTATAAAAACACTGAAATCTCGACAAACTACACTATCACATCACTTTTAAAAGCTACCATGTGGTAGAGGATCAGCTGTTACGTCACATTTCTAGTTCACGATGATAAAGCATGGTCCGTTGATGATTCGTGACTGAAAATTGTGATTTGGTTTTGTGCGATCTTTCGTAAAATTACTCCATTTCGGATTGACTGGGTGATTAAATAAAAATTACCCGAGTTGAGTCGAATCAAACGTTAAAATCGGAGAAGGACTTGCGACTCGGAACCGTGATTTGGCAATCCTACGGACGCAACAATCTATGAAACTGTCATAGGGAATAGTAATATATCAAAAGGTCATATAGCTTGCGTTGCGTAGGGTGTATATAGCTATCTAATCATGTCAGTATGGCAATCATCGGCATTATGTGACTCCCGCGACGTGTAGTGTGTTACATGCTTGGTGTTTTCCGATGTCTTTATCCATGTTATTATCGGTGGCAAGTAAGGTTGTAGTACGCTTCACAGCTGTAACAGCAATGAATTCATCTACGATTGGACATTTCTATTACATGGGTTCTTACACATCATGGGTTACGAGATGCATTGTGGAATTAGGCCTATATTCAACTGAACAAATAAGGCCCGGCATAAAAACAATTTTATTCAAATATTTGAAAATATGATTTTTTCCGTGTCAAGCGTGAATAACACAATAGTAAATTACATTTTCATGAAATTTGTGGAATGCCTGTCTTCAAGCTCCCGTCAAACAAGGCCTACTTGGAAATTCTGCGTTGAACATCCCTAGTATTGGTGGTGCGGCCCGCGGCGTCATCAAAACCAAGAAATTGGCCCGCGAGCCAGGGCTTTGGAGCCGGAGCCGGAGCCCAGAGCCGGAGCCGTGCATTTTCACCGGAGCTAGAGCCGGAGCTCTATATAAAATTCAGCCGGAGCCGGAGCTGGAGCCCGTTATTTGAGGAGTAGCTCCGGCTCCGACCTATTTTCAAAGATGCCATTATGTATATGCAACAACCACATCTGCTGATTTATCATAATTGAACACCAGGCCTGAATTTTAATGTTGAATGAATCCGAAATAAATGTTTTGTGTTTTGTTTTGTCTTTCTCCCGTAATTGCGAATACAGTTAGACTCAATCGGGTAAATAAGGCGTTTTTTTTTAATTTTCGGTAGGAGGTAGGCTACCAAGCAAGAAACTGTGTGACAATTAAACACGCGCAGCATGAAGACAAATTTCGCTACTTTTTTCGTTCATTGTAATGTACGATGATTTACTGAAAATGTGACTGGACCCTGGATCTGCCAATGCGTCGGAAGTCGGAACTGATATTTTAGTCAGCAACATCCCAAGTGTCGCCGCCAGAATTGTAATTTTTGGTTGGCATTGCAAGTTCAAAATCTGAGCAATTCATTTTCGATAATATAATAGGAAATTACCGCGCACGCCACGCAAAACCTCTCGCGGGCCACATTTGGCCCGCGGGTTGGCCACCCCTGATATAGACAGGCCAATTCGATAATTTCAGAGCCGGAGCCGGAGCATTGATAATAATGCGGCTCCGGAGCTGGAGCCGGAGCTAATGTATGGTAGAAGAGAGCTCCGGAGCCGGAGCTGGAGCAGTTTAAATTTACGGCTGCTCCAAAGCCCTGCCGCGAGCACATTTGAGTTTGAGACCTCTGCTGTAGAGCATGTGGCAAAACAGTTACTCTCGTATTATTCATCTGTTCCGCGTGTTGGTGAGCGATACAATGCCTCTTTGTATGTATAGTTTACAATATACCGTAATTTTCCATGTATAATGCTCAAAATTTTACCGATTTTTTGCCCTCAAATAGGGGGGTGATATTATACATGGGTACAACAAGCCTTGAAAAAAAATCGCTAAGTCAAAAATTGAAATCACACTCTTCTTCATGTTTGTTTAAATCGCGCATCACCTCTAGCCATTGGGCATCGTAATTCGTATTATAGAGTGTAACGCGCTGTCAAATAGAGAAGCCTGCTGCCAATTAACGAAAAGCGCGTTTTTAATTAACGAGTGTCGTCTGCAAAACACGCGATCTCTTGCTGAGTTGGTTTTCCGTTTTTACGCCAGCGAAATTAGGTCGCTGATTGCTACAAGCGTGCGCGGCAATCCTTGTTAATTTATCGCGTCAACGACAGGCCTTAACAATCACATACACAAGAGACCATGTGCGCAAGATATAATCGCTTGTGTAATCAGTCGCATCTCCAACAGGACTGGTGCACCCGACAGAACCGTTGGACTGAGCAATCGCATCTGTAATTGTAATAAATAGGCCACGTGCGCAAGATGTCGTATGTCGCTAGCCTGAGCTATCGCGTCGCCGACCTCACAGGCTTTGGCTACTATCTACTCTCGTTTGGAGACGATGCCGTCAATTGTATTATGATTAGCGATCATCATGTCATAATTGTTCGACATTGACATAGCAAAACAGAACAACATCGAATACTAAACTGCAACTATTCTTGTACTCATGTACTGCGAATGCAGGGTGCGTTCTATACATGGTTACAGGATTTTTCCCAGAATAAACACTTCATTTTAAGGGTGCGTATTATACATGGGGGCGCACTATATTCGGAAAATTACGGTATTCGTTATTTGATTTAAGATGAATGGTCATTTTGGTCAATTAATCTGTTTTTCACACATTCAGGAAAATGTAATGACTTTACATCAGCACTCATAGTTCGAAAATTTAATTCGACTTGAATCATGACACGAGTCGTGAGTTGACTTGACTCGAGTAACCTCCAAAAACGAGGGACTTGAATTGACTCGGGTCACCTTCGAAAATCGATTGACCTGACTTGACTCGACTCAATATTTGCAATGACTCAAGGTGACTCGAGCATAGAGACTTGATCCCAACACTGGCTCAAATACAGATTCTAATCTAATCTGTGAATGTTTGTATGCTCTCATTTTATTTCTTATCTGCCGTCTGGTTCTATTGAAAATGCTTCAGGAGAACATTATCGTGTAAATCGGGCAAGCTTGCTGGACACATATTTCCATGAGTATGACAATGAGCTCTGATTTGATATGAGATTAAATTGATTCAACTACAAAGTTTTTACAAATTCACTATCAGTAAGTCTAAGTCTAATCTAATTTTGAAATTTGAAAAATGTGTAGCTAGCTAGCTAACTTTAAAAAAGCCGAGAGTTTTCTAGTTGTCCAAGTCTGCCCTAAACCCATTACAAACACAATAAATTTTAACATGTTCGCCGGAAATTCTTATTGGTGAAGGTAATATTGTTGTGAATAGAAAAGGACCCAAAAGTGGTGCATGGATCCCGACACTGGCTACAATTGACAGCTGATCTAGACTTTAAGATTTTAGTACACACAGTTCACACTACACAGAGGGGACACTGCCTGAGAATCCTAGTTTCCAAATTGGTTCAGACATCATTTCATTTTGAACTTTGGCAATCACAACGAGATGGAAGAACTTTGTATGGCATTTTACCATATTTATGAAAATAGTTAATGAAATGCTATGCGGGACCCAAATTTGATTTTTGGTTTCATAAGATCTAGTTAACTCTGCAACTGTGCAGTAATACAGTCTCATGAACCCACTCAATACAGTTTTAATACAGAATTATTATTCCTCATAATCCAACATTTCCTACCATACTACTTCTAGGCCTATGGGTTGGAATTGAGGCATATGCATGCATCATTCAATATTATTTGTTGACAAGACAACCTAATAATTTCATGTGGTACAGTTTCAATAAAATTTTCGATTGTAGTCAAAAATCAATAATTTTCTACCTTAATAAGATTTTTAACAACTTGGCAATTTCTTCGACTAGCCAGTAAATCACAAAAGTCATTCTTGAACAACCACACCAGTCAGTCCAGTATACACAATCACACATACCTAATAATATAAAACTGTAGTACAATAAAGAACGTTGGCAGTATCTTAAATGTATGTAGGTATATCTTCTAGAACAGTAGTTCTTCCACTTCTTAAGACACACCTCCTAGGTCAACATTTAAAATCTTCACCACCCAATTATCATCAACTCAAATGGCAAGGTATTTTAAAAGCTACAGCTATTTATAGCAGTGATTCTTGACCTTTTCTAAGTGGCGAGCCCATACGATAATCTGCAAGCATTCAGCAAACCACGAAATTTCGACTAGTCAATAAAAAAATCTATTACATTACACAACTGATGCATCACTATAGAATACTAATTCCAAGAATCAGCAGTGCATAAACAACAACGTCAAAATTACAGAACCATTATTAGATGATTTTCACAAGAAACGAAAAATATTTATGAATATTTACCGTGACTTCTGCAGCTACTCCTGAGACTGGCCCAGCGTGACCCCGGGGAGTGGGGTTCATGTGATTAAAAAATAAAATTTACATGGGACTGCGCCTATGAACTTGCAAGGAAAATCCCGCCAAGATCAACAAACATAGTTCAGGCTCTTGAATATCTAGTCGAGAATATCATTTAACGTCGGCATACAGATATTTCAGTATTTTGTTCCTTCTACAAACTAACCTGAGCTAATTTTAAACCTGTCCACACACAATTCGATATTAGCAACTCTTCGCAGGTTTTACGGCACCTGTACTAAAGCCAATTTAGGTTTACTCTCAGACTTGGACATTTCTTGACGGACATGAAAATTTAATTACAAACGCTGTTCATCAGGAGTAGGCCTAATTAAAATGTGCTATGTAATATGAATGGCATTATACAAAAGGTGTCCTCATTGAGGGCCTCACGTTGCTTCAATGTGTATTTTCCAGAAAATGTCTTAGCATATAGCAGGCAGACTTGGACAAATAGATTTTCAGCTTTTGGAAATTCATGAAAACTCGAATTAAGCTCACTTCATATCAGAGTCCATTCTCATAAACATAGGAATAGCAAATGTCTGTACGGCAAGCTTCACTCGTTACACATTGCACTGGATAATGTAGGCCTACTATACCTGAAGCATTTCCAGGAAAATCAGACAGTAAATTATAATAACGACATATTGCAAAAATTAGATTAGTATTGGATTACTATTACTGGCATGTCACTCTAATTAAACTGATGAAACAACCAGAACTATCTCGACGTTCAAGTCTGTTAACAGCTACAGACATTTACCAGTTACGCTCAAGTCAGTGAAATTTTCTGTTTGGTCCTTGGTTGAGTCATCGGAAAGTCCTGACTTGAGTCTGACTCGAGTCATGACTCAAGTTATTACATTCTTGGCAAGAACATCACCAAATAAAACAAGGGCAACACAATTTACATTATTAGAGGACAACACGTTCTCTACTTCTGATTCAAGTTTCAGTTAATCGGCAGCTAATTTTCTTTTAAATGCGTAACGAGAACTATAACTGGACGCTATTCAAAATCATGAACTAGAATTAGAACTACTTGAAAATTAGAACAACAAGGAAGTTTTTACAGCCATACCTATGTTATCTGACTTTGTGTAATGTTGTGGACTGATCAAAATGTCACCGAACGCCATACCTATGTTATCTGACTTTGTGTAATATTGTGGACTGATCAAAACGTCACCGAAACGCCATTTCCACTAATGTACACAGTTTTGCACTACCGACTTATGCTTCGTGTGCTGCGATATTAAGATTAAAGTTTCCAATCCTTACACATTTACGAATATTATCGAAACTATACTTTCTGTTGATATACAAGGTTTCAGTGACAAGGATTATATGATTTCGGTACCTGAATAAGCCATATTTCTGATTATCCGACTCAAGTTTTTAGACTTAAAACTCGGTTTAGATTCAAGTACAATGCTCAAATCATGGTGTCCAGCAAGTCAGTACTGTACGGTACCGCTTTTCATATGATCGTTGTAGCACCGCAATAATTTCCAACGGCATCAATAGAATTTTTGCCTTCGTGAGGCATGGTTAACACTACAACTATGTGGTAATACAAGCTCATGAACTTATCCAAGCCTGTTTTAATAATAGCGTATAATGTTGTAGGCGGGCTACTATTTTTTGTTGAATCAAAAATTTGCCATGGTCAATAGGGTGGAGTGAAAATGACTTTTTTTTCAAATCAAAAAAGACCTTCCTCAATCCTGACAAATGACCTAAAACTTCAATTAAAAGTGACTTCAGGGTGTTGCCCCCATTTTCCAGCCGGCAACCCCCCAATTTCTGCGCGTGGGGGGTGAAATGGCCTATCTCGGCAACCGCTGGTCGTAGAGTCATGATATATAGCTCAAAATCTGCGGATATGGGCCCAATATTTGGTATTGCCACTGTGTTACTTTACTTAAAAAAACTAATGACAGATCACAACTGGCCATAACTCATTTTGTGTTCACAATAGAGAAAACTTTCTTCAGAAGACCGATAGAAACATGATGCTTCCGCAGATTTTGAGCTATATATATATCATGACTCTACGACCAGCGGTTGCCGAGATGGGCCATTTTACCCCCCCACGCGCAGAAAGTGGGGGGTTGCCGGCTGGAAAATGGGGGGCACACCCTGAAGTCACTTTTAATTGAAGTTTTAGGTCATTTGTCAGGATTGAGGAAGGCCTTTTTTGATTTGAAAAAAAAATGTCATTTTCACTCCACCCTAATGGTCAATAGTGAAGCATTCCACCTCTCTCTTACCATCAACGAGAAAACAGAAATAAAAACATTTGGAAAGTATCAACTGTTTCAAGCAGAATTTTAACCTAACCGTGACGAAAATCTGCAAGTTATCGACGAACCCCAAATTTTTGCCTATTTTGCATAGGATGTTATCGAAACTGTGGTGATGTTGGTGCTTTTCGAAAGATGTTGTCCATGACGATGTGAGTCAAGTGATATGTTTAACCGTAAGGTCACAAATACTTTTTAAATTAGAAACGCTGTAGATTAAAAGGTAGCTTAGTGCCTGGATGAGTTGAGTCATTCGCAGTCAGTAGGACTGAGCAGAAGTGAGTAACTGAGTGATTCAATTTTGAATAAGTATTGGGCTTGGGGTTTATGTGGTTGTTCGAGTATGACTAATTGTGACGACATAACAATATGAAATGTGCAAAGTTTAAATATGAGCTGCTCATGCGGCCACAACGAGCATAATTCTTCGTGCGACATTGACAATGCTGTCGGTTGTTGATGACAACTTCACAGAAATGTCATTTCAACTAACATTGTGTAGCTTTGTACTACCGTAATTTTCCGAACATACTGCGCCCCCATGTATAATACGCACCCTTAAGAAGTGTATATTCTGGGGAAAAAACCTGCCCCCATGTATAGTACGCACCATGCATTAGCAATACATGAATAGTTGTTTTAGTATTCCATGTCATTCTGTTTTGCGATGTCACTGTTCAACAATCATGACATAACCATCGCTGATCATAATACAATTACCAGCATTGTCTCTAAACCAGAGTAGATAGTAGCCCAAGCCTGTGAGGTCGGCGACGCGTTAGTTCCGGCCAGCGACACAAGACATCTTGCGCACGAGAAGTATTACAATTACAGACGCGATTGCTCAGGCCAACGGTTATGTCGGGCGCACCACTCCTGTTGGAGATGCGAATGATTACGCAAGCGACTTGCATATTGCATACAGCTTGGCTTAATAACAAAATACTGTATCCACCAAGCTCTCTGCTCATTCCAAAATATCTCCGAGTAAAAATTAACAGCTAGACTTGGACAGCTAGCAAATTTTCAGCTTCTCCAAAATAGACTAGAAATAGGCCATAGCTATCCTATAGATATGGTTGCCGGAGAACCAGGCCCTTGGGGAACCCGGCCCTACCAACTCGGCCCTCGGAGAACCCGGCCCTCTGTGAATTCCTCGGGAAATTTTGAAATTAAGTGTATTCACAAGTATTAACATGAATTAATAAAGTAATAATGTTATTATCAACTGATTTGTCGGTCTTGTAAGGAGGTCAGGGCATGTGTAGGTCACGCAGTCACGGAGTGATCAGATCACGATTGCGTGGTCGGCTCATTGTTGAATTGACTTGGCGAGGGGCGGACGTGCGACGTTCGACATCCTCGTACCTGTTCATGACATCCCATTGGGTCTTATCGCATTGTATATTGTGTGTGACTTGTTCAGACGAAAAATAGATCCCAACGATTGTTATTGCTCACATATCAACCACGCGTGGTCTGCTCGTTATCGCAACTGTAGGTTGAGGTGGGGTGTTAGGGTTGGGTAGGGTAGGGTAGGGGGGAGACATTGGGGTTCGGGGAGTGGGACATTGGGTTCGGGTAGGATACTAGGGTTGGGGGAGGTGGGATATCAGGGTTGGTGGAGGTGGGATATTAAGGTTAGGGTAGGATATTAGGGTTGCCGGAGGTGGGATATTAGGGGTAGGGTTAGGGTTGCCGGGGGTGGTATATTAGGGGTAGGGTTAGGATATTAGGGTTGCCGGAGGTGGGATATTAGGATTGCCTGTGAATACAAAATTTCCCGAGGGCCGGGTACACATTTAATGCATTTTTAATTCAAAATTGTTCGAGGGCCGCATTCACCGAGGTCCAGAGTAGTCGAAAAACACCGTGAATACCACAACTAGTAGACCACGCGTGCTTCATATACAAAATTTCCCCAGGGCCGGGTTCTCCAAGGACCGGGTTCTCCGAGGGCCGAGTTGGTAGGGCCGGGTTCTCCAAGGGCCGGGTTCTCTGGTAATCGCGATACCATGTCTTGAAATAGAACTAGGCTATAGCAGGCAGCTTTTTTGGTACTTATTCGGTATCCCCATGATCACCATCTTTTAGTGTTCCCGATAAACAGATACAGCGCAGTTGGTTTCGATGTGAAGCACAATCATTTTTATATATTCATGGGGAACATTAAAAGATGAGGATCATGGAGAACACTGGTCGCTGAGTGGAGAATACCGAAGAAGTGCCGCTTTTTTCCAGAATTGGCCTAGAATTCGATTTTTTAGCTTTTTCGAATTAGATAATCATTGGAGTGTAAGCTAAACAGGTTTTTCAAAATTATATTCAAAGAATTAGAATTACTAAATTTTCGAAAAACTGAATAGTTCAGTTCATATCAAATCAAACTTCATTCTGATAAGCATGATTGCGGCAAATGTCTGTAAACAGAACTCAGTTCGTTTCTCACTGTACGGTTCTCCTGTAGCATTTTCAGGAAATTGGATTAGAATTAAAATGAGAGCATGGACACATTACACAAATTAGATTAGAATTCGATTAATGACATTACCGTCTCATTAGTCTAGACAACTAGAATGATCTAGTTGGCCCAGTCTGCTGTAGCGCTAAAGCCGCTAATAAACAAGCAGTCACCCAAGTAAGCCAACCTCATGATCCGATGTTAAGACTTGCAGTGAGCTCAGTTGCATTCCAATTCATCATTCCTACATGAATGGTCTTGTCAGCGTGAAAAATAGTATCATCAAATGGTAATAGCTTGCATAATTATACAGATTCACAACGGGGAGTTGATTGCGTTTTAAGAAAAATTCTGCTTGCAATAATAGCTGATTGTGTTACTTGCAACAAGTTCAATCACCGGCGTATCGCAGTAATGATATAACTCTTGTTATCAGAGGGTGTACGGTTACAGTATTTGAAAAAATCATCTCTCACTACTTGACATAATTATTGCGATTGATGCTCGATTCAGAGTTCAGTACCCGAATCATTGTGACCAACCGCACTGGTGACATTAGCTGCAACAACATCACGCAATAGAACACTGGTCTGGGCTCACTGGGTAACTCCACAATTTTCCATTTAAAAATCACAACACATGTTTCTAGGTCAGAACTACACTCCAAAAAAAAATAGACAAATTTGATCTCAATGTCTCAAATCGATTTTTTACAAAAAAAAAAGTCTTAACGACCAATTAGTCTTACCAACTACTATATGTTTCAAAAGTAAGACACAAATTGATCGAAAATAGCAGCAGCGCTTAGGGGGCATCCTTCTCAATGTTAGGGTCTGAGCGAAGGGAAGCATGAGACCAGAATTTGCAGTGTTGGGATGATACTTTACTAAGGAGTTTACAAGATATTCACTAGATATAGTTATCAAGGTACATACCAATTACTACTACATGTACTATTCAGATCAATATATAAATGGTTGTCTGAGTCGAAAATAGCATTTATGGTGAGTGGGTAAAATGAGACGAAAAATATTGCTCGATTCGTCTTAAAAACAAGACCAAAAAAACTGAAGCATCAAAAATGATCTCGATAAGCTAGCTGTGTCTGTGAAGTCCTTAGAAAAGTATTTTCCCATGGTCTCTCTCACTCTCCCCCTTCACTCAGAACCGAACATTGAAAAGGATGCCTCCAAAGCAGTGCTTCTCGATCAAGTTGGGTCTTACTTTTGAGACGGAATGTACTTGATAACACTAATTGGTATTCAAGACTTTTTTTGCTAAAAAACGTTTTGAGACAGAATGCACTTGGTAAGACTAATTGGTTTTGAGACTTCTTTTTCTAAAAAATCGATTTGGGACCAAATTTGTCTAATTTTATGCTCTTGGCTTGGCCCATGTCAACTTTCTGGTCTCAATTTTAAGACCACAAATCATGTCGTTTCTTGATTAGCGAAATTTGTCTTAAAAACAAGACCAAAATACTGACACATCAAAAACTGTCTTATTAAGCACAATATGTCTTATTAGATGCATTTTATTGGTCTCATTTGAAACCAAATAATATTGACAATTATATATGGTCTTAAACAGCTGAATCAGTCTCAATTTAAAGACCCCAATTCATCAGTGAGACTGACATTGCTGCAAATAAGACGAAATCATCCTCATTTCTTAAATTTGAGACCAAATTTGTCTAATTTGTTTTTGTAGTGTAGAACTGCCCACTATTCAAAATCATTAACTAGAACTTCTTGGAAGAACAGTATCTAGCTGACCGTCAACTAACTAGATTGGTATTTGGAACAAGTCTGCGCTCTCTCTCTCTCTCTCTCTCTATGTTTCTCTCCAGGCATGCCTAGAACACATTGTTAGGTAGTGGCGAAATCAACAAATTAGCAATCAGTGTTAGGCAAGTTGCTGCAATATGTAGATGTCATTGACGAGATTCCAGAAACCTGGCAGCCAGAATAATACAAGGCATTATTATATCAATACAAAACATAACATATAGCAAGCTATCAGGACAAGCCTTACTTGTACTGACCGGCAATTTTCCAGAATACTCACGTAACAATATCTGTGCTACTGCTATTACTACGCACGCGCTTTAGTATCGCTTTCGGAAGTGCCGCATATCGATTTTACAATCCGGCACAGGATACAGACACACCTCCATCACACCCATTGACTGCGCAAAACCATAGTGTTCTAAGGTGGTGTAGTGTAGACACTAGCGATCGTTCCGCTTTGGCAGTTTGGGAAGGCTGTCGCCAAGATGCATTCTCTGCCGCTTGAGCATAGAGAAAAATCGCGTTCTAATGAGATGTAGGAAGTAAATTGGTAAGCGCGGAATGTTTTCTGTGCCTGTGCGTCATTCTTGATGATGAGTTATCAATTTATAAATTAAGATGTGCGGCCTGTTCTACAGCCTTAGCCGCTTCATGTGAGCATGGGAGAGAGAGAGAGAGTCTTTATTTTCATCGAACCAAAATACATAACAAACGGCAGTGATGGTGGTACCGAAAATATGCGTGCACAGTATTCGGTATTAGATAGGAATGATCGATAAGACCGTGAAGGTCATCTAGTCTGATCACACCAGCATCAACAGTAGGGTTGGATTATCCGGATAACGGTTAACCGGTTAACCGGTTAACCGCAGGTATTTTCACTATCTGATATCCGGATATTTTTCTGCCGGTTAACCGGATAAAAAAGAATCGTTTCTAATGCATTTTACACGTTTTAGTAAGCTTCAATAGGTCGTATTCAGTGTTAGCGCGGCCGATTAACGAGAAGCGTGTTGCCAATAGCAAGATCCGTCTGTAAACATCGCACAATGTAGTGACGCGATCTCCTGCTGAGAAGATCGTTAAATTAGGTCATTAATTGCCGCGCGCTCGGCTATCGTCTCTGGCCTGATGTATCGCGTCTTCAACAAGCCGATAGTGCCACTGGATTGAAGAATCGCATCTGCAATAGGCCATGTGCACTTGTGCAGTGTACAAACTATTCCATCGCTGGCCTGCACAATCGCATCTTCATTGGCTTGGTGCTCACGATATTATCGTTGACCTACACAATCGTATCTGCAATAGGCCTATACGAACGATATAATCGCTGGCCTAACCATCTCGGACCCAGCATGCATTGGCTCCTATCTCTCGATGGCTTGTTGACGATATGCCGTTAAGTGTATTCTAATTAGTGATTCTGAGAGTGACACCGCGAAACTGAATGACATCGAATGTTCGCAAAAATGTGCGTGCGTGCAAGCGTAATTGATTTCCGCTGATGATTAATTCGAAAAAAAAAAATCGAAACCCACTGACTTTATATCAATCCCCCTACATTTTCGGCTGGCTGCGTGCCTGATCACGTGAATTAGAGCGAGGTATCATGTCGGCATCAATTCCAGTATCAACTAGTCGTTCTTCTAGTACTCCAAACATAAGGATGGTCAAAAGGATGTAAAGCCGTTGAAGTTTCCGGGGTACGACCTGCCAACCTTTTGACTCTCTACGAAGCGCTGCTTTCTATTCAGCCCACTTCTGTGGAAGCTGAAAAAGCATTCAATGAACGTGGACTCTTTGTTACAAAATTCCGGTCCCGGCTACAGGATTCCACAATTGATGCATCTGTGCTTTAAAAAGAGGGCATTGCAGAAGCAGTGAACATTAAATTTGCGTGGTCTTTCTCGTATTCGCTCATACTGCGCGCGTAGGTAGGTACTCTACAATCTGTGTAATGATTTTGCGATCCGTTTTACATGCAGACCTAATGAAATCGATTGTCTCACTTAGTAGTTATTATCCGGTTAACCGGTTAGATAAATTCCAAAATATCCGGATATATCCGTTATCCGGATAGTGAAAATTATTGATATCCGAGCTAACCCTAATCAACAGGTACACTTGACTCAGAACAGTCTGGCCGTAAAAAAATGTTTAGTTAAGAAAGGAAAATAGAAAAGCAATTAAACAATGGTAGCAAATGATCAATGAAGCAATGTCTGGCCCTGGGCGAGGTAGGGCAACAGTGTTAGTGTAACGACAAGATGGGATCAAGTAGGGCTTTTTTGAATCTATTATGAGGCAATTCACGGATATGTGATGGTAATGCATTCCAGATGATAGGTCCCGAGTTATCGATAGATCTCTTAGTTAGGTTGCTATTGCATTGGGGTAAGTAGACGTTTCCTTTAGACCAGTGGTTCCCAACCTTTTTCGACCCATCGCCCCCTTTTCAAGGTCAACACCGATCATCGCCCCCCAAATTCTGTGCACCGATAATTGGGCACACAGACTGTAATCACCGGCGGGTTGACTAAAAAAAAAAAAAAAAAAAAAAAAAAAAGGTCAGCCGATTTTTCGCGTCATCGCCCCCCTATAGCCCCCTTCGCTATTTTCGCCCCCCGTCGCCCCCTTTGTCCATTTTCGCCCCCCTGTCGCCCCCTTCGTCATTTTCGCCCCCCTGGATCGCCAAATCGCCCCCTGGGGGGCGATATCGCCCACGTTGGGAACCACTGCTTTAGACGAAGTTGTCGTGTAATGGGAACGGACATGTTTAGCAGGTATGAAAAAGTCATCAAACACAGGAGGCAGACTATTGGAAAAATATTTGTGAACAACTTTTGATACTTCGAAGCGACATAGTTCGTCAACTCGCAAAATTCGATGCTTACGGTAGTAAGGCGATAAATTGGTACGTAAAGATACAGATGAGATCAGCCGTATCGCACGGTTCTGCAGGATTCTTCTGATACTCTTTATCCCTAATCCAATCGAAGTTACATTATGGCATCCTGTGTTGGGGGGCTGCCAGTAAAACTGCACTCAAGCCACTGCAAAAGCTACAGCATAAAGTACTCCGAATCATATGCGCAGATCGTGTGTATGTGTATCATGAGTCGGTGTTTATGCCGCAAAAACATCAATGACAAAAATAAACCACGTCCTCCTTTCCTTCCATAGCTAGAGCCCCAAAGGTGCCTGGTTGCCAATCCAACAAGTCGCTACTGAAGAGATTCAGCGTCCTAAACATAGAAGATATGCGGAAACTAGAAATCGCCAAGTTTATGTATCAGTTCCACTGCGGTCGTTTCCCCGGATATTTCAATGACTTTTTACCTCGGAATCAAAAGCGCACAAGTACAACACACGCGCGTCCACGTCGTCCAAATATCATATGATCGACCGAAAATATCATCGCTCTATAAAATATTCCGGACCTGATGTGTGGCACAGTATCCCGCCGGCCATCCGACAGTCGACGAGCATGTCCACATTCAAGTCGAAATACAAGCAATTACTATTAAATAATACAGTGCATCATCATGATTATCGGATCACGACTGACCTATCGATCTCGCTTCCCATGACATGCCGCCCTATTCTTGTCGCTTTCTTTTTCTATACTGTATTCTTTACTTTCATCCAGTGTGCATGCCTCCTCTTTACTACGCCTAGGCCAAGGTGGGTGTCTGATTCCATTGACAAATCCAAGTCGCTTCGAAATCTTCCTGTCTATTCATTGTATCGCATTTTTTGTGAGGTATTGAACTGATAAAATTGCTAATAAACCAATGATGATGATGATGATGTCAAATTTCGCTGCCGGTAAGGTTTTTCAGTCAGTGTAAGCGGCATGTTATCGTGTTACATTGCAACTGGAGTAACCTGTCATAGCTTCCTTTTTATTAACGTTATCGTTATCATGATATATGTACGTCTTTTGTATCATATCAGGCAAGTAATATATACAGGGTTGCCATCGACATGGACCCAAAAATAAGGACAGTAGAAAAATTAGATTAGCATGAAAAAGCGTTTTTGAACATACTTTTTATTTATACGTGCCGTGGAGTATCACATTCCATACTTTTTGCCAAAAACAATCATCTCCAGCAACTCCCTGTTCTTAGAAAGTGGTTCATTGAACTCACGACAGCGTAGGTCTAGGTTTACCTTTACTCTGGGCCGAAACAGCACTTCGCCCGCCCCGCCCCCCCCCCCCGAAAACGTTGGTATTACCCCCCCCCCCCCCCCCCCCCATAGGGTAATAAACCAAACTTCTTCACCTCGTTGAGATTAGAGGCGTCAACTGAGATGAAAAAAGGCCGTACACCAAGTTTAGACAAAATCAATTTTGAGCGTATGGAGCAAGAACTCCAGTAACAATGCTTGTTGTCAATGTACCCATCAAGCTGCGCACGTGCGCAAATGCGCAGTGATAACACGGTCTCTGCGAATAGAACATCTAAGTTGCGCACAAAAAATTCGTAGTGATGACCTTTCCCCGCAAATAATTAACGTTTTAAATCTTTTTCAAACATTTCAAGAAGGTTTCAAAAATGTTTCAAAATACCTAGAGTCTATTTCGGCTATATTTTCATCAACCATTGAAGCTGTGAGGCATGGGGAGTTTAATTCACCCGAATTATCCTGCAGGGCGATTATTATCAGGTCTTATCATCGCGTACGCCATCTGGGGATGGCGAAAATGTGATCGCAAAAATGTCCGATTAGAATGCATGCTTCTAGCTGTCTGGTTACAGTCATTAGAGCGAAATGCCGGTAATTTAATTTTTTATCTAATTTGTTCTCTATAATTATAATTCTAAATGAATATGGGAAATGTTTCTATGCTCTCATTTTATTTTTAAGTTAATTTCAAGTTGTTTCGAAATTACAGCAGGAGAACTGTATAGTGCGACACAATTCAAGTTTGCTGAAAAAACATTTGACCTTCACATGCTCATGAGAATCAACTCTGGATTATATGAACTGAACTAACTTGATTCAATTTTCAAGTTTTTGCGAATTCAGAAATTCTAATTCTTATCTTATATGGAAAGAAATGTGACGGCTTAGCTATAATTCAATTCTAATCTATTTAGAAAAGCTGAAAGTTCTCTGGTTGCCCAAGACTGCCCTAAACCAATTATAAGTACCGCATGACTTCGACTAATTTGTGGGGAGCACTGATTGTTGATGGATATCAAGTAGGTATGAATTGGAAAAGACTCGGAGATATTGACTTGATCCCAGCACTGGCTACAAAGGATGGTAGGACTAAACTTCAAGATTTTAGCACACTTTACACGGAGTCATTGAGAAAATACTAACACAACTTCAAAAAATCAAACACCAAATACACAAACTAGTAAAAGAATAGACAAATTGTCTGACACAGCACAATATCAGGTTCTATCTAACATGATATTTTGAAAGTACCACTGGATATCCTTTCTTAAATTCAGTGTGCAGTGTGCATGCTTATTATTTGCATGTAGGCCAAGGTGTGTGTCTGACCGAAAGATTGCTCTCAATAGTTTCGCCACCATCCTATCTTTTCATTATATCGCAATTTTGTGGTGTATTTTAATAAATGATGATTAACACAAAAAATGGCAGGTTGCATCGAAAGTATATCTGACTGAGGCCTCCGTAAACAGTATGTCGATTTGTTAGGCGAGATTCTGAAATCACGATAACTTGATTTTTATAGAAAGCTCCAAACTTGTAGATTGTACGAACTATGATCATAGTTAGTTGATAGTCCACTGATTGCGGATTTTACTGAAGAAAGCCTAGTTCTGATTGCGATTCACAGTCAGTAATGCTAGTTCCAATTCAAGTTAAGTTTTTTCAAAATCCAGTGCTCAGTTAGTCTGTACATGTACAAGTATGTGAAGCACTATTATCCCAATGCAAAATATACAACAAACTAAGTTATCTGAATAAGCCTGACTAACAACTTCCTTATTTCCCATAATACCCACCTGCCGATATATGTGTTAATGTCCAAAGCTCAACTAATAATGCCACAGCTTAAAGGGGCACTGCGCTCTAAAAATGATGTGGTCTTAAATTGAAGAAAAAAAATAAAGAAACATTTTGGCCGCAACCATTTTCTTTAGAACGCCAACGTAAAGGAGCTTCAATTTAATGAAATTTCTACAGGACCAGAACGCTCCAGCGGTCGCGGCTGTGCGTCATCGTTTCTTAACCCGTTGACAAAATTTATTGCTCGTTATCTTCATTGTCGCACTTGCTCGACCCGATAAGGCAGTCACTTAGAGAACGAACTTCAGACAGTTGTCAGCCGATATTATGGAGGAATTATGTCTCACGCCAGGGCGGTTTAGTTACGTCAAGTATAAGCGTACGGTACCGGCGCTCAACCAGCGTACAATGTTAAGTCAGGAGGATTTGTGTCTGAAGCTTGTTATGACTCTATAATATTTGCCAGATGACTGATGCTGACAATTGAGATGCCATTGCAGTTATATATTGATGCAAAGCTATTCATACAGCTGTAAATTTTAAGCAGTGATTTTACAGCGTATTACTGACTGCACAGAAGGGTTGTTCATATTTCAAAAATTGTCTGGAAACTTCGTTCGGCTAATTTCAAATGAAAGTGTAGTGCAGTGGTTCTCAACCGGGGGTCCGCGGACCCCTGGGGGTCCGCGAAGCCTCAAAATAGTTGATAACCTAATTTGTATATTTTAAAAATTCGGAAAATCACGAGGCAGTTTCGCTTCATTACTCGAAAAACTCCAGAGTTCACATCAATTGAATCGTCATCTGAGATGAAATATCCCACTGTGCAGCTCATTTTAATTGCTAAATTGCCCATAGCCTACTGATACAAACATTTTGCAATTTAGAGATGTTTTGTTGGGGATTGTGGAAAAAACGTTTGACGAGAAAGGTCAATGACGGTGACTTCGAAATGTTAACAAAAATCATTTTTCTTCTGTAATACACACGACCACTTTTTCCATAATAACTTCAAGATAAGCTGCTAGATAGAAATGACCAGGCTTGACGTTGTATATTCATTATATGTCATTTTGGTGCCACATTTGTTGCGATCATACCCAAATGCGTCGTCGGAAGCGTTACGCGATATTATTACATTCGCCGCCACCTATATTTATGGAAATGGATTTTCGGCACTTGTTCAATGTTCATATCAAATCGAAGGGGTGGATTTTCAAGACACGATCACGTATTTCAAGAAATGCAGTTGCAGAATTCGCTTTGAAATAATAGTCAATCCACTTTCTACATGAGTAAGTGTATGATCTTATTTTCAAGAAAAGTCATTTTGTTGCTGTTTATCACTAAGCCTACTAAGCCTACAGTTATCATTTGCACAAGACAGACGACGATTGCACGATATTTGAGCTAAATTTGAACTAAACTTCGTGGGGGTCCGCGGGGGTCGTTGACGGTCCGAAAGGGGTCCGCGAAGACAAAAAGGTTGAGAACCACTGGTGTAGTGTGTCTTCCTTTCCCTCAGCCCCTAAAGGTCCACGGGGCAATTCTCCTTACTACTGAATCTGCAATGTCGACCATGTCACCGGTTTATAGCTTTTGTGGCGTTATCAGTTGAAACCGGCCATGTAGTGATGGGATATTGTAATAAAATAGCTATGTTTACAAAATTGTACTTGAATGCAGTCCTATAACGGCCATATTCATCTCCGTTTTGCTCTACACAACCTGTCTATCGTGTTCAACTGTTCATGGATAGCATTGGTTGCACGATTGACATTGGCTTGTTTTGGATCGTACTTCGAAGAAGCGCCGTTGAGTTGCAAGTCGAGAACGAATGCAGACAGGCTTGTACAAATATTGTGTGATATTTTTATCGTATGATGTTGTTCTCAGTTTCACAAATGAATTTTTGTTTCCATCAGTTCATTTATGCAATTCCTTTGACACGTAGATAATGTATAATTTGTTAACATTATTACTGGTATGGAAGAAGATCTGTGTGATGAATTAATTTCTGATGAAGACACAGATGTAGAAGATATCACGATATTTGGTGAGAGCATGCCGTATCAATTCGAACCACAATATTCAGAGGAGGAATTTGCCCGTCTCGTTGCAACTCAAGAAACACAAACTCATGTCTCTGTAAGTATTGCACTGTGTTTCTTAAATGCAATTTATCAATGTTATTGTATTGGTCGGAGGAATCGTCATAAAACCAGAGTCAACTTCGGACACTTGACAATGAATGGTGCAGCTGCTTGAACTGTCCACGCATGCCAAACGAGAATGAGTGTGTTTGCTGCAGGGAAATACAACAAATAATGGAGCTGCTGGGGAATGGAGGGTCGCCTTGCATAACAGAACATGACGATTTTATCCTACATATACAAGAGAGAGAGAGAGTCTTTATTTTCATCGAACCAAAATACATAACAAACGGCAATGATGGTGGTACAGAAAATATGCGTGCACAGTATTCGGTATTAGATAGGAATAATCGATAAGATCGTGAAGGTCATCTAGTCTGATCACACCAGCATCAAACAGGTACACTTGACTCAGAACAGTCTGGCTGTAAAAAAGTGTTTAGTTAGGAAAGGAAAATAGAAAAAAAATTAAACAATGCTGGTAGCAAATGATCAATGAAGCAATGTCTGGGCGGGGTAGGGCAACAGTGTTAGTGTAACGACAAGAGGTGATCAAGTAGGGCTTTTTTGAATCTATTATAAGGCAATTCACGGATATGTGATGGTAATGCATTCCAGATGATAGGTCCCGAGTAGTCGATAGATCTCTTAGTTAGGTTGCTATTGGATTGGGGTAAGTAGACGTTTCCTTTAGACGAAGATCTCGTGTAATGGGAATGGACATGTTTAGCAGGTATGAAAAAGTCATCAAACACAGGAGGGAGACTATTGGAAAAATATTTGTGAACAACTTTTGATACTTCGAAGCGATACAGTTCATCAACTCGCAAAATTCGATGCTTACGGTAGTAAGGCGATAAATTGGTACGTAACCCTCCATTCTTGAAATATTTTTCAAAGTGAACAGAAAAAACTGGAATAATAACAATCAACCGCACGGTCCTGGCAGAAGACTTTCTAACAAGTAGGTCCTAGAACAGATGTCTCAAACTCGAATGTGCTCGTGGGCCAATTTCCTACTTTTTGCTGGTAGTTAAATATTGACGAATACTTCGAAATCCAGAATGCTGTCGCGGGCCGTACAAAATGGTCTCAAGGGCAGCATGCGGCGCGCAGGCCGCGTGTTTAAGAGAGAGAGAGAGATGATATTCTTTTTCGCCTGCACCATCAAGATGCTTTGACGACGGAGTTGCGATACGGCCCCATGAGGTCATCTAGTCTGCGCCCCCGTTTTTTTTCTCCTCCATGCTATACGTGATTGCTGAGCGCCTAGCAGGATAGCTGCGGATACCAATTTTCGAGTCTTTGGTATGACCCGGCCGGGGATCGACCCACAACCTACTGCTCGAGCAGCCGGACGCATAACCATTATACTATCTCGCTGGGTTGAGGCCTCTGTCCTAGTACATTTTGTATTGTGTTTAGTATTGGGCCTATATATATGTGACGTGACATGGTTGTTGGAGATGAACTACAGTTTCCTGCATTCTTAACCTATTATCGAATACTTTCCATAAAATGCCTACACTTTTTAATTTGAGAGCATCATATTCTCGGTCATATCTCTATGCTGCTATTAGATTTCAGCATTTTTTATCGCTGCAGTATACTTTCAGATTTTCCAATTGCAGACAATATCGCTTGGTGTCTTATCGTCACATACTGGAATGGATTATGGATGGCGAAGTTTTGGGTAGCAAAAACCGGATGCCCTTGCCAGCCTGCATCGTCACTGCTATAAGACAGAAGTATCCTAGTGACGATGGACTGTATGTCGGTTTCAAATGGCCGACAGAAAACGAACTGTGATTAAAAACACTGCGGCTCTGCAATATAAGTCGAAATCAGTTCCGTATGGTGTACTGCATTCTATATTCCAACAGTGGCTGCTGTGTTTCATACATTGCTATTTTGATTTTTAATAAATACCAGACAATTGGAACATAGCTGGGGTATTACAACGGGGCAGTTAGTAGTAACTAGAAACATGTGGAAGAAATTAATGGAGCTAGTAAGCTGCCTAAGTAGCACTGCAATACAAAGTCATTGGCAAAGAATTACAAAGATTATTATATCTCAGTCATGTTCGGGAACGCCGTTTCGAAAGTAATTCCTCTGTAGAGGGAGCTGGTTCTGGATGCACATTTCTAGAAAGGTTACTGCGATTCTCAACAGTTCGTCTCAAAAGCTCTCTCGCATAGTGGTTCGTCTTCTTTTCATATATGCTTTTCAAGATCCACTCTTTTGCTGTCCGAGAGTAAATTTTTTTGAATCGTAGAACACCTGCTTAAACAAATATATGGTAAGTAACTAACCAAGTACCTTGACTTGCAGACATGTCATGGACACAGCAAACCTTCTCGTGTCACTGCCTGAAACCTCCCAACATTCTCATTGTGATCCAGGGCTGCCAGTTCGGTTCGTGCAAGCATCGTGTCATAAGTAAAATGAAGACGTTTAGGTGCAAGTTCCAGTATGACGTTGTGATAAACTTCCAATGATCCTAAAAACGGAAGGTGTGAAATTTAGTGATCTGACCACACTCCGATAACTAGTGTCATCATCATAGGTCTATATTAGCAATTTTATCAGTTCAATACACCACAAAAATGCAATACAATGAAAATAAAAGGATAGGAAAGTGTCGAAGCGACTTAGGGTAGTCTATGGAATCAGACACCAGGATTGTAATGATTCGACTCAAGTCACGATTTTCTGATGACTCGACTCTAGTCAATCTGTGTATTGACTCGAGTCATTGCGCATGACTTGAACCAAGTCATATGACTCGAGACTCAGACAGCCAAGACCAACATTTCATTGTAATTTGAAGAGCAGTACAGTAACCTACCTGTTGAGATTTCGTCTATTGGTACTGGTACTTGAAAATGCGATCAGAAACTGCTAAAAGTGAAAATTGGTATAACATGAATGCGAAGCATTTGATGTCACCAACCAGAGTTTAAAAAAAAGTGGATTCAACAAGAATGCTGAAGAGTCCCAAGCTATCCAGTCACACGCCCATGCCCACGGATCTAATGGACTGAAATATATTAACGAAATATTGCAAAAGAAAGCAAGACGGTGTCCCAAGATAAAAGTAGAGTATGAACTACTGTTCAACAACTTGCACAGCAATAACCAAGTCAAATTAGTGGGCCTATCAGGACCTTACAGTATGTCCTACCTTTTCAAACACACCTCACTCAGTTCTACCGGCCGGTAGCCTAAATTAGATTACGTGAGCAGAGAGACGTTATAAAAATTGCTAGCAATCTATATGCAATTCCCGATCATATATTGACCGACTCAATCATGAAATATAGAATTTTCTCTTTCTTCGCGCGTGTAGGCGAGAAGAGCTGATTCACTAAATGTGTGACAGCCTACTAGACTATTTCGCGCATCCCAGACATAGTATAGACCTGATACTAATTGCAGAGTGATACCTGGGTGAATCTCGGTACGGTTCGTCTATAATATGGGAGCAACGATGATTCTCAAAGTTAAAGTAATTAAAAAAATAATAATAAAAAAAATCAAGAATTGTTTGAACACAAGACACCGATTCCATACAGGTAGAGTGATACAGCTGATAGAGCCGTGCTACAGCTGATAGCTGATACAGCTTTATATCCAGAGGGTGATACAGCTGATACAGCTTTATATCCACAGGGTGATACAGCTGGTACAGCTTTATATCCACAGGGTGATACAGCTGATACAGCTTTATATCCACAGGGTGATACAGCTGATACAGCTTTATATCCACAGGGTGATACAGCTTTATATCCACAGAGTGATACAACTGATACAGCTTGATATCCACAGGGCCCATGTATACTGGTAACCTTCTCAAATCAATTCACTCAAGTGTACTTACTGGAAGCTTGCGCGTGGAACGTCCTTTACTGATGCCTGTATTAGATTTCGATTCAATAAAATCTGAATCCGATGACTGAACAAAAACAGTGCAAATCTCTATAGAATCATTGCCATGTGAAATTGAAAACAAGGACTTACATTGCAAGATTCTTGAGTTTTAGTGATCGTAGATTCTTCGATTGCTGTTGTATGCGTAACGGTCTGTCGAGATAAATGTTATATAATGCATTTGGGAACTTTCAATATAGTTACCAACAAATACCTTGGACTTGGTCGGCTTCCTACCAATCAATTTCGAACATGTTGGGCCCATAAAATCTGAGTCAGATTCCTAAACAGAGATGAATAAAAGTCAATCCAACATGCTGTAGGGAAAAGCAAATGTAGCCTTACTTGACAAGGTTCCGCCAAAGATTGATCTTTGTCCAAAACTATAGTCAATTTCCGATCTGATACGTTCTTGGTTTTATAGAACTGCTTTGTAAGATACAACGAAGGTACAGCTTCGATCAAGAAATACAAGAGAACCATTTATAATATGCATGAGAGTTTGCTAGAGATGATTGCCACCAACCCCTTTTAAGTCGTCGACGCTTGCAACAGGTATCTCCTTTACGGGGACGAGTATAATCGCCTATCTTGAAATACCTACTGCATACAAGAATCTTTTCTGCTCTATCTTGTTCAACGAGATTCCTATGGCATTAAACCACTCGCGCCTTAGTGCAATTCCATAAGGAATTTTATGAAGAGTATGCGTTGCGTCATTAGTTGCAACTTCACACGGTGTAACAGCACATCTTGTCATTGCAGCTTGCAATAATGTCAATGCATTGGTATATCCTCAATACAAAGTGGAACAAACTTATTATGAAGATTCTGGGTGGAGCAAGACAATACTGTAGACGTTTTTTCAGGATAACAGAAATTTCTTATCCACAACACGAATACCACCAATCAGTGTTCCCCATGAACATGACAAAATTTATGACATTCAAAATTGTGTTCAGGGTTCGGGTACTGTAGTAAAATTCATCATCCCTAACCGTAATCCAACGGTACGCAAACCCAACCTGAACCCACAACTCAGCCTCCACAAAAAGCATACCGGTGTAATTTATATCGCCAGAGAGTAATTGGTGGCCAACGTCACGCGCAACTTTTCATAACAACATCGCAACATCGTTTGTTCAAAGCCGTATCTAAACCGCCTTGGCGTGTAAACATATTTACTTCATAACATTGGCTGACAACTATCTAAAGTTCGTTCTCAGCAAGACTGACTAATCGCGTCATAGAGCAAGTGCCTCGGTGAAGGCATCGTGCCCTTATCGAATGTAATGTAATGTTTACATTCGATAGTGCCATGTAACGGGTTAAGAAATGACGCGCAGCCGTGACCGCTGGAGCGTTCTGGTCCTGTGGAAATTTCATTAAATTGAAGCTCCTTTACGTTGGCGTTCTAAAGAAAATGGTTGCGGCCAAAATGTTTCTTTTTTTTTCTTCAATTTAAGACCACATCATTTTTAGAGCGCAGTGCCCCTTTAACAACGAGCATTGAGTATGCAACGCGCGATGACCAAGCTTTCGAAAGCGCCGTATATCGAATTGACTATATACGGTACAGACACACCTCTATCGCACCCATTCACGATGCGTAATACGGTGAATCGATGTCTGTCTTGTTGTAAGCTAGAGTACTAGACATACGGGACTCATGCTCGCGACACGACATCTTGAGCACGATGAGACCTTTTACAGATGCGATTGCTAATCATTATACAATTAACGGTATTGGCTATATAAACGATAGTAGATAGCAGCCAATGCCTGCGAGGCCGGCGGCGGGTTAGTTTAGGCCAGGGGTGGGCAAACTTTTGAGCTCGCGGGCCGCATTCAACGTCTGAATCCATTACCGGGCCGCACTATATAAAATCGGGATCATAAACCAAAACGCAATATTGCTGGTATTTGATTATATAGTGAGGACATGGAGATAATATGCTCATTTGAAACAAACCAAACATTGCTATGATGATATCGTACACGCGCCAGAAACAATGGCGAGATTTCATAGGTTGGTCGACCTCAATAACAACCAATTGGTCAAAACTATAGAGATGACAAATCTGTTGTCCCGATTCTTAGAACAGGATTGAAATTTACATCCGTGAGCAGTGATTTGTTCATAGATTTACTAATTCCGCTTTGTGCTCAGTTCCAGGACACACAATGCTGACAGCATCATAACCATGTTAGCTTTCAAACACGCTTTTATACTATATGTGTAGATTTCGCATATCGTCATATCACAAAACGCAACCAGGATGCTATAGCAAACCTAACGGATAGTTTGGTGGCATGGGAGGTTACGACTATTGATGAGAGATCTTTAAATATGAAATTCATACTAAATACAGAGCAAGCATTATGAATTGAAAGTAAATCACGCGAAGCGTGAAAAAAATTTCAGTTGAGCTCAGCTTCGCGATCCCCTTCAGATGCTTTCATGACCCCAAGGGGCTCGCGTCCCCCAGGTTGAGACCCACTGCCTTAGAATTATCATGGTGAAATATACTAAGAAAAAGTTCAATCAAGTCACTGCATTAATTCGATTTTTAGTACGGATTTTATCAATATTTTTAATAAGTTTCTTTAGACTCTCGCGGTCCGCGGTCCGTATTTGCCTACCCCTGGTTTAGGCCAACGAACCGACATCTTGCGCACGATGCCTATTACACATGCGATTGCGCCTAGGCTAACGGTTATGTCATGCGCGCGCAACAGGTCTGTTGGAGATGCGACTGATTACGCAAGCGATTATATCTTGCGGACATGGCCTCTTGTTTATGTATAAATTGCATATGCGATTGTTCGGGCCTGTCTTCGACGCGATGAATTGGCAAGGATTGCCGCGCGCGAGTGTCTATAAGTGACCTAATTTCGCTCGCGTACAAACGGCAAAGCAACTCAGCAGGAGATCGCTTACTTTAATTGGCAACTCGCTTCCCACTAATTACTACGCTCGATGGCTGAAAGTGATGCGCGATTGGAAACAAACATGAAGATAGGTGTGATTTCAAGTTTTTTATCTAGGGAGATTTTTCAAGGCTTGTTGTACCCATGTATAATACGCAACCCCTATTTTAGGGCAAAAAATCGTGAACATTTTGCGGATTATACATGGAAAATTACGGTAAATGATGATGCATCTTCTGGTAGGCCAATTGCTATTACAGTGACTTTTTTGCTGTTATTACTTGACCTCCCATCAGGATTGTCGGTCAAAGTAAAAAGATATTGAAATCGCCCAAACGCGACAGAAACAAATTTCTCTCGTCAGGAGCACACGATTCCAAGTTGTTCGGGCGCACCATTTTCCTCTGATGTTCACATCTGTAGTGTGGGGCTCAGATTGCAAAGGGTGCTATGATATTAAAATCGAAAAATGAAATCGCATTAAATCGCGGGTTTAATCGGGAGTCAATTCGTAAATCCAATTTTCTTGTCGACGGCCGCCAACACGTTCTCATTGAAATGCGTGTCGACTGTCGATGGCCTCACAAATTTTCTGCTACATCCGCAGGTTGGCCACCCCTGTACTAGAGAGTGACATTTCGAGGGTTTTTTCGTAATTAAATATGTTAATGATGGTATTCATGTGATTTTACGGTAGTGTGTCTGCTGAATCAAGTAAAATTGCTATGCCGAGAGTAAAACAGCAGGCAACATCGGATACCTGGTCATCCACAGAATGAATGAATTGAAAACGAATGATCGTGCAAACTAAGCGGTTTAACGAGTCCGCTCGTATATGTCGTCACCAGCAATCTCGAACTTCAAGTCAAATCGAACATGTTTCGAGGCCTAATGTTACCTCACGCAGTTCTGAATCAGTTTACAATTTGATGAGTGGTAAAGCCTTTAACACATTGCATCTTGAAATTTAGGTATATAATCCTAATTTACCTCGCGGACCGGCAAAAATGTCGTCGCTGACTGGCGGTTGAGAACCACTGGTCTATAGAATCAGACACCCACATTTTGCCTAGGCCAGGGGCGGGCACATTATCCAGTCGGCGGGCCGGATAAAATTAGGTACTTGGCGGGCCGGATTTCTGTATCGATAGATTATTCGCCCATTCATTCACTTTTTCATTATAGGCTACATGGAATAACTCGTGTTTAATGACAGTATTTTAATGAAGCAATGTTATTTCAAAGCAATTTCTCGCCGATAAAGACGAAGAGAATGTGGATTTGAGAACAACATTGTCATGTGATTCTCAGTGTTGGGATGACTCGAGTCATGACTTGACTCGAGTCAGACTCGAGTCACCTTTTTCGTATGACTTGACTTGACTCGAGTGACTTTTCTAAAATGACTTGACTTGACTTGACTCGGCCTATCAGAAATGTGGATTGACTCGTGACTCAGAACAAAATTCACGAGTCAATTTCAAGTCATCAAGTAATCGGTGTCGATCAAAATAACTGTATCTTGGATATGTTCGGATTGTTCGCCAAACGCTGGTGTAACCTGTGGGAGCGACCAATCATTAAATGATCGTGCGTTTTACTGAGCCTCCATCGTTCTGTCACAAATAAATTGACCGCAAACGTAGTGATCGAAGCATTACAGCTTACGTTGTCGTAAGCTGGTGTAGTAAAGTAAATTCTGTTCTCTCTTTTTACCTTAACCAAACCTATTGTTTTATTGAAACTGAATTCGAATATAGTTTATATAGTCCCTAACCATTGGCGCAAGCTCGAATTGTATCATATCGATTTGTAAATGCGTAATGTATTGCGTCTTATCATTTCGTATCTATAATCTATCTTTGCTAGATAACTATAAACTGCGGTTTAGCAGTTCTACTTATATGTGAGCTATACAGCGCCTTCTTGAGTACACATTTAACTCTATGTTCGTTCATCAGTTCAAAATCAATGACCACTCAATCATCTGTGTTTCAGACAACCAGCAAAATGCAATGACGTTATCATGTCTCATACTTCGAAAAGACAACTTGACTTGAATTGTGACTTGACTCGAGACTTGACTTGACTTGACTTGACTTGACTCGAGTCACCTTCAAAAATCGAGTGACTTGACTTGAATCTAGTCATCTTTGAAAATCGATTGACTTGACTTGACTCGAGTCAAAATGTGCAATGACTCGAAATGACTCGTGACTCGAAGGTAGTGACTTGATCCCAACACTGGTGGTTCTCAAACTTTTTTGAACACGCACCCCTTTTTGATAGTGAAAAATTCCGCGCCCCATATCGTGATATCACAAGTATTAAAGAGGTGGATCAGAATGCTAGGCATCCCAACGGATAGTTTGATGGCATTGAAAGTTATGGCTATTGATAAGAGAATTCTCGAATATGAAATTCGCTTACGGCTCTAGCAGGCTATCCGACAAAGCTTACATTCTCCACATTATTAACGGCGTCTCACAGGAGTCTGGGAGTGTGCCGTACTGCTATACCAGTTGGCGGTTACGGAATCAAAAATAAGAAATATAGGCCTGTTGTAAATGACCATTGCATTCGACAAACACCATGATAACCACAAACCACATTGTGGTCAAGTAGCCTACATAGTAAATGCTGACAATGTAAGTCTTCTTACTTCGTCGAACTTACCCGTAAGCTCCACTCTCGCACGCTGCGCAGTTCGCATACACACGAATAACATACAGTCACTAAAATGTGACGTAGTGAGCAAGCAGTGGGGAATCTCGGCACACTGATCGGCGGTTATTTTGTAATACAGAAAGCTGCCCACGGGCCGTATGTTCCCGGCCCTGGCCTAGGCGATGTATAGAGGAGGCATGAACAGTCTGAATGGAAGTAAAAGAATATAGTATAGAAAAAGCATGCGAGAAGAAATGGGGTGGCATGTAATGGATGGCGAGATCGATAGGTCAGGTCGTGGTCCAGTAATCTTGAGGATGGACTAGTATTTATTTAGTAGTAATTTCATGTATATTGTATGCCACTTGAATGTGGACATGCTCGTCGACCTTCGGCTGGCGCATCTGGGTGTCTGATTTCAAAGACTCCAAGTCGTATCTGCTGTTCTTACGGCGACAAAAAAATCCCAGAAAAAGACCCGATGAAAGAGCGCAGTCACAAGGAATGGGGATAGCTATAAAGAGCCGCGGAATAAAGACTAACATCAAAAAGAAACTGTGAAATCGGGCTGTAGGCCGAGGTCGATGCCAGTTTAAGAGACTGCTACTGCAACCGCAACTGGTGGATCGGCATCCTCCTACCGGTTCATTACATCGCATTGTGTCTTTTCGCATTTTACATTGTGTGTATCTTGATCAGATGAAAATATAATCCGACGATAATTGATTATTGATATCGTGGTCAATCACCAATCATGGTGCTGGTTTACCCAGTCATCGGGTGTGGCAGAGGTGTGTCTGTCTGTAGCCCGTGATGGATTGTAAAATCGATATGCGGCACTTCCGAAAGTGATACAAAAGCGCGCGTGCAGTAATAACAGTAGCACAGATATTGCTAAGTGGTATTTTGGGAAATTGTCGACACTACTAGTCAGTCTCATGCAGATAGCTTTGTATGTGGTGTGTTTTGTATTGTAAAAATAATGCCTTGTACGATTCAAGCAGCCAGAAGTACAGAATCTTGCCTATGACATCTACATGTAACGAATCATGCCTTACTCTCATTGCTAATTTGTTAAGTTCGCCACTCTAAGATTGTGTTTCAGGCATGCCTCAAGAGAGCTGAATTGTACGAACTACCAATCTAGTTAGTCGATGGTCAACTCGTTACCGTTTCAAGTAGTTCAAGTTAGAGATTTTGAATAGTGAGCAGTTCTAGTTCTGGTTGTGCATTTAAAAAAAGGAAAGCTGCTAACATATGACTTGAACCAAAACTAGACACATGTGTTGTCATTTTTAAACATAAATCGTGATACCAGTGTTCTATTGTGTGATGTTTTCCCAGCTAATATGTCACTAGTGCGGCGGCTGGCCACAATCACTCGAGTACTGAAATCTGAATTCTGCACCAATTGCAATTATTTGAGTCGAGTAGTGAGCGAACAGGACTGAAATATTTTAAAGTTATCATGCACCCTCTGATACGAACAGTGAGATCAAACTGCTATTCGCGGGCAGTCTTGGGATGACTCGAGTCTCATTTTTCGTATGACTTGACTTGACTCGAATCACTTTGCAAAAATTACTTGACCTGGCGTTTCAGAAATGTGGATTGACTCGTGATTCGGAGCAAAATTTACGAGCCAATTTCAAGTCATAAAAGGCAATTGGTGTCGACAAAATTCGCCGTATCTCTCATATCTTCGGATTGTTGTCGATACGCTCTCGTGACCAATTTCATTCATTCAATGATTTTGCGTTTTACTATAGATAACTAACCTGCGGATGGATACGCAACACCCGTCGTCACGCTTGCTTGCCCGGAAGGAATTACTGCTCAGCAATCTGAGCGCAGCATAACTGCTAGTACAAGGGTGGGCAAACTACGGCCCACGGGCCGCATGCGGCCCGCAACACCGTTCTGTGCGGCCCGCGAGAGTCTAAAGAAAGTTTTTTTTTTAAATATTGATAAAATGCAGTGGTTCTCAAACTTGGGAGCGTAAAAGCATCAGAAGTGGGGCGCGAAGCTAAGCTCAACTGAAAAAAAAAACGTTCGCGCTCCGCGCGATTTACCAACAATTTCGTGATTCTTGCTCTGTATTTAGTTTGAATTTCACATTTAAAAATCTCTCATCCATAGTCGTAACCTTCCATGCCATCAAACTATCCGTTAGGCTTGCTAGCAACCTTGTTGCGTTTTGTGATATGACGGTAAGGGGTCGCGAAATCTTTCATCATTATAAAGGGGAGGGGGCGTATCCTAATAATTTTGAGAACCACTGTTCTAAGGTAAATACTTCCTCTATTATTTTTAATGTTTACTTTCTGGCGTGACAGCTTGATCTCAAGGCCCACACAGTTTGAAAGGTTTCAACTGCTAAACATCACAGATATCCTAAACGAGATTGACATAATTCGGATCACGAGTAGGATTTCAGATTGGCCACTCCAGTTTTATTTATTTTGGTGATGTGCTTATAAAAAACGATTCGCGCGTATCTTAGGTAGATTCGTTCTCTGTATGCGTAGAATTGAGGCATTCCTATTTTATCTACACATAGTAAAAGCGTGTTTGAAGCTACCATGGTTATGATTCTTTGAGCATTGTGTGTCCTGGAACTGAACCAAAAGTGAAATTAGTAAATCTATGAACAGATCGCTGCTCACAGATTTAAATTTCAATCCTGTTCTAAGAATCGGGACAACCGACTTTCATCTCTATATAGTTTTGACAAATTGGTTATTGAGCTCGACCAAACTATGAAATCTCGCCACTATCTTTCTGACGCGTGTACGATATCACATATATTATCTCCATGTCCTCACTATTTAATCAAATACCAATATTGCGTTTTGGTTTATAGTCCCATTTTATACCGTGCGGCCCGCGAATGGATTCAGATGTTGAATGCGGCCCGCGAGCTCAAAAGTTTGCCTATCCCTGTGCTGGTACCATAGCTGACGACCCGCGTGCTTAAATGCAATAAAATTGATCTTATTTGAAAGCTACTGTCTCACTGATTCCGTAAATATACATTAAAATCTTATTACGACAATGGAACCCCCTTGACATACACCTCAAAGTCTGAAAATCGACATCGTTCTGAACAATCGCAACCAAGGGCCATTGTTATGGTGATTATGTTGCGTCGCTGCGATCGTTTAGAACAGTGGTTCTTAACCTTGCCTCCAGCGGCCCCCAAGGGGCGCTGGCGATTTTGAAGGGGGCGGAAATTATCAGGGGGCGATATGGAGGGCGCTGGGCTCAGGGGGGCGATAAGGGGGCGCTGATGAAACACGGCTTCGCAGTAGATAATATGGTAGTAGGTCATATCCTTAACGAGTATTCAGAACGAACTAACATTCCACAAAACATGTCAAATCAAATTTTTGGTCGCGCTGCACGATGATGTTTGCTACATATGTTTTCATAAATGTAGTGTGTTATAATAATTCATAAAAAACGAATTGCGCGTACTTTTAGATCGCCAGTCCCCCGTTATTTAAAACACTGCCGTCACGTTTGCTAGGGTTATTTTCAACTAAATGTTTCGAATTAGGTATTATATCCGGCGGTGCTCAGCGTGTGAAAATCGAAGAAGGAGGCACTGTATATCACTTTTGATTGTGAGTGAGAGCCCCTCCTGCATAAAATAAGTTTTGAAGCTTTGTGCACGAACTGAATAACTAAATACACTTGTATTTGAGAGCTACAAAATTAAATCGTCAGAATATTTCTTCATCGTATCATAAAAGATGATACTATCACGTGATGTGGTTCACAACCTCACATGAACGTTATATAATATGAGTTGCTGTGTTTGGAATACATTCATGTTGAAATAAATAACTGGGTACAGTACTAAATTCAATGTGAGCAGATGTATGCATCCCATTCTCAGTTGACAAAGCACTAAGAGAAAATCCAATATCAATAATTTCCCCGTATTGCTAATCGCCGATGTGAATTCGGGAGGGTCCGAACCACAGGGTATGAAACCGTACCCAATTGTTGTTATAAGAACCTTGGTTTGACCCTGAATATACCACACACTATTATTATACGGTTTAATATAGTCGAATGGTCCTCGAGCGCGATTTAATATTTCCAATACCAAAGTCTCCAAAATACCGACTGAACTTTGACCTATTACTAAGATCGAAACTGCTTTAAACCCAAACCCCCAATCGGTTAGCTCGAAGGGTGCCTTAAGTTATTTCGGTCAATGAACAAAAATTAAACATCATGCTATGATGACTTCCCTACGGAAGAATACGAATAGCCATAGAAAATAGAAATAGGCATTTCAGCGTCGGCCATTACCACGCCACGATGCACGAAGACATATGAAGTTCCGGTGAATATGGGACTCCGAGAAGTGTGTCAAAAAGATGGTCAGCGAGAAAACTTCAGCCGAAGAGGATTGCCCTTATGTTGAGCGTAAACTACGATGTATATAAGTCTAATCGTCTACAGGTGATTAAATCGCTCGTGCAGAATTATCATGTCGTCGCAATCTAGACCCTGCAGGACAAATAACATCCATCACAAATAATTATTTGCCTGTGACGAAATACCAATTTTGAATCGTGTGTTACTTTAGTTAAACGTTTATGCGTTTCAATATCTTTTGACTATATAGCGGACAAGAGGTAACAAAATAACATGTAACGATTTAATTGTACCAACGGGCACGCCCGAATATGTTCAATTATTGATTACGTGGCCTTCCTTTTCCAATACAACAGCTCACTTAGCGCTACTGGTAAATCTGATTGTGTGGGCTGAGAGGATAAAAAGTATATAGTGACATTTTTATGAAATTACAACCTATTTAATTCATGCATCATAAAAAAAATCATCGAAATCACGCGACGGGGTTCTTGGGGGCGACGCCCTCACGAATTTGGTTTATCACGCTATGGGTGCCCAAGACAATCGTTTTTAGGAGGGCTGACGAAGTGTTGTTACGGCCCTCCTTCTCTCCCATTGTCTTTATTACAGTCCCTACAATATGAGGTGGGGGGCGCTGGAGCACGATAATTTTTGAAAGGGGGCGCTGGAGGAAAAAAGGTTGAGAACCACTGGCTTAGAACAATGCCGATTTTCAGACTTTGAGGTGTATATAAAGAGGGTTCCATTGCCCTGATTAGATTTTATTGCACATTTACGGAATCAGTGCGACAGTAGCTTTCAAACAAGATCAACTTTATTGAATTTCAGCACGCGGGTCGTCAGCTATGGCATTAGCAATTATGCTGCGTTCATATTGCTGAGCAGTAATTCCATCCGGGCAAGCAAGGGTGACGACGGGTGTTGCGCATCTATCCGTGCGTTAGTTATCTATAGTTTTACCAAACCTCTATTGTTCTTTCACCAATAAATTGACCACAAACGAAGTGACTGGAGCTTACAGCGAACAATAGTTGTAGTATTAGTAGCATAGTCGCACTATATTACTATAGGAAAGTATTGTAATAGCAAAGTATCCATCTCTGTTCTCTAAACTGGTCATTGGTGTCCGTTGGTCACCTTAGCCAAAGCCTCTTGCATGATTTAAGTTGAATTCGAATATAGGTTCTATTACTCGTCAACCATTGGTGCAGGCTTAAATTGTATCCTATGGATATCTAATTGGGTATTGCATCATATCAATCGGTTTCAACTATCTGAAGTTTCGTATTATATTCTCTATTTTGGCGTATGATTATAGACGGATGGTATACAACAGTACTTTTCATTCTTTGTGAGCTTCATTCGCACTTTTTCTGTTAAATAAATTTCATTCGCTCAAACTAACCGAAAATTGTCATACAAAAAGAAGATGAAAATACAACGTTCAGATTTGCAACAAATTGGCTACTATGTATCTTAAGCTATCAGATGTCTCATTAAAAAGTCTACTATTTTCAACAATTTCACTAAAATCTTTCTCGGCAAAACAAGTTGTTGGGTTTTGTACAAGAACGTCTATAATTGCTTGGATGGCCAGGTCTTAAAATCTATTCTGCACTCCTATCCCAAATACAACGTATTTTTTGACGAGTGAAAAATGCTTGCTAGAAGAAATCGATTTTGAGAGCTTACAAAAAGGTTTAAAAGGCTCCATGTCGAAAGGATGAAAAGCCCACTTGTTTGTGTTGAGGCTTTTGCCTTACGTCTTGTAAAATAAGGTCTAAACCTGAGGTCTCGAACTCAAATGTCCTCGCGGGCCAGTTTTCCAGTTTTCCAGTTTTCCAGTTTTCCAGATTTCCGCAGCATATATAGGGGTATTATATGTTTTTCCAATTAGGCCTTTTTTGACGGGATGGAATTGTCCTATTGAAAGTGAGCCGATCCAACAGGCTGACAATAAACACACATCGTCAAAATGTGATTTACTCTTGTATCAATTTAGGCCCGGCAGGAAAAAAAATCATCACATTCATAACTATTTGAATAGAATTCATGTTGTACTTGATATATAATAATTATAAAATATAGACGCAATATGAGCGGACAAATGTATGATGTCATCATTAAAGTTATCGCCTTTTGATATTTCGAATTTAACAGAGAGATAATAGAGACTGATCTGATATCACAAAATTTTTGGGTTGGGCAGTGTAATTCCAATCCAGGATTCGGGTATCCTCCTGATAAGTAGGCTATTAATTTCATGGTCAAATATCTTCGAAAATAGGAGCGGAAAAATATATAAATATAACATCAATATAATAATGAATTCGTCCTAGCAATAGAAATGTCGGAACGCCGAACGACCCATCGTTGGAGCGTACTACTACGGTACTCGGTACCTTGAAGTGGCCTTATAACATGGTTCAGCGACTAAGCGACCTAATATGTAACTAATAGATTTCCACTGGTTGCCATAACTACTTGCTTATAGTTAGCGAAATACCAAACTGGGACCTTCTGATTTATTTATTCCCGATTAGTTTGTTGTGTTCATGGTTCAAACAAATTCACGGCATTTCGAGTCACTCCGAGTCCACTCGAGTCATTTTCATTTTTCCATCGAATCAGCCCGAGTTCGAGTAATTTTAAGGAAGGTCGCGTCCAAATACAACTCACAATTTCAGTCACGAATCGTCTAAGTGTCAGGTTTTAGCATCGTGAAGTGAAAATGAGGCGAAATAGTGAATCTTACACTGCATGGTAGCGTTTGCAATCGATGTGATAGTGAAGTTTGATGAATAGTTTCAGGCTTTCAGAGCAATCTTAGAGGGAATTTACACTTTATAACCTGAAAAGATATGTGACACTTAGATATTGTCAAATTAATGAAAATCAAAAATGTCGCTGCGGGCCACACAAAATGCTCTGGTGGGCCGCGTGTTTGAGACCCCTGGTCTAAACGATGAAGAAGAGTGGGAACATTAGAGATCGATACCTTATGATAAGTTGTCCCAACTTTTTTTCGATTTTCCATTTCTGTCTCGCGAGTATGTGGGAAGAGCAAAAAAACGCACGATACCCTGTGTTCTGTTCTTTAGCTAAATCTAACTTGAGAATCCATAACAGTCTAATAACGTCACAGCAGCACTTTAGACTAAAAAACAAAATCTGAGTTTTTGTTGCATCTCGCAACCAGAGCCTCGCTAATGAAAAGGGATTCATTCTCAATCTTACAGTAGTATACGGGCATGGATGACATACAGAACGCGCACACCACAATTCTATCCACCACGCAGCTCTACAAAATACGTCTGACGCACGCGATCTCAAATTAGGGTGAATTAAATTCCTCTGTGTGTCGCAGTTGTTGTACTACTGCAGTCTACTCAGATTGCAAGAACGGGACTATTCCGTGCCGACAACGGAGCATATCCATATAGATTCGTTTAGCCATCCAACATCGGTCATTTTCGGCCAAGGTTTTGTCGACGCTTATGTTTTGGCACCGCATTTATATCAGCGGTTTGTTGGTCAGAGCTTTGCGTCGTCATTTGCCCCGACGCCGAAAGGGTTTGTCTCGAAATGAATGAGTCTCATAGACCTGAACTCGCTCGTTGCAGTGGGGCAAATCTTCTCATGACAAAGTTATATTTTCTGCGTGTCTCGCTTATTGGCTACAGTAGGCTATCCAACACCGTGATGTTGGATTTATAAAAACTGTCGCAGGATTTTTTTTTATAAATTCAGCAAATATTAATACATATTAACATATAGCTCTGGCACCGTGTCGACCCAAAATTATGCCCTTTGCGGTCCATACTTTAACAGCCCTTTAAGGGGTAAAAATTTGCGTTACAATAACTTAGAAATGCAAGTCAGCAACGATGGTATTTAGTATGCTACTAACCTCGTGCCACGCACTAATCGAACAGTTTTTACGAAAGATTGTTT
The DNA here is from genome assembly GCF_051294905.1 of Botryllus schlosseri. Lineage (NCBI taxonomy): Eukaryota > Metazoa > Chordata > Ascidiacea > Stolidobranchia > Styelidae > Botryllus > Botryllus schlosseri. The sequence goes on along the minus strand of NC_137236.1, from coordinate 5,646,909 downwards.
AGCGAAAGAAAGCAGTAAATCAATTTGACGTCATTTTTTCAGCCTGTCGCAGGCTCGGACGGGCTGATATACTGTATGTCTGCCACTACACAAGCTTCAAAACCAGGCTTTTGGTTACGTAATAATTATAATGCGAAAATATTAATTCACTGCGGCTTCTGAGAGCTGCAGTTAGTAGTGTGTCGTCAGTTAAACAAGTTTTTACAATTGCGTCGCAACAACAAAATTTGTACTGCCCTTGAATTTCCAATTAGGTTTATTTGAATTATTCCAGGTCAGAAAAATTAACAATTATTGTTCGCGATTTTCATTCGCACTCATCCGGGATTTTCATTCGCACCGTTCGCACCACCGTCGTCATTCGCAGTGCAATTTTGTTCATTCGCACAAGTGCGAACCGTCACACAGGTTGAAAAGCACTGGTATACAATATACAGAGCAATTACGTAGTTTAGCAATTCTACGCATGCTTGAGCTATACTATACATGCTTGTCAATTCGATTCTATATGCGGTCGTCGACGGTTATAATGCAATGAATTAATCAAACCTCATACTTTGAAAAGACAATTTGACTAGACTCGAGTCACCTCCAAAGATCAAAAGACTTGACTCGAGTCAAATGTGCAATGTATCGATATGGCTTGTGACTCGGAGGTAGTGACTTGATCCCAACAGTGTTCGCGGGTGATTGAATTTGTTGCGATTAACGCAATCAGCTATTATTGTAAGCAGAATTTCTCTAGGAATACAAACAGCTCCTTATTATCAACCTGTATAGTTTTGAGGGCTATGACCATTTGATGGAATTTTTCATGCTGACAAGACCATTTTTGCTAAAATGATGAATTGAAATGCATATGAATTCACAGCGAGTCGTAACGTCAACTTATGAGGTCGGACTACTTGAGCGACTGCTTGATTACTAGCGCTACAACAGAGTTGGGCAACTAGATCATTCTAGTTGTCTGAGTAGATTAATTAGCAGGGTTGTAATGACTCGAGTCACGATTTTCTGATGACTCGATTAGACTCGAGTCATTTTCTGAGAGTACGGAAAGGACTCGACTCGACTCGACTCGACTAAATCCGTGTATTGAATCGACTTGGACTCGAGTCATTGCGCATGACTCGAACCAAGTCATATGACTCGAGATTAAGACGGCCAAGACCGACATTTCATTATAATTTCGACGAATACTGAAGTAACCACATTATTTGGACTTCGTCTATTGGTACTGTTACTTTAAAACGCGACCAGAAACTGCTAAAAGTGAGGAAAATTAATATATTGTAAATGGGAACCATTCGTTATCATGAAAAAAAGTTATAAAACGTGGGGTTAACAAGACTTTAACTGGAAACTGGGCAGTTAACACAATTACTTGGACTAGGACTCGAGTCATAATAATATGACTCGGACTCGACCCTCTGCTCACTGACTTGGACTCGAACTTGACTCCGTTGTTGAATTGAAAATGATTCGACTTGACTCGAGTTAAAACAATAAAAGTGAGATTGACTTGTGACTTGGAGCCTTTTGACTTGGTTACAACTCTGCTAATTAGACGGTAATGCCATCAATAGAACTTTAGTCTAATTTGTGTAATGTTTCGATTCTCTCATTTTGATGCTAATCTAACTTCTTCTCTTCTGAAAATGCTACAGGAGAACCCATAGAGCAGTGGTTCTCAAACTTTTTTAGACACCCTTCCCTTTATGATAGTGAAAAATATTGCGCCCTCTTACCGTCATATCACAAAATGCAACCAGAATGCTAGCAATCTCAACTGGTAGTTTGATGCGGTGGAAAGTTATGACTAGGGCAAGTTTTCGCAACTCTTTTTACAGCTTCCGGCAGCTTCCTAAATACTTATAAGTTATGTAGTATGGTGTTTTAGGCTGTTTGGGGACTCTAATATTGCCACTCTTTGCAACTTTTCTCCATTTTTTTCACGCAGCTTTTTTGGAACTCTTTCGATTTTTCATGCAACTTTTTTCGCTTTTTCATGAAACTAACTTTTTACTGAAAATATTTGGCACTATATACATATAGATTGCTTGATTTATTTCACTCTCGTTTAAATTTGAGGTCCTTTCTGATTTGACGTACATTCAGGCTAGACCGCCGAAATTTATATTTTCCCTGGGTCAATTATTTCAGGCTATTGATTTTGAGAAGTCGCCAACACTGAGTTTTACTACAACGTCATGCATACTTATCGATTAGCGTATCTCATATCTCATGCTCCAATAATTTCAAGGAACTTGTCCATAAATGTAACTTTTTGGTGCAACTTTTGTGGAAAATAAATGCAAGTATTTACAGCAAATTTTACGAAAAATGAATGCAACTTTACAAGGATTTGACTGCAAGGAAAATTATTTATGACTGTTGATGAGAGAATTAAAAATGAAATTAGGACTATACACAGAGTAATAACTCTGCGTTGGAAGTAAATCGCACCGACCGCGAAAAATATGTTTAGTTGACCGCATCTTCGCGCCCCCTTCAGATGCTCTCACCCTCCCCAAGAGGGGCATGTCTCCAGTTTGATAACCACTGCCGTAGAGTGAGAAATGAGCCAAGTTCGGTGCAGGCCTTCAGACATTTGCCATAATCATGCTTATGGGCATGAACTTTGATTTGAACTTGACCCTTATGAAAAATAGTTCGCGGCACACTATCACACGATCACACTATCACATTGTTCTGACGTTTTATGGTATACGGCGGACATACTGCAGAGTACGTGTCTATTACTCGCCGGTATACAACACACTGATTGATGAAACAAGGATGCAGGCTCAAGCCTTAGAAAATATAAACGGAAATAACATTACAACACTCTTCACTGCGATCAATCAACGTATTGTGCAAAGCTGAATTCGGCTTTCTAGGCACGCGATACTACCGGTAGAGTGAATTAGAGGTTTTTCTTAGGGCTGGGCACAATGTTGCGAGTACTCGAATCTTAATCGAGAATGAATTGCAATGATTCCAAGTCGAGTAGTAAAAGACGATTTATTCGAGTACTGAAATTACACTCTCCTCGCATCTGAAAGGTAATTTACTATAGAGAAGTATTGTTTTGATACTATTTTCCCCTAATGAAGCCTTGAAACCATGATTGGGCGAGTCGCAGCATACGAGACATAGTACAAAGCTACCAACGTTACTAAAAATAACACATTCCTGAAGTCATGATCATTCCACAACATTGTCAAGAAGTTATATGAAATCGGTATGGTCTAAAAAACACCAAAGTATCTCACGCATAACGCAGCCAGTGTATTCTTTGTGGTGACATATAAGGTACATATTCGAACTTTGACATAGTACATTCTGCAGTGACGTAATAATGGATGATACTCGAATAATTAATCGACTCACTCGTAACCCGTGATTCAGAATAGAATCGAATCTCTCAGGTAGCCTACTCGATTTTGCCCAGCCCTAGCTATTGATTGCGGGCATAACATCAATTTTGATTTATCAAATGTACAAACTTCACATAAAGCTCGATTTAGATCAGTGTTTCCCAAACTTTTTTGAGCTAGCGCCCCCTGGACAACGAATAAAGTACCAGCGCCCCCTGACCCCCTCCCATCACAGCTAATGTCAAAGCGAAAGTTGTCTTGCATATATTACAATTAAAATTAAGATATATGAAGCTGCTGTATATGTCATCATCCTCGTCCTTATATTGGGTTAGATATTTTATAGGAGCAATGTGAAATCTCCTCATCCGGCTAGGTTTCTGCTGTGAGTCAGAAGATTTGTCACGGCACTGGAAGCACGTTCTAATAAATATAAGCCATGATAGGCATTGAGGACATATTTAAACCTTTTCCCGGAAGAGTATTTCTATATGACTCAATTGTGTATCCGGAACGATTGATAGTAAGAGATATTGAACGTTGGTGATGTGAGCACAAAACTGTTCCGCAATGTAGACGGCTTTTTATTTATTTCATGCTCGGAAATTTCATGGAATGGACTGATTATCTAGTACCGAACCTCTGATGGGAATATATCCTGAAATCAAATTACAATATATCCTTTTTCGAGATGATTGCTGTATACTTCTACGCCAAAATTAGACCGATGCGAGCAGGAGCGTTATCAAGCCTAGGCATAGTTGAGCATTTGAAAAGTTCACGTCTTAGTAAATCTCTCTGATCTATCACGGGTTATTACTGAATTCATACAGTGCCATTTTCACCTTGATCAGATTTCATTATTACCAAAAAATGAATAAAATTCGACTGATAAAACTTTGCCTGTGTCGGTCAGTTATAAGCGATATCTTATCTCGCAACCAGAACCATTGGGGGACAGGGTGGCGTCAGTATGAGAATAACACGACCGTTTGAAACAGAGAGTAAAATCGCCGAAGGCAGTTTTCCTTGAAGCCATCGCACTTAACTGTGCAGCAGTGTAAGTTTTCAATTACATCGTAGTTCTCACCACGCAATATACCACGCTTTCTGACGATTCTGCTGCCGACTGCTGAATCAGTCCATGAATGGTTAGAATAGATATTATTAAATAACAATGGAATTTTCCGGTACAGCCGCTCAAATAGACAGACGCCTGGATCAAATATAAATAGACTTGACAAATTTAGCAGTTTTTACGGTATATTTTGCTGGTATATTCGTCAATCGTTTCAACACTACGCTGCAGTTGCCCTTCAAACCCTTACCGGCCCCATTTGCTCTCAGCGCCCCCTACCGCTCAATTTGTAACCAGCGGCCCCCACTCGCCCATTTCATAGCCAACGCCACCACCACGCTCGCCAAAGCCCCCAGGGGGGCGCTGGCGCCCACTTTGAGAATCACTGATTTAGATTATTGACAGTTTTCTATAGATTAGAATTGTCTTGCGAATAATTTCAAAATTCCGATTAAATAGCTCGCGGCACACTTGCGAGACATAAATGGCACACTAGTGTGCCGCGGCACAGCGGTTGAGAAAAGCTGGCCTAAACACTACAGCCGCCTCTCCAGCTGGCCTGGTGCGCACGATATAATCGCTGGCCTCAGCAATCGCATTTTTAATGGGCCCCGTGCGCAAGACATCCTCGCCGGCCCGAACTATCGCGTCACTGGCATCACAAGCTTTGTCTGCTATCTATCTACAGTCAATTAGACACAATGCCGTTGGGTGTATAATTATTAGCGATCGTTATGTCATGGTTGTTCAACAGTGACATCGAGAAACAAAATGACATCTAAGAGTAAAGCATAACCATCGCTGGTCACTTATCATATGCGCAAGTATAGTTTACTTCCACTATTTCATACATATCAGATGTGCGCTGTGGTCATATTGTCATTTTGAGCTTTATGTCCTTAATGCAGTTTGCAAATTTTTTTTAGAATCTGCTTAAAGTAGTCCCAGGCAGTTCGATCTTGAAGATCATTTCTTGAATGTTTTTTCCACTGTCATAAAGCAAAGCGTTCTGTGGAAGTGTGAAGAGCATTCTCTCAAAAAGGAGAAAATGGAGTCAAATAAAATAGGTATTGACTACAAAGCGAAAGCTGGTCGACCCGATATCTACAAGAATACGGTTTCTCGCAACAACAACGTCAACATTCATACACATGTGCATACTGGAATCGAAAATAATGAATGTGATATATGTGGAAAGACATTTACCCTTATGAAGAAGCTCAAATGTCATGCTGATAAGCATGCTGGCGTCAAAAAGCATGAATGTGATATATGCGGAAAAGCCTTTGCTCGGAAGTGTAACCTCCAGATCCATACAAATACACACATTGGCGTCAAAAAATTTATATGTGATGTATGTGGGAAAGCATTTTTCCGGAAAGTTAGCCTCAAGAGTCATATGGATGTACATGTTGGTATCAAAAATCATGTTTGTGATATATGTGGAAAAGCATTTACTAAGAAGACTGACCTTAATTCTCATATGGATATGCATGTTGGATTCAAAAATCATAAATGTTATGTATGTGGGAAAGCATTTTCCCGGAAAGGTAACCTCAAGGATCATATGGATGTACATGTTGGTATCAAAAAACATGTTTGTGATATATGCGGAAAGGCATTTACCAAGAAGAGTGACCTCAAGTGCCATGTTGATATGCATGGCGGAATTAAAAATCATAAATGTGAGGTATGTGGGAAATCATTTACACAAAAGAGTCATCTCAGGTTTCATTCTTATATACATGCTGATCTCAAAAATTATGCATGTGATATATGTGGAAAAGCATTTACACAGAAGAGTTCTCTTAACGTTCATTCTGATATACATGCTGATATCAAAAATCATACATGTGATATATGTGGGAAAGCATATACACAGAAGAGCTCTCTCAAGGCTCATTCTATTGAACATGCTTGTTTTAATCATAAATGTGATGTATGTGGGAATGCATTTTCCCAGAAAGGTAGCGTCAAGAGTCATATGGATATACATGCTGCCATCAAAAATCATATTTGTGATATATGTGGAAGAGCATTTACCAAGAAGAGTCACCTTAATTCTCATATGGATATGCATGTTGGATTAAAAAATCATAAATGTGATGTATGCGGGAAATCATTTACAGAGAGGAGTTCTCTAAGGCTTCATTATAATAGACATGCTGGTATCAAAAATCACAAGTGTGATGTATGTGGGAAAGCATTTTTCCAGAAGGGTAACCTTAAGAGTCATATGGATATCCATGCTGGCATCAGGCTTGAGTGTGATGTGTGTGGGAAAGTATTTACACATAATGGTAGCTTCAAGCTCCATATGGATATACATGCTGGTCCGAGAAATCATTAATGTGATGCATGTGGGAGAGCATTTAATCAGGAGGCTTCCTTTGCACGTCATATGGTTCTGCATGAGCGTGTCAAAAATCATAAATATCAGACATACTGATACAGCTACCCTAAGATATTATAATAATTGACATGCTGATGTTTACAGAAAAGAAAGGTTCCTGTGAGTTCAGTAAACTGTCATCTGGATATATATTCTAGCATTGATTGTAAATGCGGTGTTTGTGCAACACATTTACATGAAACCGCAAAATCATGTGTCATATGGATATATGAGTGCATCTGAATGCGACATTTGTGATTAAGCATTTCCTCCGAAGAGCTTTCACTAATGTCATACCACTGACATGTTCATGTTCAGCTTCAGCTTCATATCCTAACTCCAATCAATGTGGAAGAATTCGAAATGACATGAGTTGTCTTTCCATGACTCACTTTTGACCAAAACAAGTAAATATGATCAATCACCGATGTGATAATGTGGCAACGCATGCTTAGTGACTTAACAGTCTGAAAAAGGCAACTTCGTTGTACATTTGTTGAGATGCCGAGTTATATGTAGTCCAAGTTGATAACCGGGTCTGGGCAAATTCAATTACGTGAGGGATGCAAGTCGAACATTCTAGAATCAATAATGATGCCGCCATAATAGTAGAAAAGATGAATAGAGCTCAAATTCGTAGCTTATATATGTTCACAAAGAGTATACTGCCAGCTATACACCACATTAAAGATAATTTGGTGTTTTTACGAGCATGCCCGCATGATTGGTCGTTGTGACAATGCTGTGAGGATATGGGCTAATCACGCCTTCACCGACGTGTCATTTTCACTAACGTGATACCATCAGTCAATGTTTCAAGGTTTAACGGCGAAAAATACTATTTAAAGATGATTTCCGTTGATAAATCAACTATTAGTGGCAATTAACATATAATTTTAGTACAACCTAAGTTTTATCATTTTTAACCAATCTAGATATGCAAGCGGGACATTGCGACATAATGAACAGATAAGGAAGAAACAAGCAATTACCATCTCTTGATCTAAGGTTCATCTCGGCCTACTGCTCGATGTAATGAACCGACAGGAGGATGCTTAAACGACCAATTTGTTCACCTGTGTCGTTGCTCTTTTTAATTCGGTTTCCTTGTATGCAAATGCCCTCGATTTGTTGTTGCCGAGACTTAAAGCAGAGCCTTCACGGTCGTTGAATTTAAAACTAAGCCAACTTCCTCTACAGTCGGATTTTTTACCTAAAATTCACCCAAGTCAGTCTATCCGTTGTCATCTAAAGGTTTCTTGTTGCCATTGTGATCAGAAATTTACAATGCTAGAATATTAATCATTAATGTGCTCCGACTTCAGTAAATAATTTTGATTCAACATCGTTGGTCTGCTGAATCAAGAATTCGATCTTACTTTTAACCTAACTACCATCTGACACCCATTGACAAGGGTTAGACTACTCATTATGTCGTTTATTTGGTTCGGCAGCTAGTGAAGAGGGACAGAGAGATAGATACAGAAAGCCTTTATTATCATCAAACCGAAATACACAACAAAGACACGACAACAATGATGATACAGAATATATACGCATGCCTAGTATTCGGTATCGGATAGGAATAATAGGTACGACTTATGACGTCAACTAGTCTGATCACATCAGCATCAAACAAGAACAAATGTCTCTTCATATCGGCTCATGATCGACCCACAGCATTGTCACTGTGCTCAATCAAATAGGTATGATAAGAAAAACAAATATAGCCTACTCCAATTTGATCTGGACCTGGTATTATATTCTTTGTCACAGAAAAGGTACATATTTGAGCTTCCCACGCCTCACATGAGATTATACCGGACGCGCATGCAGCCGTGATTAAAGTCATGAAAATTGAAATAATTGGTATCATCAAACCGAACACTGGTCAACTCTCCATCTAAACTTTAGATTCTAAAGTCATTGGTACAACGCTATATATCCGTGATGTAGCTACCGTAGCATTGCGCCGCTGCCAACTGTGCCATGTGATTGTCCTAGAGTGTGAATGCATCTCTCTGGCCATCATACTATATGAGCCTAGATATCTTCCGTGTACACTGCACATTTTATGAGAATCGTGCAACGTATTGCAGTAACTTATAGCCAGTCTGAAAGAGAGAAGTATCGTTGTACATTTGTTCAGTATCGTTGTACATATGTTTAATATTGATGATCATTATTATAATATCGTTGAACTTTTCTTGACAGTCGTTTACATTTGTTGACGGTCGTTGTACATTTGTTCACAGCCGTTGTACATTTCTTGACTATGTTTTTAAATATGTTGAATATCATTGTACATTTGTTGATTATTGTTGACTTGTTGTAGATCTGTTGCTTATCGTTGTGCATTTGTTGAATGTCGTTATGATATGTGTCCTTTTGTGTGATTATCTTGCAGACATTGCTAGCTATTAATTGCTTAGTTTATCCTGGATTCTGGTAGTCATGTCTGACTGATTCTCAGTAATTTTGTACTGATGTTGACGTGGAAAGCCAATCTGATTCCTGTAAAACAGGGGTTCTCAACCTGGGGGCGCTGGAGGCTCTCAGGGGGGGGCGCGAGAAATTTTTGTCAATTTTGTCAATGTCTGTATAAATTGTGACTAAACATGTGTTTCACAACCATTCTGAAGAGACGATTATTGAAGATTATACTTAATTCGTATTCTAGAAAGCTTGCCAAACTCAAACTCCAGCAGTCGCGCTCAACGGAGTATAGGCTGACTTCAATTTTATTTGAGCAAATTTTTGATATTCTTTGAAGATTTAGAGAAATCCTACGTGCAAGTCATCCATTACTTTATAGCTTTGGCCGTAGCCTAAATCTCTGTGCGCTAGGTAGCTGTTGTTGATAGCTGGCGAACTGCACTGCCTAGGACAGACTTAGATGCAATATAGGTTGCCCGGTTTCGCCCTCCATTTGCTGTAAATCAACACAATTTAGTGCATTTCCAAAACTGATCAAATTATAGCGTGCTCTGTCGTGGGCGCGCGTTCTTCTGGGTCCGCGGCTCGGTAAGACATAGTAAACACGTCAGCATTACTCTTTTACTAAAACAACTAAAACACGACGGCGATGTTCTTCGGACGGTTACTAAAAGCGACAGCACCTCCGACGGTGACTAAAAGCCGACTGCACCTCCGACGGTGACTAAATGCCGACTGCCACATAGGTTGGCAACAGCAACGAGTATAGAGGCATAATCAGTGATAGAGCGAGGGTAATTAGAATGATCAATCGGGGCAATTGAGTAATCAATGAGCGGTACGCTACAAGGGCCCCCCTGGTTGGTAAAAGCTTTAGGATATTATAGAAACTAGAGACAACGATTTAACTACTAAGTGACGGACTCAATCAGCATGACACGGTAGGGATTACAGACTAAGATAGAATACTTAGTACAACTCTAATGGTTCAACGGCGAACGAAAGTGGGGTGGGTACGGTGGTAAAGACATGAACGACAAAATAATGTTAAGCGATAAATAGACATTACAATTGCGGCACGCTTTATATGACATACAGAGAGGTGAATAAGCTTGCGGCGAAACTAATATAAGTGATGACGGAAAAGTGAACGAGTATCACAATAAATATACATTTCAAATACTGGTGACAACACAAAATCGTGGGGTACGAATAATACGGCCACTGGCATATTCAAAGCCAATTGGTTGAGACGTCATGCGGACAGGTAATCGTTCGAATTGTGAAAAACATTTCAGTGCGGATCAAAACTTGACGTGGACAGAACAAACTGGATCGAGTGATGTACAGTGTGATTATCATTTCAAAAACACGTGTGCGTGCGTAATTATCGTTTGGGACGTGGGATTTTGAATTCGAAGTGTGATTTTGAATTCGAATTAAAGTCATCTGGAATCTGCGCAACCCAGAGAAAGAGCGTTTGGATTTACTAGCGTAGCCGATACCATCGGAGTGAATAGTGAATAATACTAGAAGAGGTATTCACTAAATGGAGAGTAAACACATTCAAGTGCCATGCACATTACAGACCTTCGATGGCGAAAAAGTATAGTTGATCGAGTAACGGTTGAGTGAGATACTTTAGAATTGTGTGACTACAAGCGTTGTCTAATCCTATATGGTACGCAAGTAGGTATGGGCTGCGAAAGCTTTTGGGCGTAAGAGATGACGTCATAATTCGCTAACATAAATCGAAGTTAGTAATATCATATCACGTGATGATCAACCTTACAACAGTTTCGGGATATGTAACGTCTAGTCGTGACTGATGGCGTAAAATAACGATAAGAATTCATTAGAGTCGACTGAAAAACGGTCAATACGCACATTAAACAAATGAATGAATATGCAGATATTGCTAGGGGAACGTCTATTAACATCACGGAGCGGAATTGTTCGACAAGTACACTGGCAATGGATCAAGAGAATCCCTACATTTCGATTGCACTTCGAGCGTTATTGGACCAGCACGTTGACGTTGCACGAATTAACTCTGTCGCGCTCCATATTTCGCAAGTCGTGTCGTTAAGGTCCGTGGGAAGTCTAGTAGATTCTCGGATGCGTGAGCGGGTAATGTAAAATAGAAAGTCGGAAGCGTCTGCCACATAATACTGAGACGAAGAGCGTTTTCATTCGGAATATACCTATCAAGTTGATAGGTTAGTTGCAAGTCGTCGCTCGACAAGAGTGAATGAAGGGGGGATCTGCGTTTGAGCGCATTTCCGCTGTTTCTGTCAATGTCGAGGTGATTCGATTCGGTTCATGGTCCCATCATGAATAATGGTTCCGTCGGTTGTGTAGAGTTTCGTTCGGCTCATCTTTCGTTCTACAGTTGGAATGCGTAGTGAGACAGCATAGCTGCTTCTATATCTACGTAGAAAAGCGAGTATATCGGTGTCGGGCGATCGCGGATATGAAGTTGCGAAGAGAATTCAGTGTACGTAGTCGCTGTGCTAAGGCTCGATCATGTCATCGTCGTGCTGCAAACATGCAAGTCTGCAATCGATGAAAGAAGTTGTACTTGGTGAAGTCTTCTGCATGCAGATTGGAGTTGTTCTGGAGTCTTCTATCAGCGGTATGGCGTAGCCTACCCAATCAAAATTTAACCGACACTGAAGCAATCGAAGCAATCCCGCTCGCTCAGCAGTTCAATTCGCGTTGAGTGGCGCCGAGTTGAAGCGTCGTACCGAAGCAAGTAGGCCTACGTGTGGAAAGGTCCGAATTCCATGTCGTTGAAATCCCGCATCAATGAACACAAACTAACGATTCCTATGTAGCCAGGGCAAATCTCGTTTATGCGTTCCGTGAGTTCATCGCTTTCCATCGTTGATCCTGTTTTATCTTGCGGCATTACAGTTGTCCCGTCTACCGCGTTGCATTTCCAAAAAGATCACGTCGGCTATCACGTTTAAAAGCGAAATCACGTCGGGGTCACCAAAATATAGCGTGCTCTGTCGTGGGCGCGCGTTCTTCTGGGTCCGCGGCTCGGTGTAAATAACTTTGACACGTTAGCGTAACTCTTTTATTAAAAGCAACTTGAAACAACGGCGGCGATGTTCTTCGGACGGTTACTAAAAGCGACAGCACCTCCGACGGTGACTAAAAGCCGACTGCACCTCCGACGGTGACTAAATGCCGACTGCCACATAGGTTGGCAACAGCAACGAGTATAGAGGCATAATCAGTGATAGAGCGAGGGTAATTAGAATGATCAATCGGGGCAATTGAGTAATCAATGAGCGGTACGCTACAAAATTTAGCATGGCAGGACAGAACGACGCCGTGCTCTCTGTAGTCACTACCAGCATCAGGATTAGTCTCAGTGCAACCTACCTTAAAATTAACTGATGTCCTTTTCAATGTTTTTTGGTATTTTCAAACAAGTTTGGGGAAGTTTGTCAGCAATGTAAAAGACTAAACAACTGGAATGTGGATTCAAAATTGGCGTAAGATATACCTTATGTATACTATCAGATCAGGGATGGGCAGCCCGTGCGGTCGTAGAAGGGAATTTGTGCGGCCGTTGACGCCTAATTCAATTAGTATGTGTTGGCAGCCGTAGACATGCAAATTGCAATTACGAATTCACTCCCGAATTTTCGAGAGATTTTATTCAATCTTGAAATTTTCTTCGCGCTTCGCGCAATTCAACAAGACTTCAATTTTCGATTTTAATGCAGTAGCGCCCTTAATTGCAGCAGGAATGGGAATCCTCAAGAAATAACAATTCATTCGTGGCTCTGAAACATTTTCGCGCTCCGCGCGACAGTCTGCACTCCCAGCAACTATTCATAGCATTGCCACCCGCGATTTCGGTGCGTACAATAGGCCGTTGTGAAAGGTATAATAGTCCGGAGTTCACCGGGAATGGATATGGACTGGACAGTTTACCATAGGTATTTTGCGTCCAGATCGTTCATTGCGGCTATGCCCTGGAATGCGGCCTTAGGCTACATAAGTAATCGAAATGCGGCCATGATTAGCAAGAAGGTTGCCCACCTCTGTATTAGATTATAGGCTCTTTTTGACATGACGATAAATGTAAGGGGGGTCAGGGGGGCGCGATATTTTTGACCATCGCCAAGGGGGGCGCGTGTCAAAAAAGGTTGAGAACCGCTGCTGTAAAATATAATTAATGATATGTTTTTGAATTGAATCTATTTAGTTGTGTTCTAGTTTGTTGCAGACTTTCAAATGTCGTTCGTTCTGGTTTAGTTTTGCATGTTTTGAAAATCCAGTAGCTTGTAAAGTCTGGTTCAAATGTGATAATATGCGATATTTCATTTTGCTGATTGATTTGGATTGGTATCATGATAATGTCTGAAAGAATACACTTTAATACTAAAAAGATCCCCGAAGCCGGATGTGATGACTCTCCTGGCAAACGATAGTGGTCAAAGTAGTCAAGAAAGCTACTCAAGAAGAAGTAGAAGTAGCGAGGAAAAAATCTACTCAAGTACGAGTAGAAGAACTTCTTCCATAAGCCACCTAAAATTACTTGAAATAGAAGTAGAATTGACTGACTTAAAATCTACTCACGTAAGTAAGTATAGTTTTGAAAACAGTCTTAATTCGTTCGCATGGATTGTCAAAAGCTGCAAATTGAGCTATGCGGAAGGTGCAAAGAGTTTGATTTACAGAATAAGCATTCTTTCGCATCATGGGATGCAAATTATAGTATTGATATGAAAATGCGCTACTAACCCTTTATTTACAAGAAGGCCCCGTTTTAAAGAATACCATGGCATGGCGCCCTACCGCATATTGTAAGGCCTCAATTTTAGGCGAAGAGCAGTACGGAGAAGTTGTATCGGATATGGTTTCAACACTTTGCACGATTAGTATACGTTGATAACAAATATTGTAGATCGTAAAAGTTACATTTAGTATAGCTTTATTTTAAGAAAATAGAGGTATTACTAAACTTGTTTTTATGCTTCAACATGTATCTTCTGCAGTAAAAATAACAGATAGTAATAAGAGCTTGAAGTACGCCAAAATGTCTGTCATTTCCCCTCAACAATTTGGCTTCCGAAACAAACACCAAAGCACACATGCCTGATGAAATTCAGGATCTACTCCGTTCTACCTACGGCTTGAGATTCCCTATTTCTTACACTTGACAGACACCAGTCCAACACACACAGCAGAGTATATTACAGCGGACCTGTTCATACAGCGAGCGACGTATCGTACTACCACGAGGTAACTCAGAATCAAACCAATTATACCCGAGTATCAAAACATTAACTCGAACGTACACGAGAAACCAGAACACTATCAATATGAGTCATTCTCACTCATGCAGGGAGACTAGTGGTTAGCTATCAAAGTTCCAGGATATTCCAAAGTATTCCAAAAAAATATTCTAGAGTCTGTCAGCCGTCAGTAACATCGGATGCAGCAACGAAGACATAGGTGCCGCTGTGCCGGCTTGGACGACATAATGGATACTTGTCAATTGTCATAACATCATAGTTGCACTAGAACTTACTTTACTCCGTGCCATTGCTGTGTACAGCATTAAAATTCTGATGCGGCGATTCAACACTGGCACTGTACTCGTTAACATTAAGCCATACAGCTCAATTCAATTTTTACATGTGCAATTATTATTGAACTGTAACAGTAGTAAGAGCAATAATGGCGGATATAACGACGTGATCAATAGAAATTCGATTTGTACCAAATGGCCAATGGTTTGACGCTCGATATTGGTGCATTCGTTACCAGTCCATCCGGTGTCGATCAAGTTTATCTGAATATAATATTTTCCGGTTGAAACAAATCGAATATTCGAATTAAACACTGTGCCATGCACATTGCGCCATGCCCATAACGAATAAAACAATGCAGTATGCACAT
Source organism: Botryllus schlosseri (assembly GCF_051294905.1). Lineage (NCBI taxonomy): Eukaryota > Metazoa > Chordata > Ascidiacea > Stolidobranchia > Styelidae > Botryllus > Botryllus schlosseri. The sequence goes on along the minus strand of NC_137236.1, from coordinate 5,631,698 downwards.
TGTACGTTTACAAGTCACAGTGCGCGACAATCCAGGAATACTAGAGTATCAAGCAGACATCAAGAATGAATTAACGAAACAGATGATTACAAATTGGAAATCGCGTATCAAATCAGTAATTTGTCTCCAACATAAAATACCATGTCGTTTTGGGCTACTCTTCTGCCATCCCCTATTTACGCTCGAAAATCCTTACTGGAGTGAATGACGATGATGCGCGGTAATGAATTCCAATTAGCATGCATAATTGGATACTCAATAACATTGTCCAATTTCGCGGCCCGATTAAAGAACTATCACGAATGAACGAGTATATGCTCATCCGATTCATAGCAACGATAAGATGGAATTTCTCGGCTCGTGCTCGTCATATCGACATGTGCAACGAAATCACGTTTTTATCCTCTCTCCCATTTCGCGTAATACATAGTGATCATTATTTTCGAACCGTATACAATTGGCCAACAAGGTTGTGCTGATGATGAAATTGTGGGTATGCCGAATACCCACAATATTCACTGGCATATTTCGCATACCGAGGTTCGGCACTCATGTATGAAAATTGAACATGGGACTGTTCTGCTGTTAAATCCCCTGGAACATGGTTAGTCGGAAGAGGTAGAGCCAAAGAGGAAAAGATTCTTAATTTCGCGAAGGCCTGCTATTGAATTATGTGAACTTAGAAGATATGGTTGTTGCATGTATTGTTGCATCTTATGAAATACGTCGGAGCCGGAGCTACCCCTTAAATAACTTGCTCCAGCTCCGGCTTCGGCTGAATTTTATGTAGAGCTCCGGCTCCGGCTCCAAAGCCCTGCTTATCAGGTAGGCTACTTTACGTGGGTGTGTGTGTGAGGTAAGAGTGGGTCCGTGCCTCAACAGCCATTGAACCTCACCGCACGTCACTGCAATATACAGCAGATCTGGGCGAAGTGCGGCCCGTCGGCCAAATGGGGCCCGCCGGCCAAATGGGTCCCAAGAAGCCATTCTGTGCGGCCCGCAAAAGGTTGCTTGGAATTCGTAACATAAAACCTGCTTTTTAAATGTTGACTCGTGGACTAAAACCATAGGCTGTATCAACTAAACCAGGAGTTGTCAAAGGGTGGGTCATGGCCCACTGGTGGGCCACAAGAGCATTTGAGGTGAGCCACAGAGCTATTTGGGAAATTTGAGAAATAATGTAAGTTAAGTAATATTTGTTGAGTTAATCGCTAAAAAATGAATTCATATTAGTTGATTATACGTAGGCTACATAAAGCTTTTCATCTGACTCTGATGGGACGTAGTGGTACGTATGGAGTCAACATTTCAAGTCAAAAATGGGAGGCAAAAACGGCGGCTTTTCCACTGGCTATGACTACCTATGGCTGACAGCAACTGAAATAAATTCGCGTATATAATACCTGGAACGTAATGCTGAAGTAACCAAGTATGCCGGCAGGGTCATAATGTCGTATGCCGTTGAAAGGGGTGTGCAATAAACTCGGAATGAAGTGTTATTGATTTATAGATTTACTGTACTTTGGTATGTCTTATTGTTGTTAGTTAAAAATGGCCATAATTGCAAATTATTAGCAACTTCTGGTGGAGGTACACTGCACCACCGCAACGAATAGTAATGGATTGAGGATTCAGCGGAACGCATTAATATTTCGAGTCTGTTTAAAATGTCATGCCTGGAAATCAATGTAAATAATGTAAGAGTCACATGAATTGATAGTATCACTGGATTGAATATTCCGACATCGCAACTTCAGTTGGTTCAGTACGTGACATACAATGTACATTGCACAGCATGCATAATAAAATATTTCTCCACTCCTCTGTAGTACCCCATTCACTATTGAATTGTTTTAAGCTGGCCCTGAATGATTATACTATTCCTCTCAATAGTGTAACTAAAATCCCAATCACACAGTGTATGCGGGTATTTGATAAATTGTGTTTCACCAAGCGAATGGAGCAGCGGACGATCATAAAATACTCAGAAGTTTTAGCATATGATCTACCACAGCCGTAACTGCCTTACCCAAATCCCCGATTAGGGGAGCTAGAAGGGTCGTTTGTTGGAGGATATTCATTCAACTTGAAATTTTTCGTCATACCCCGAGATGTTTATATTATGATTTGATCAGTAAATTAGGAGAAAAATGTGCATATTTTAGAGAAATAGGCATATCGCCCCGTCGATAACCACGCCTTGAGCAACAATATGACTTTAAGATTAGAGGTGTACCACAGCACATTTTCAAACCGGAAAATGGGCCACGGCCAAGAAATGGCTGGGAACCCCGGAACTAAACAGACAATTCGTTGACTTTAAAGCCTGTTCAGTGTTCAATAAAACACTGTTCATTAATATGCCACGATTACACTGCCCACGTACCTTACACGCATGCATAATCCAGATTCAAAATAAAGGCAATGTGGTTAAGAATGAGTAGCAATGATCTACTCTGCTGTTAAATTATAGTTATCTATAGTTAAATCCCCAGGAACATGGTCACTTGGTCAGTCGGAAAAGGTAGCGCCAAAGAGGAAAAGATTCTTAATTTCGTGCGCGAAGGCCTGCAGCTGAATATATGAACACAGCAGATATGCCGATATGGTTGTTGCAATGTTACATACGGTATATATTAGCATCTTATAAAATACGTCGGAGACGGAGCTCCTCCTCAAATAACTGGCTCCAGCTCCGACTGAATTTTATGTAGAGTTCCAGCTCCAGCGAAAATGCACGGCTCCGGCTCCAAAGCCCTGGTTTGATGTGAATCGTGATACCCGTGTCCTGTTGTGTGATGTGCTTGCAGGCAATGCCAGCTCAGAGTCATCACACAACTAGCAGTGACGTTGCCAGGGAGTCAGTTATTGTGGTCGAAACTCATCCCATTTAAAATTCGAAAACCCCGTCCTTTGTATATCCCAATTTCATCTCCAATATTTAGCTAATTTGTAGACTACTTGACTAATTGAATTGACGTATGGTAACCCTAATTTTAAATGACGCGAGTCGAAATTATAAAGCGAGACTTGCGACTCGGAACTAGGACTTGGTTACAATTCTGGGCACCAAGACAGTCAGTTGCAAACCTTTGTGATTTCTATATCGAATGTATGAACGTATTGCAAAAATCAATTTCAAAATCACACAAAGCTGCATCAAGCACGTCACGAATCATCTTCAGAAGTAGAGTCTGCAAACACGAGTCATTTCAAGATGCAATCTGCGTATCTAATGCGACCGTCCAGACTACGATCACATCCGTGTTTTGTAGCAGTCTCAATTTGTAGGTGGTTAAGTTACGTTGCTGGTTGATGTGAATCACGGCTCCCATCAGACGACACAGAACCAATTTGGTGTGGTCCTGCATGATAGAAAAATATATTAAAACAATCGCACAGGTGCCCAAAGTACTCATGTAGAAGTGGCCTCGTAAATTACTAATCAATTACAAGTAGAAGTAACGCCACAAAATTATACTCAGTTACAAGCCGAAATATATAGATTGTACCAGATTGAACTGACTAGCTGTATTGGACTCGGGCTTGACTCGGTGATGAATTGAAAATGACTCTCGACTGACTTGAGTCAAAACTATAAAGTGAGATTGACTTGTGACTCGGAACCTTGTGATTTAGTTACAACCCTGATTCCTGATTGGAAAGAAATACTAAAAATCAAGTTCCGTTTGTATCAAACATTTTCAAAAGCACGAGAATGGCAAATGTCTTTACTTCAAGCTTGGATTTTTTCACACGATACATTTCTCATGTAGTAGTTTCAGGAAAACCACAAATTCAATTGGAAAATAAGATTATATCTACATTTTACTTCAATTAGATTAGAACTACATTCACTGTTTTTGCAAGAAGTAGGAAATTTAATTTAATTATGAATTTGAAAAAATATGACAAAAAATCTACTTGACCTCATATGAAGTCAGGGTTTATTTTCATAAGCACCAGATTTGGAAATGTCTGTACGCCGAGCTTGGCTCCTTTGGCACTATGCAGTTCTCCCGCAGCATTTTCAGCAATAGATTAGATAACAACTAATAAAAGAGCATAGGAAGTTTTGACGAGTTTACTGGGATCAGCGAGATTACTGGGTAGGGTTAGGCTTCCATATTTTGAGATCCGAAAGAGAACTATTTGCAAAAATTCTGAAATCGATATTAACGGAAAAGAAAACGGGCAATTTCCAAAGCAGTTATAGTATTGTGTTGACTAAAGAAAGGGTACTTTTTCCAGTATTGACTCGGGAAATGCCCATCGAGACGTATTTTTCGATAATTGACTTGCATTTGGTGTGTCCGAGTACACTTTTCTGATCACATCATAAAACTTTTTATAGGAAGAGGACGAATTCCCAAAAAAGAGGACATTTTGGCATACTCCGAGGACACCTTCAATTTATTGAAAAAAAAAACGGATAAGTCATCTTAAAACAGGACATGATTATGGTAACCCTATTACTGGCACTTCGCTCTAATTAGGCATCTTTACAGTGTTCTTGATCAAATAAACACTGTTTTCGGCATGTGTAAAATTAAATACGAAAAACTAAGTTACTAAACTACTACTTTACACCACTTTATCGAGATGAAAATTGACGTCTTTCATCATATTCACTGTGTCACAATGTAACCTAGCACATCATTACAAGGACAACACTTAGTTGTATAGTAGACACTCATTTTTAAAGTCCTAATTCTACAGAGGTTTGGAAAGTAGGATGTAGCAAATTCACAGCACTTAAACGAGTGAAATTGTGATAATAGCTGCATGATATGGGCTTACATGGTTAGTGAGTCGTTTTTGACGATTTTAGCGATTTGTAGTGGCATTAGTCATTTCGAGTTAATCACCAATACATAGATTTCTTGTAAATGGCTAATGACAGCGTGCAATGGAAAAGGAATGTAATGCATTACATTACATGTACTTATGCAGCAAATCTGACTACTTCGACCACCTACTTCCACCTAAAGTAATTTTGACCTCTCTTTGAAATGGCTACTTCTACATGTAATCGAGTAGAAATTTACTTGTAGTCGAGAAGTCACACAGAGTACTTTATTCACCTCTGTATTTATCAAATTAGATTTTAAGCTCCTTTTATCAGCAGGCTACTGCGTATAATTATATCCTGACACTGACACGATACTAAATTAGCCTTACCGAATTTGCTTTATCCGTATAATCCGCCCGTTTGTTTTTCCAAATCACCGGTGCCGCATCTGCGTTCTCTTCCTCACCTGTTGAAATGAATGGAGTTTTAAAACACAGAAATGCAACACATAGCCAGTGTTAACAAATTTGCTGGTAATGTCACATACTGTCAAGAGTCGCATTTATAAAATGTCTGATTTATAGAAGTAGCATACATTTCAAAGAGCAAATCGATCCATAGTGACTAAATGCCAACATACCCATATTGATTGTAGACTTCTGTTTTGGTTAGGTATCGATTGATTTCTTGAGCTGAGCCTGTCATATGGAAGTCTGGCGATTGGTTACTGCAAATGATGGTCGCCTCTGGTTTGTCACCAACAGGTTTCTGTGTCTGCAACAGCAAAAGTAAACATGATTAAATTGATACTGCTGTTCGATAATAGCACTGCCTTTGTGATGAGATTTTGATAAAATTTATCTGCTTTGCAAACTTTATGATAGGTTGTTAGGTTTGTTGAAATTCAAAGCGGTACGTCGAGGGTTGTAATGACTCGAGTCATGACTCAACTCTGAGTTTTGATGACTCGAGTCATGGCTCGGACCAAGTCACATGACTCACGTCTCACACGGCAAAGAGCGTCATCTCATTGTAATTTCGAAGAATAGTGAAGTAACCACCCGGTTGCTATTTCGCCTATTAGTACTGCTACTTCAAACCAGACGGACCAGAAACTGTTGAAAGTAAGGAAAATTAGTATATTTTCAATTTGAACTATTCGATATCACCAAACAGAGTTATAAAAAGTGGTTTTCACCTGACTTTAACTCGAAACCGAGCAGTCAACTCAATGACTTAGACTCGGACTGGAGCCATAATACCATGACTCGCACTTGGCCCTCTGTTCGTTGTTCTCTCGATGGTGAATAAAGAATGACTCGACTTGACTCGAGTAGAAAAAAAGTATAAAAGTGAGATTGACTTGTGACTTGGTTACAGCCCTGCACACGCCATACGTTTCCATATCCATAAATCTTTAAAAATATCGCTCAGTACGCGTGATTATCAGACATCATCACCTTCACCAAATGTAATATAGTAAGTACGACGAAAAAATAATTTCCCTACTTCGTTTTTACCATTGGAGCCAGAACCCTTGGTAGCCGTATCTCAGTATGGAAACACATGTTGGCTACGAATATTCACAAAACCGATATATTTGTCGAATTGTGATCAACTCGCACGATAGCTATGATGATGATTTGAGTTCTTAAATCTGAATCAAGTATTCATTCTAACGATTCGAGCCAAGTAGTGAGAGACAATTTTTTTAGTACTGAAATTACACGATTCTAGCAAAAGCTAGGGTTATACTTTTGATACTATTTCTACTATGGGAGGATATAAATCTTTATTGGTCGTATCGAATAATACCGAACATGTCATGACATTTCTTTGAAATCATGATCAAGCCACAGCATTGTCACAAAGTGCAATGAAACAAGTATGGTCAAAAATTTCCCAGATATCTTCAATGTGATGTGAAAGTAGCGATATATTCTTTGCGTTCACATAAATGTACATTGTACACATTTGAACTTTTCATATCATTGATGATCATGGTTATTATGACCTCATTATCTTCACACTCGATTTCCTTATTTTTCGGCTGGCTAAGGGCCTGTACTCGAAGCCTGATACTCGATTCACAGGCAAATCACTCAGGACCTCGATTCCAGCCCTAACCATAACCTTGTTGTATAATTATAAAAAACTCACTGTTGGAACGTGGCTCCAGTCGACGTGTTGTGATAATACGGTGCTGATAACTAGGGCAGGGCACAATGATTCGAGTACTCGAATCTGAATCGAGTATTAATTTTAATGATTCCAGTCGAGTAGTAAAAGACCCTTTTTTCCAGTACTCAAATTATACGCTCCTCGCCACTGAAAGTTAATTTACGAACGAAAATCAGAGTTTCGATACTAATTTTCACTGTTGAAGCCTTGAAACTTGATTGGGGGTATCGTAGCATACAAAACATATAGTACAAACCTACATTTCCGAATTCGTGATAATCCCACAACATTGTAACCCAGTGTAATGAAATCAATATGGTCCTAAAAATACCAAATTATCTTTTATGAGATGGATATCGGGCATTATATTCTTTGTGGTTGGATAAACGGTACATATTTGAACTTTGACGCATAACATTCTGGTATGACGTCATAATTGTTGGTACTCGATTACTCTACTCGACTCAACTCGAAGCATATCACGTGATTCCGAATCGAATCACTCAGGTACACTGTAAATTCGAGACAACACAACCGCCGTATTTTCCGTTGGTGGCAACGGCCAATGGTGTAAACAACGCCGCGATCGAGAGAAATTTGATGTCTTCCCTTTTTTCGCGTTCACTTTTTCTCAATACTGACAACGTCATCACCTGTCGCACACAAACATGTGGTTCTTTTGCGATACGACGTCATGACAGGTGGAGCGGCTGTGCGGTGTGCGTCGATTTGAGGACTTTCTTAGCCATTACCGGTATCGCATCTCACCATATCGATAAATTGGAAGGTAAAAGCTAAAGTATTCGCCTTCCTTAGTATGTTAGCTACAATATTAGTGCAATCAGGGCTTAGTTAGGCCGGTGTAGTGACATTTTGAAAGTTTGAGGAAATTTACAACATGGTCCTGGTCAGGCATTGCACCATTTGCTTGCTTAATTATGAAGCACTGAAGGCTCGAAGGAGATGTGGTATAGGTGGTTGATGTCGTTTTAAGGGCCTGGCCAACTTATAGACATTGAATGGTTTTTACATGACCATCACCTATTCGTGTTCCCCGTGAACATGCCGTGTACACGAAGTGTTAATTGGCAAACAACATATCCTATGGAGAATCTATTTCTGCAAAGTCTGTGTAGTCTACATGATAATTCAGTCGACAGTGATGATTTTATTCCTATGCTCTGATAACTCTCTCTGCTAGAAGAGTTTATATCCACTTGTAAATTCTATGTTATTCGTGGTTTGATCCATTGTAAACATTGATACGAGCTCACTTGATCACCACGAATCAGTGTTCCCTATGAACATGTTTTGTGCAAATTGTTGCGCAAAATATTAATTATTTAATCCTCATAATTGTTGCTTCGCCTTAACCTGTGTACATCATGATGTATAGTTGGCAGTGATGATGTATTCATGTACTTTCTTGGATTCAATGAATCGAACAATGTAGTTGATTCGATTTATTCATGTGCTTTGATAACTCTCCTCCTGATTGGCCGTGTGAAACCTTTCCACACTGCTTTATTATTCAGTGCATCTTGGGTGGGGTTGAAAGGTTTTACCAAATGTAATCATGAATATTAATTTGACAGATATATGCTATTAATGCAGAAATAATGCTTCGTCGATAATAAGTTCATCAAATAATGTCCCGTCTACAATCCTGTTGGCTGTGCTAATTTTTTGATAGCCCGAATAAGCTTTAAAAACGGTTGCCGGAGAACCCGTCCCTACAAACTCGGCCCTCGGACAACCCGAACTTGCTGAAGTGCCACAAGAATCGCCACCTGTACGGACAATCGGACATCGACGTTCTAAGATAATGCAAAAAGACAATCCTCTGTTGGGAATACTTGATCGGTTTCCTTCCTAGACTGATATCAAACTGGTGAGTGTGGGTATTACATCATGGAACCATTTTATAATCACTTTATAGTTCATCGTACTCGTGTGGTAGACGGTAAGGCAAGTCAGACTTGGACAAAAAGAAAATGTTCAGCTTTTTCAAATTAGATTACAAGTCTAGCTGCACATTTTTCCGGAATTATACAAATTAGAAATACGGTTGTACTACATTTTCCCAAATTATATTCCAATTGTGGCTAAAGGTATTTTTTAAATTAAATTATAAATAGATTTACTGAATTTTTTAAAACCGGATATTCAATCAATTCGAGTTCATATCAGATCAGAGTTCAATCTCATAAGGATGGGAATAGAAAATGTTTGTTCAGCAAGATTGCCTTGGTCCGTACTATACAGTTCTTCTGTAGCTTTTTCCGGAAAACCATGAATAAGATTGAAACTAGAACAATTGCAAACTCATTCATGGATTTTAGTCTTTTATGCAGGGTTGTAACCAAGTCACAAGGCTCCGAGTCACAAGTCAATCTCACTTTTGTAGATTGACTTGAGTCAAGTCGAGTCATTTTCAATTCACCATCGAGTCAAGTCGAAGTCAGCGAGCAGATGATAGAGTCCGAGCCATGGTAATATGACTCGAGTCCTAGTCCAAGTCATTGTATTGACTGCTCAGTTTGCAGTTAAAGTCTTGTTAATCCACTTTTTATAGTTCTGCTTGGCGATATCGAATGGTTCGCATTTATGATAAACTGATTTTCCTCACTTTTAGCAGTTTCTGGTCACATTTATAATACTGATACCAATAGACGTAATCCCAATAGTGTGGTTACTTATTATTCCTCGAAAGTACAATGAAGTGTAGGCCTGAGTCTCAAGCCATTTGACTTGGTTCGAGTTGTGCGCAATGACCCGACTCCAAGTGGAGTCAATATACAAATTGACTCGAGTCGAGTCATTTCCGTATTTTGAGAAAATGACTCGGGTCAAGTCGCGTCATCAGAAAATCGTGACTCGAGTCATTACAACCCTGCTTTTATGTGAGCACAAAATATCCCTAACATTCTCAGCGTCACATTTTTCTAGGCCTCAACATTTGTTGCGTAAAAGATTGTGGCAGCCTTAGATACGGCCTACCTTATCTGCTTGCATATTTGATAGTAATATGGGAAACTACAACATTAACTTCACGACTACTCGCGATTTCGGTCTGTCGAGTAAGACGTCATGACGACATGGTTAGTCCATGACTCACTGTAAATATACCATGGAAAGTTCAACGTGGGTATTTGGTGTCAAGATAGTTCATTATAACTATGCACTAAAATGCAGCCGTGGGCTACATAGGAAATCGAAACGAGGTCGTGAATAACAAAAAAGGATGTCCGGTCCTGGCCTAATGTTATCCGCCATTTCTATGAGTGTTTTGTGATGATTTTACTGTTCACCTCAGATAAGAGAACAGTTCAAGAACATAATCGCGCCAACAACCATTGAAGACATGAAAAACCGTTATCAAAATATGATAGTTATTGGATGTAATATTCCAGGTAAATTTGGATGTGCATGTTGAGTGTGCTTTGGCATTAGTAATAAGTATTTTATCATTCCATTTCATCAGTCCACTGAAAGGTGACAAGGATGAACTCTCCAAACTGCTGTAACTACAAATCGGAACTCGCAGACGCCAGAATTAACTGCCGACAAAAATCGGTTTGACTGCTTTGCCAGTCCAACAGGTACATAACAAATACATAATTGCTTCTTCCATTAATATGTAATTGGAATATGTTTAGGTAGGAAAGGCTAACCTGTAAATAGATGTATTTCATGGATATCCTAACATGACTTTGAATTTTTTCGAAGCGATTACTAAAATTCGTTTGTAAGCACATGCTTCACCAGTATGTCTTGTGTTTCAGGCTCACGACATAGAGACCAAGAGTCGGAAGCATTATCCCCACATCTAGTTGTCGCAAGACATCAGGATGGGTCAATTCAAGGCTGGATCATAGCTGTTGGGAAATCCGTCCCGCGAGGTAACGGCGGTGCAATGGTGTTCGATATTCTATTCGATATGACGGCATGTTATTATGCCTGGGATGTGTCATACCCGAAGGAATTTCAATTCATGGCATTTATTCAGAGGGTTGTTGTCGGCGATAAAAACACCCAATATATCTCTAAAAAATTTAATAATTTTTTTGGGAATTTTGAACATGTATTGTAAGGGCATAATAGGCCTCTTTCTTTGACTTGTGGTTATTATTGTGCAAGTTGTTAAACAGTACCTCATCCTTTGCTTGTATCTCGGCTCACGGTCTTGTTTATTTTGCAGTATTTCGTTAGTATACACATCCCATTAGCTTCGTCGACACTGGACATAGCATGCGACTTGATAGTGCATGACACATATGGGTTTAATTTATTGTCAGTGAAAAATTGAATAATTTCTTCAACAACAATTTTGAGCACATACTGCAAGGTCCTGATAGGCCCACTAATTTGACTTGGTTATTGCTGTGCAAGTTGTCGAACAGTAGTTCATACTCTACTTTTATCTTGGGACACTGTCTTGCTTTCTTTTGCAATATTTCGTTTATATATTTCAGTCCAGTAGATCCGTGGGCATGAGCGTGTGACTGGATAGCTTGGTACTCTTCAGCATTCTTGTTGAATCCACTTTTTTAACTCTGGTTGGTGACATCGAATGATTCGCATTCATGTTATACCAATTTTCCTCACTTTAGCAGTTTCTGGTCACATTTTCAAGTACCAGTACCAATAGACGAAATATCAATAGTGTGGTCACTTTACTATTCTTCGAAATTACAATGAAATGTTGGTCTTGGCCGCCTGAGTCTCGAGTCATATGGCTTGGTACGAGTCATGCGCAATGACTCGAGTCCAAGTCGAGTCGATATACATAGATTGATTTGAGTCGAGTCATTTCCGTGTTTTGAGAAAATGACTCGAGTCATCAGAAAATCCTGAATCGAGTCATTAGAACCCTGGCGATTCGGGTGCGTTGAGTAAGATGACATGAATAGAGAAATTAGTCCATAGCCCACTGAAAATAGACCATGGACATTTTAACAGGGGTATTTGGCGCCTAGTTAGTTCCTTGCAACTATGCACTGGAATGCAGCCGTAGGCTACATAGATAATCAAAATGCTGACGTGAATAGCATTGACGTGAATAGCAAAAAGGCCCACTTATGTTATCAGCCACCTCTATCTGTGTTTCGTGTCGGTATTACTTTTTGTCTCAGGTCAGAGAAGATTTCAAGAGCATAATTGCGCCAACAATCATTGACGACATGAGAAGCAATAATCAACAAATATTGAATATATTGGATAAGATTTTTCAGGTAAATTGGAACCTAAAATTCATCTTGATTCAGCATTAGTAGTAACCGTTATATCATTCAATTTCATCAGTCCAGTGGAGGTGACAGGGATGAGCTGACCAAACTGCTGGAATTACAGTCGTAACTTTCGGATGCCTAAATTAACTGCAGACAAAAGAGGGGGTTAACTGCGCTGGTGGTTCAACAGGTGCATAATGAATACCGAATTGCTACTTCAATTAATATATGATGAGAAAACATTACTGTATAGCAGTGGTTCTCAACCTTTTTTAGACACGCCCCCCTATTTGATAGTGACAAATTTCGCGCCCCCCCCCCTTATCGTCATATCACAAAATCCAACTGGGATGCTAGCAACCCCAACAGATTGTTTGGTGGTATGGACGATTATGAAGGTTGATGAGAGAATAAATATATATGATATTGGGCCTATATGTAGAGAAACACGCGTGCATTGTAGGTCAATCGTGCGCAGCGCGAAAAATTTTTTCAGGTGACCGCTTCTTCGCGCCCCCCAGGTTGAGAACCCCTGCTGTATAGGATGGGAAAGCATAACGGAATAGAAAGAAACCTATTAATGGGTCTATTTCATGGATGTCCTTAGCTGATGATTTCAGATTTTTTTCAAAGCGATTTCCAAAATTCGCATGTAGGTGTACACTTGAACATGTGTCTGTGTTTCAGGCCCTCGACATAGAGACCAAGAGTCAGAAGCATGATACTTCACATTTAGTCGTCGCAAGACATCAGGATGGTTCGATCCAAGGCTGGATTCTAGCTGTGGGGGAATTGATTCCTTGCGGTGATAAAGACGCAACGGTTTTGGATGTTTTAATTGATATGATGGCATGTTATTATGCCTGGGATGTGTCATGCCCCAAGGAATTTCAAATCCTGGCATTTGTTAAGAGGCTTGTTGTTGGCGACAAAAACACCCAATTTATCTCCGAAAAATTGAGTAATTTCTTTAGGAAATTTGAACACATGTGAACACATGCAGTAAGGGCATAATAAGCCCCTTTCTTTGGTTGGTTAGTACTGTCCAAGATATTTACAGTAGCTCATACTGAACTTTTATCTTGTCACACTGTCTTGTTTTATTTTGCAGTATTTCGCTAATGTAATACATCATTCCAGTAGATCAGTGGAGATATAAGCATGTCCCGTGATATCCTTTGACACTTCAGCATTTGGGTTGAATTCTGCCCTATGCTGGGTAATCGTTACATTAAGGGGTAGATAAGGGTCAGTGTGATTATATGTAATGGTTAATTTAAGGGTTGGGTTAAGTTCGGGGGTTATTAAGTCATATGCGGCAGTTCTTTATGCTTAGTTACCGCATGCTCTAAAATGGCTTCAATCTAATTATTTCATGCTGTGCCACAATTCTTTATTTGTACTAGCAACAGTACTGTTTCATTGTGCATAACTTGCATTTAGCATTGCTTAATGCTTATTACTGTCGTTGATTTTGTGCATAACTTGCATTTAGCATTACTTAATGCTTATTACTGTCGTTGATTTTTAATATGATGGTTTCATTGCAAACTATGGAATGATTTTTATGCTGCGTTACAAGCGGCGGGGTGTGTGCCTAGTATGCCAGAACATTTAGTAATTCATTTTAATCACTGCGGGGAGAGGTCGTGCACGCCAGATTGTTTAGTAATCAATTTGAACAGCTACAGAGGGTGATTTAGGCCTGATTATTGGGGTTCATGCACGGTGTAGAAAACTCCTATATGAGACCACACATCTTTTGACACCGGGTATATGGCACAACACAGTATTTGACAACGCCAAACCAAAACGCGAAACATCTTTTCAGGTGTTTAGTTTTTTTACACAAAACGCGTTCTTTTTGGTGTCGTCACCAACGGTAAAAAATTTACAGTGTACTCGATTTTGCCCAGCCCGAGTGATAACCAACCAGGTGGTCGGTAGTTGTTCAGGAATGCTGCCTTTTAAAAAGTGACCAGACTCAAATTGCTTCGAGGAAGGTCGTTGTGATGGGTCAATAGACAACATGCTGTTGAGAAAATGACGGAAGGTTAGCGTTGGGAAAATGTCACTACTTTTGAGTCACAACACATTTTGACTCGAGATAACTTGAGTCACACGATTTTTGGAGGTAAGTCCAGTCACTCATCATTTGAAGGTGACTCCAAGTCACAGATAGAACATACCTTTTGATAAGATCGCAAGCTGCAGGCGACATATTTTGCAGGATATCGTATTCGTTCTTCTCAATATTCGAGGTTTCTTGCAACGTCTGGCCTTCAAACGGTAGCTTACCAACTGACAATGCATACCTACGATGAAGAAAAACATACATCTAGTTACCAAGAGGGATGCTTGTTGCAGATTTGGACAACTAGCTAATTCTAGTTGTCTAACTAAACTAATCAGAACAAAATGTCGGTCAACTAATTTTAAACTGATTAATGAAATGTTTCTATGCTCGCATTTTAATTCTGGCGTAATAATTGGTTTTCTGTAAATGCTATAGTAGAACTGTATCTACGGAACAAGCCAAGCTTGGTTTAGAGACATTTTCTATTCTCATTATTAGAATAATCTCTGATTTGATTCATTGTCCAAGTCATTGCGAATCAAGCGATTCTAATCTAATTAGGAAAAAAAACTTTGTAGCTAAGTTATCATTCTAATTCGACTCTTATTCAGACAAGCTGAAGATTGAAATGAGATTCACAGTTTTGATAATTTCCTCGAGGTAAGAGGTAAGCAGTAAACCTTCATTAGACATATCCCATACGTCATGAACGACCCACAGCATTGTAACAAAGTGTAATGGAATATTTATGGTCGAAAACCAACACTTGATCTTTAAAGTGATGTGGCATTATATTGTTTTTGGCCTCGTGAAAGGTACATAGTTGAACTTTCAAAATCATTCATGCCACGGCGTTTTAATAATGATACTCGAATATTTGAAGCCTAATGTTGAGTCATACTTACATAGCACAACCCAGCGTCAAGCTCTCCACTTCAAAAATGTGCCCCTTCTTGCTGAGAACATCCGGGATAATATAATTGGGTATGCCACAAAACGTATTCTTTGCTTGATTGCCGCAGTGGACCTTGGTAGCTTGGTCAAGATCTCCGATATTTATTTTGTGTTGTTGTTTAAGAACGGGTTAACCAGCTGTCAATGCAAATTTATGTTTAATATATATACAGAAGACTTGTACAAACTACCAATTTATTTAGTTGATGGTCAATCTACTACTGCTTTTTTGTACAAGTTCTAGTCCAGTTAAAAAGTGAGTACTTCCAGTTCCAGTTCTAGTTGTGCATGTAAAAATATTTTAGTTGCCGAACCACTAGCGAGCACGTGTCGTGAACCTATACCGGTTTTTTGTTGTGTGATGTTCTTGCAGCCATTGCTAGCTCAAAGTCATCACTACTAACAGTGTCGTAACCAGGGGGTGGGTATAGGGGTCGAAACCCCTCTCATTTCAAAGTAGAATTCCGTATCCAGTATTTCTAAGCTCATTTACAATAAAGCAATCTGTATACAATAGCGATTATTAGTTCTTTATGTTCAAGTCTGTCCCAAGAATTGAAAGATCATTAGTTCAAGTGCTAGCTGTTAAGTTTCGGAAAATAAGCAGTCCCAGTTCCAGTTGCGAGTTTACAGAAACGAGTGATTCTAGCTCTATTTTTTGTTCTAGATACGAATTTTAAAAAATCAGTACTTTTAGTCCCAGTAGCGGGTTTAGAAAAGTGGGTTATTCTAGTTGTAGTTGCGAGTTTGCAAAATTGAGTAGTTCTAGTACGCATATTGAAAAGTATCCAGCAGTTTGCACTAGTCTGATGCCATGCAACCAAAGTTACCTTGATATCCGTGTGAATGATGTTACAATCCTGGCGATGAAAAACTTCAGCGGGATCTTTTGCAAGTAATAACGAATCTCTGGTCCCATGGTGGCACGCCTTCTTTTGTAAACTTCCATCAGCTACTGTCAAAAAAGATCAAAGATAATTGGATTGATGGATTGACAATATTATTTGTTGGGAACTTCTAAATCAGTGGTTCATAACCTGTTTGAGCTAGCAGGCTGGTCCAATTCGACAACAATTTTTGAATACCAATGAACCTTCCAAATAAGAGATTTCATTTCATGCTGCCTTTTGAAATAAGAGTTTTTGAACATCTGGCTGGGAAAAATTGAATATCTGATTGGGAGTCGAGTATGCGACTTCGAGATGAGTATTCAATTATGGCTCGTTTTTATGTCACGACAGTATTGATGATGTGGAAGGTTATAAATATCTTTATGCGACTACTGAGAATCCAACACCAGTTTTACATCACATAATCAGATAATTTGGTATTCCTTTGACCAAACCTATTTCATTACACTTTGCAACAGTGCTGTGGTTTGATCACGATATCCCAGATATGTCATTTCCGCCAATGTGCTTTTATGTTGGTATTTACGAGGTGTGTACGAGTTGTGTATTTACGAGGTGACCTAAGTCGCGACCAGTGTGTTATTTTGATTTTCATGTCTATGGAATATCGAATAAACAACCTTGCAAGCAAAAAATATAATCTGTATGCTGCGATGAAACCAGTCAAGGTTTACAGCTTTGAACAGTGGACAAGAGCAGCGAAGCATTAATTTTCATTGATTTCACAATATCGGCCAGATTTGCTTCAGCATTATTTTACATACTGGATTTTCGCAGAGAATTTTTTATATCCTCAGTTATCGCGACAGTCTGTTATGGTATCAAATCTGTGATTCGTAGATATAGGCCGACATGTAAAAGGAGTTCTATTCAAAATGAAATCAATCAGAGATTACATCAATACCAGCCCATATTTATACCAGACTTCAATGTTGGATGGATATCGATCAATTTCTTGAGTTGAGCTTCCAATTTTGCCATATGAAAGTCCGTTGATTCGTTGCTGCGTATGATGGTCGCCTCTTGATTGTCACATATGCGCTTCTGTGTCTCTGCATTAGTAGCACCTGTGAAGTAAAGATATAGGATCTTAAAACTTTGAAACAATTTTATTTCAGATTCCTGGAATTCAGTGCTTAAATTGATAGGTTTCCTATAAAAGGCTGGACACCAAATTTGACTCAATTCCAACCAGCCGAAGCCACAACAGAGCCAATCAATTTTTTTTAATAACATGAAAAATAAAATCCTTTTACTTTTCAAATTTTATACTGTCAACCCCATGAAATTGTTAAATTGTCTATAAAAACGATGCAAATTTGACGCAATTCCAAACCGTATAAGCAAAGCTATTTGAGTTTTTCATTAATAATTCTGCGATTACCCATCGTCAATGCTATTTTTGCTGATCCATTACTGCAATGACTTCACTGATACCAGTTGGACGTGAACAGAAATTGTTATGCACCATTCTTATAGGAAAATTAGCAATTTCAAATAAATTGAAAAATTTCAATTGGCTCTGCCGCAGCTTCAGCTGTTTGGAATTGAGCCAAATTTGGTGGAAAGCCTCTGAAGTCATGATCTACCAACAGCATTGCCACTAAGTGCAATGAAATAGGTGTGGTCGAAAGGATACGAAATCATCTTCAATGTGATGCAGAATTGCAGATCTGGCATTGTATTATTTGAAGTTGCGTAAAAGGTAGCCTTCGTAACTATACTTTCCACATCATTCATAATGCGATGACGTCATATTGAGTGATACTCGGATATTCTACTCTAATGCTCATATTGGATTCAGAATCAAATCACTCAGTTGCTCGAATCTCCCAGTCCTACCCCTAAGACCCTCGCAATTACCGTTTAATAAAGTTTCACATGAATGTTCTTATATACGGTACTCACACAACGCAGCCCAGCGACCAGGTCTCCACATCGAAACTGTGCCCATTCTTTCCAATAACTTCCAGGGCAATATACTTTGGTGTGCCACAAAAAGCATTCTTTTTGTTTTGCCGTCAAAGTCGACTTTGGTAGCCAGGATGACATCTCTACGAGATCTCCGATCTTCACCTCCATATCGTTCAGGAATAGATTCCAAGCTGTCGATACAACTTTCATATTGAATTACTCAGGTATATTGTTGTTCTAGTTGTAGTTGCAGATCTTGAAGAGTGGTTCATTCAAATAAATGTAGTTGCCGACAACTAGAAAACATATGTTTGCGTGATACCGGAGTTCTGTTGCATGATATTTTTGCAGCCTTTGTTAACTCAGAGCAGGGTTGTAACCAAGTCACAAGTCAATCTCACTTTCATAGTTTTGACTCGAGTCGAGTCATTTCCGAATCACCGCCGAGTCAAGTCCGAGTCCAAATCAGAGAGTAATGATCTGAGTCCGAGTGCAAGTCATTATGTTTACTGTTGCATTATCAGTCCAATCCGGTTCAATCACCATTTTCCAACTCTTCTCGAGTGATACAGAATGGTTCACACTCATAATATCGTTATTTTCCTCAGTTTACCTGTTTCTGGCCCTATTTTCAAGTATGAGGACTGTTATACGAAACACCAATTATGTGGTGACTTTACTATTCTTCGAAGTTACAGTGACAGTCCTAGTCTCTAGACAAGTCATTTCAGTCATTTGAACAAATGACTCGAGTCAAGTCGAGTCACTGAAAATCGCAACTTGAATTACAACCATGACTCAGAGTGATCACGCCAAACAGTGGTATAGGCAGGGCTGAGTATTGTGGGTCAAAAACCACTCCCGTTTTAAACTCGAAACCCCGTCAATTTGAGATGCCAATTCTATCCCCGATATTTCTCAGCTCATTTGTAATTTTGTAACCAAACAATCATTAGTGTGTTATGTATTAGTTAGTTAGTAGCAGATTTTCGATGATCGTTGGTTCAAGTGGAGAATTAAGAAAAGTAAGCAGTTCTAATTCTTGTCGCACATGTTGAAAATCCAGTGGTTTGTACAAGTCCACTTTAGAGAGCTCGTAGCGCCATCAATCATTTTACGTTGATGGTACATAATGTGCATAATTCTATCCCAAAATTGACGAACCAATCATCAGTCGGCTCTGGTTCTGACATCATTCTCGAAGATTATTTATGAATGCACTACTGCAAATAATGTTACCTTGATATCTCTGTGAATGATTTTACAATCGCGAAACCAAACAACACCAAGTCTCTGGTTCTGTGATGGCGCATCTTCTTTTGTAGTTTCCATCAGCGACTGACAACAAATAATAAGGTAGCTGGTCTACTGGAATGAGAAAAACAATATTATTTGTTGGACAGTAATTCTCAACCTTTCTGAGTTAGAGGGACGGTTAGATGGGACAACAGTTTTTGCAGACTGGCGAACCTTCCAAACTATAAACTTCATTTAATACTTGCTTAATGATAATGAACGTGTGATAAATAGGGCTGGCTAAAATAGAGTATGTGAGTGATTTGATTCTGAATCAAATAATGAGCTTGAGTCACTCATGTTAACGTCACAGCAACACCACAAGGAATATAATGCCGGTTCTAGTCACGTCATAAAGATTATATTTCACTTTATGACCATAGCTATTTCATCGTACTATGGGACAATGCTTTAGGTTGGTCCCGACTTCGCAGAAATGTCATTTTCAGTAACGTGAGTAGCTTTGTACTACATGTTTCGTATGCTGCGATAAGACCAATAGAGGTTTACAGCTTTTCACGGTGAGAAATATTATCGGAAGTATAATTCCCATTGGTTCAGTTCAGCTTATTGGTAATATAATTTTTTCCTTTTGTGGCATGGAGCGTATATTGTCAGTACTCGAAACAATCAGTGCCTACCGCTCGACTCAAATGATTAGAATTGATACTCGATTCAGATTTGAGTCATCAAATTATTGTGCACAGCCCAAGTGATCGCAGCTGCGTCAGAAAAAAATGAACACATTATCCAAACTAGATTAGAATTTGAATTATATGAAACAAAATTTTCCAAATTAGATTAGAATCACAATTGCCTAGTTGGAAAAGAAATCAAGTTCAGTTCATATCAAATCGGATTTGATTATCATAAGCATGAGAATAGTAAATAACTGTTCACCAATCTTGACTTGTTTCACACTATATATATAGAAATAGTTTACTAATTAGATTAGAATTACATTATAAGCATTTTACAACATTTAGCCAGAGCAATAATGATCTGGTTGTAGAAGTCTGCTAGTCATGCACATTACAGTTCTAATGCATTTTCGACCGGCAGAGTTAGAGGGGCATCACATTTGTAATGAGGAAATACTCCTACCATTCTTTTACACAACTCAAGAACGATGTCGACTAAATCCTTGTCTTGGAACAATCCGTGAAATCAAACAAAACAAGGTAAGGAGCCCTGTGGTGCAGTGTTGTAGCACTATGAATTACAAATAGTCTGAATGAAACAAAATCTCATGAAGGAACGAAATTGTTGACAAGATGCAGCGAGTGTATATCAGAAATACACACAGAATTTATCAGATATTCAATAGATTTCAAAACGAAACAGAATAAAAATAATATTTGTTGCGGATGACTGTTTATAATCACATCATCACAAAGGATAGCGATCAATGATGTGCTAATCACCTGCATCACAAATCGTACGGGTATCATTTCACGTCTACTACCAAAAAGCTGGTAGAACATCATATCTTATATTAGACTATAAGGAGCTTCTTATTGTAGCTCCATGATTAACCGTTTTTATGAACGAATTGAAATCTCATGAGGATTGAAGAAGTGAAAATGTCGACAAATTGCATGAAATGGATGGCAAGGAGAAACACATATTTACAGAATGGCCACAACATTACAATTTGAAACGAAAGTGTAAACGATATGCACGGACTGCTAATAAACAGACAATATGACAAAGGATAATGTACACGAAGCTTAAAATTTAGGTGACATAAACTATAGTATTAGCTCATCACACCGTGATACAAAGATTTGAATATCCACATCAAACTTCTCTAAACAACGAACCCAGCGCAAATTACCGCAAAAGCAGTCTTTATTGAAACTGATTAAGGCAGTGAGAAAAAAATTTTCAGGCAGTAATCATACACCGTGATTAAAATATGAAAATGGGAGAAACATGTTCAAACTGAAAAAAATAGATGATAAAAAACAACGTATAGAGAAATTTTTATTGTGGCAACGACAAATGGAAATGGGCAAGAGTCTTAGTAACACGAAGATACAAGTCCACCACAATTTCTGGACAGCCGGCACAGTAATCATTTAGCCGGAAAGGTGATTCAAAGATATATGCGTTGAGTACTCTGACAGATTTGATCGCAATATTAAATCGTATTGACATGATAGCAGAGTGAATGAACGTCTACTCTAAGTAACAGCATTATTTTAGTATAAGGTATTCCTGTCAATATTACTGCTTCATGTTCGAGATCATCATCGCGAGAAGAAAAAGATATGCATTCCGCTATTCTGCTGTATGTGTATTTCCATGTCTTTTCAAGTTACCAAGCAGGGTAAACGCTTTTCCGCACGTCTGGCACTCAAAATTTTTGACTCCGGTATGTGTATGCACATGCGTTCTCAAGTTACTGAGCAGACTAAACGCTTTACCACAGATCTGACACTCATAGTTTTTGACTCCAGTATGTGTATTTCCATGTATTTTCAAGGCACCCAGCTGGGTAAACGCTTTTCCGCAGATCTGACATGCATAGTTTCTGACTCCAGTATGTGTATTTTCATGTCGTTTCAAGTCACGAATATGGGTAAATGCTTTTCCGCAAATCTGACATGCATAGTTTTTGACTCCAGTATGTGTATTTTCATGTCGTTTCAAGGCACCAAGATGGGTAAACGCTTTTCCGCAAATCTGACACTCATAATTTTTGACTCCAGTATGTGTATTTCCATGTATTTTCAAGGCACCAAGATGGGTAAACGCTTTTCCGCAGATCTGACATGCATAGTTTTTGACTCCAGTATGTGTATTCTCATGTCGTTTCAAGTTACCAAGCTGAGTAAACGCTTTTCCGCAGATCTGACATGCATAGTTTCTGACTCCAGTATGTGTATTTTCATGTATTTTCAAGGCACCCAGCTGGGTAAACGCTTTTCCGCAGATCTGACATGCATAGTTTCTGACTCCAGTATGTGTATTTTCATGTCGTTTCAAGTCACGAATATGGGTAAATGCTTTTCCGCAAATCTGACATGCATAGTTTTTGACTCCAGTATGTGTATTCTCATGTCGTTTCAAGTTACCAAGCTGAGTAAACGCTTTTCCGCAGATCTGACATGCATAGTTTCTGACTCCAGTATGTGTATTTTCATGTCGTTTCAAGTCACGAATATGGGTAAATGCTTTTCCGCAAATCTGACATGCATAGTTTTTGACTCCAGTATGTGTATTTTCATGTCGTTTCAAGTCACGAATATGGGTAAACGCTTTTCCGCAAATCTGACATGCATAGTTTTTTACTCCAGTATGTGTATGTCCATGTGTTTTCAAGTGACCAAACCGGGTAAACGTTTGCCCGCAGATCTGACATGAAAAGTTTTTGCTTCCAGTATGTATATTTACATGCGTTTTCAGGTCGCCAACCCGCACAAATGATTTTCCACAGATCTCACAGTCGTGGTTTTTGACTCCAAGGTGAGCAGTACGTGTATCCGCATGTCTTTTCAAGTGAAGAATCTGATTATACTCTTTGCCAATGCCCCTGTGTTCATGATTTTTCAAAAAAGTGTGGGATAGTAAATGTTTTTTCAATAAACTGATTGCAGCAAAGGTTTTTCCGCAGATCTCACATTCGGTATTTCTATTTATAAGGTGGAATCGCAAGTGAGCTTTCAATCCGCCCTTACGATGGAAGCTCTTTCCACAGATCCAGCACATGTTTGTCATTCTTCTGGATTATCTGTATGTTACTTTAAACTTCTTCAAGCATCACACATCAACCGCTCTCTACTTAAAAACAAGTATTCAACCAAGCTGATATTATGGCAGCCCAGTCTGAAAAACGGAAAAAATAAGCAAAAACGGAACAGTTTGATAAATAACAATATCCAAGAACAACAAACTTATGACCTAATAATACCAGTTTAGTACAATTATCTGATGAAATTCAGGATCTACTCCGTTCTACCTACGGCTTGAGATTCCCTATTTCTTACACTTGACAGACATCAGTCCAACACACACAGCAGAGTGGCGCAGCGGAAGCGTGCTGGGCCCATAACCTTTGATGAAATTCAGGATCTACTCCGTTCTACCTACGGCTTGAGATTCCCTATTTCTTACACTTGACAGACATCAGTCCAACACACACAGCAGAGTATATTACAGCAGACCTGTTCATACAGCGAGCGACGTATCGTACTACCACGAGGTAACCCAGAATCAAACCAATTATACCCGAGTATCAAAACATTAACTCGAACGTACACGAGAAACCAGAACACTTTCAATATGAGTCATTCACACTCCTGCAGGGAGACCAGCGGTTAGCTAACAAAGTTCCAGAATATTCCAAACACTAGTACAGTATACAACGAATACACAATATGTACAATATATACAACAGTTTAACAATGTCTCATGTAACATGAAAATCATCATTTTCAACATTATCAGCGTAGCCATTGTGATGATCGGCAACCTGACAATTCAGACGAGTAGTTCCTTACAGATGTTCCGCACATACATTTGTAGATCACAATCACATTTCAGATTCGGATATTGGCTGCGGGTAGAAGATTTGGGACGTTCAGGTCTCAACTTGATTGTCCGAAAGATTTCAGTTCCGAGACAATAAACTGCTAATTGACTGTGTCTTCAACAAATCCCCGGGATCACTGAATATTAGATTCGGAACAATTCTAGAACAAGTGTGATACCATCAGCCCGGTTCAACCAGGCGATTAGGGACGAGTATCTGGTTCGGAGCAGACTTGGACAACTAGATAATTCTAGTTGTCTAATTTCACTAAATTAGAGCGAAATGCAAGTAATCTAATTTTAATCTAATTTATAAAATGATTCTATGCTCTAATTCTAATTCTAATCTAATTTGTGAAATGTTTTATGCTCTATTTCTAATTCTAATCTAATTCGTGAAATACCCCTCTGCTCTAGTTGTAATTCTAATCTAATTTATTGTTTTCCTGAAAATGCCTCTTTGTCCGAGGCATTTTGCAGCGAATTAACAAGAATATCCCTCTCGCGCAGGGAAATCCAATGCCAACTCGCCATCCGCGTTACTTGCACCGTAAGTCATAGCAGTTATTGTGACGAATAATAGCCTGCTAGGATAGTAGCTTGTAGTCAATGAACAACATTCCAGTCTTTAAAACTTTACATTAGTATACAGCGCCGTGCTGACAAACATGTGCAATGCTCATGGTTACTGTACCACAAAAGAAGCAATGTATTATTAAGTAGTACAAATGCAAGAAATATCATGATCATGAACGTCACTTTATTCTGAACTATGAGCTGCGCACGATACCCGACAACGCTTCACCGCGACTGATGAAACGAACTTGCGACTAGCCAGCCATGTTACTAGCTGAAAGACTATCTCATCCTAAAGATTGATCTTGTGGGGACGGTCCTATGCCGTTTTCTAATCGTCTTGGTCTCGGTCGTGTCTGAGTCATTGCACTTCTAGGCAATGTGCTTATTGATATCAGCTGACTCCCCATCGGTGGAATGCTGTTGCCATCGCCGAAGCCGTTTCATCTAGTGTGGATTAGTGTTGTTGGGCACAGGCGAATAGCTTATTTTGAAATACCCACAATAATTTAAAACTTAAACAAGTTTAGCATTTCAAAATGCTTTATTTCGCGTTCTTCCAAATTCACAAATAAGATCGCCTGCCGCGATCGCGGTGACCCCTGGTATGGTACCAAACGAGCCAAGCTTGGTGTACGGACGTAACCATCATTCTCATGGTTATGGGAATGCATTGTGAATGGCTGTATTCACTTTCCATTCATAATTTTCTTTTGCGAATTCAGTGATTCTAATTCTAATCTAATTTGGAAAAAGCTGTGTAGCTCTAATTCTAATTATAATCTAATTTGGAAAACTTGTCTAGCTCTAGTTATAATTCTCATCTAGTTTGGAAAAAGATGTGTAACTCTAATTATAATTCTAATCTAATTTGGAAAGGACTGTATAGCTCTAATTCTAATCTAATTCAAAAAGCTTAAAATTTTCTAGTTGTTCAATTCTGGTTCGGAGTAGGCACCATGGCCTTGGTCGCGCTAAACACAAGCTCTGATAGCACTAGCCGACAGATGAGTGTGTTCGACAATCTTTTAGAGACCAGTGGTTCTTCGACGTTTATTACCACTACCCGAATCTGGGTGGCATTGCCATCTCGTGACTTAAGCCTCACTTATCGAAATGAATGCATGTCTATTGTCTATTGCTAGTATGCTTAACTTTTCACAGGCATGTCCGAAATGGTGAAGATGCAGATAGGGTTGTCCAAAATTTGGAAAATCTGAAAAAGTCTCTGTGATTGTGTCTCATTCTATAGATTGATAAAAAACAACAATTAGCCTGAAAGAAGCTTACAGGAAAGCCGTTAAGATTTCGGTCAAAGTATAGTATCATTGTTAAGCTTTATATATTTGTATTCACTGATGGTGGATTCGTACTGAAACGGTGAATTCGCTCAACGATTGCATAAGCGCCTTTGCTTTCTCTCGATGAAAACACGACATTGTAGGCTTTATCCGTATCCTTAACAATGAAGCAGTCATGCTGTAAAAGCTTCTGTGATGCAGGTGTTGTTTGTTCATCATGTCTTTCGTACCTCAACATGTCCCGAATTAATCTTAAATCATGACCTGCCAAACTACTAACAATGCGCACTCAGAATCCCCGCCGGTAGCAGACTTCTTGAACATCTAATCCGCAAGCTACTGCTGCCGTGGTCATTGAAGCATAGCCGATTAGCCAATCAAGAGCCGTGGTTATTTGATTACTAGTCTCGTCGCCGTTCTATGGTCAGTGGCACGCCCATTCTTGAGCAGCTACTTTCAAACGCTTTGACCGAAATCTTAACGGCTTTCCTGTAAGCTTCTTTCAGGCTAATTGTTTTTTTTTTTTTTATCAATAATCTATAGAATGAGACACAATCGCGGAGACTTTTTGAGATTTTCCAAATTTTGGACAACCCTAATGCAGACAGACAGCTGAACACAACGGAATTTTAGGAAACATGATTAATTACAATACCAATAATAGTTGTTGAAATCATAATATATTCATCATTCAGGATATTATTTATGCACAGTAGGGCTGTTCAAAAATAACCTTTTTTTCCTTAATCTTGCGGGCTACGTGATTAAATCGTTAGGTTGCCTTAAAAAACGACGCACACCAAATTTGATTTCATTCCAACCAATATTCGCGGTTTTCGTAGAGTTATAAAATTTTGAATTTGCCCAGAAACGCAATAAAAAATTTTCAAATTTTTTGGAATTGGAATGGAATTGTTGGGCTGTCTTCAAAGACTATGGAAAACAAATTTTACTCAATTCCAAGCCATAGAAACGGAGTTATTCCAGTTTTTCGATGAAAATTCATGGATTATCCACTGATCAAGGATAATCCCAGAATTATCAAAGAAAAACTGATATAACTCCACTTCTACGGCTTGGAATTGAGTCGAATTTGTTTTGCATAGTTTTTGCGCCCAACATACTAATTGAATTAGGCGTCGAATGCCGCACAAATTCCCTTCTACGGCCGCATGCGGCCATACGGGCTCCCCACCCCTGATCTAATAGTATAGGCTACATGAGGTATATCATATGCCAATTTTGATTCCGCATTCCAGTTGTTTAGTCTTTTACATTGCTGACAAACTTGTTTGAAAATAACAAAAAAACATTGAAAAGGACATCAATTAATTTCAAGGTAGGTTGCACTGGGACTAATCCTGATGCTGGTACTGACTACAGAGAGCACGGCGTCGTTCTGTCCTGTCATGCTAAATTTCATCAGTTTTGGAAATGAATTAAATTTTGTTGATATGTAGCCAAATTGAGGGCGAAACCGGCCAACCTATATTGCATCTAAGTCTGTCTTAGGCAGTGTAGTTCGCCAGCTATCAACAACAGCTACCTAGCGCACAGAGATTTAGGCTACTGTTAAAGCTATAAAGTAATGAATGACTTGCACGTAAGAATTTCTCTAAATCTTCAAATAATATCAAAAATTTGCTCAAATGAAATTGAAGTCAGCCTATACTCCGTTGAGCACGACTGCTGAAGTTGAGTTTGGCAAGTTTTCTAGAATACGAATTAAGTTTAATCTTCAATAATCGTCTCTTCAGAATGGTTGTGAAAAACATGTTTATTCACAATTTATACAGACATTGACAAAGTTGACAAAAATTTCTTGCGCCCCCCTGATAGCCCCTGTTCTAGAACAGTAGTTCTCCAACTTTCCAAGACACACCTGCTCGGTCATTAATAAAAACTTTCACCACCCACTTATCATCAAATCAAAAGGCAAGGTATTGTGAAAGCTTGACCTTTTCTAACTAACTTAGCGAGCTCATGCGGTAATCTGCAAGCCTTCGGAACACCACAAATTTTCGCCTAATCACGAACATCAAAATCTATCTCATTACACAACTGATGCATTACTATAGAATACTGATGCGCGAATTCAGCTGTACATAAACAATAACTTGAAAATTACAGAACCATTATAAAATGATTTTCACAGAAAAAGAAAAAATATCAATGAACATTTACTGCAAATAAGAGAGACTTCAGCTGTGTGAGTCTGGTGTATGTCTTGACCCCAGCGTACCCCCGAGACTGGCTCAGTGTGACCCTGGGGTTCGTGTGATGGAAAAAATAAAATTTGATATCGGACTACACATATCAATAACTAATAGGCCTACTTGGAAGGCAAATCGCGTTGAGAGCAACAACCACTTTTCAGGCTCTTTAATATTCAGTCAAGAACATCATGTAGCGTCAGCATACAGATATTTCAGTATTTTGTCCCTTCTACAAACCAACTTCGGCTACCGTGATTTTCCAAGTATAGTACGCCCCCATGTATAATACGCACCCTTAAAATGGCATGCAAATTCTGGGAAAAAGCCTGTACCCATGTATAGTACGCACCCTGAATTCATAGTACATGAATAGCTGTGTTTTAATACGCGATGTTGTTCTGTTTTGCAATGTCACTGTCGAACAATCATGACACAACCGTCAACCATGTCAAATCATTATGCAATTAACGGTATTGTCTCCAAACGATAGTGCAGAGCAGCCAAAGCCTGCGAGGCTGGCGACGCGATAGTTCGGGCCAGCGAAACGAGGCGTATTACAGATGCGATTGCTAATCATTATACAAGTAATGGTATTGCCTCTATATGATAGTAGATAGCAGCCAAAGCCTGCGAGGCCGGCGATGCGACATCTTGCGCATGAGGCCAGATGCGTTTTCCAAGGCCAACGGTTATGTCGTGCACACCATGTCTGTTGGAGGTGCGACTGATTACGCTAAAGAATATATTTTGCGCACATGGCCTGTCGATGAATTAGCGAGGATCGCCGCGCGCGCGTTCAGCTATCAATGAATAACCTAATTTTGCTCGTGTGCAAACGGCAAACCAACTCAGCAGGAAATTGCGTGCTGTGCAGAAGACTCTCGTTAATTGGCAACACGCTTTTTGCTAATTGGTAGCGAGTTGCACTGATAATACGATTTACTGGGCACATGGCTGAAAGTGATGCGCGATCGGAAACAAGCATGAAGAAAGGTGTGATTTCAAGTTTTTCATCGAGGGAGATTTTTTTCAAGCGTGTTGTTCCCATGTATAATACGCACCCCCTGATTTTGGGGCAAAAAAATCGTGAAAATTTTGCGGATTATACATGGAAAATTACGGTAATCTTAAACCTATCCACACACAATTCGAAATTAGCAACCCTTTGCAGGTTTTACAGCGCCTGTACTAAAGTCGATTAAGGTTTAGTCCTTGACTTGGATGTTTCTTAGCGAACATGGAAATTTAATTTCAAATGCTAATCAATAAGAGTCGTTAAAATGTGCTATGTAATAAAGAGTGGCATTCTACGAAATGTGGGCTCATTGAGGGCCTCACCATGTTTTGAGCTTTTTTAAAAAATACCTTAACAGATAACAGGCAGAATTGACAAATACATTTTCAGCTATTCGAAATTGGATTAGAATTCTAGTTATACATTTCTTTCCAAAATATATTACAATTAACTGGATTCTTGAAAACTTGAATCAAGTTCACTTCATATCAGAGTCCGTTCTTATAAGCAGGCGAATAGCAAATGTCTGTACGGCAAGCTTGACTCGTATTACATTAACAGAACTACTAAACCTGTAGCATTTCCAGGAAAACCAGACCAGACCAGACCAGTAAAACCAGATTAGAATTGGAGTAACGACTCATTGCACAAATTGGATAAGTACTGGCAGTTTGCTCTAATTAATCTGATGAAACAATTAGAACTATATCATGTCCAAGTCTGTAACAACTATATAGACATTTATCAGTTACACTCAAGTCAGGAAAATTCTCTGTTCGGTCTTAGGTCTGGTGATCAGTCAAAATCAAACATTGTTAATGATCAATGGATGTTACGACGCAAAGACGACATATCAAAATAATATGAGATTGATTACGTTGAGGAATTTCAGAACAACACAAAATTAGTTTTCCAAATTAAATAAGAATTACTGAATTCGCAAAAGCTTCAAAATTGAATTAAATTCCACATTACAAATAAATACAAAAAAATGAAGCTCAGTCCATATCAAACCAGAATTGACTACTATAAAATCGAGAATAGGAAATGTCTATAAAACAGAGCTTAGTCGATTTCGCATAACACGGATCTCTTGTAGCATTTTCAGGAAGAGCAGAAATTTGATTAGAATTAGAGCACATTAACATTTCACAAATTAATTCCAATTATATACCTACCGTACTATTTTGCTCTAATTAGTCTAATAACACAACTTGAATTACCGTATCTAGCTGTCCAAGTCTGATGTAGTGCTAATAAACATAGACTGTCCCCCATTATCTCGTGAGTAGTCGTTTGTAAGTCTCGCTATGAATTAATTTGCAGTTCCTCATATCATTTTTACGAGCGTTGTCTTGGCAGCATGAAAAATACCAAACCAATTTTCAAATAGTAATAACCCTCCTAATTAGATAGAAACATGATAAGGAAGTGTTCACATTTTAAAAATAGAAATTCAGCTCATAATAACTGATTGCTTTACTTCCAACAAATTCAATCACTGATGTATGGCAGTGATAATACAACACTTAGTATTGCATCAAGGAAAAAAATCATCTTTAAATACTCAACTTGGATTATCACAATTACTACTACATTCGAGTACGGTACTGGAATCATTGTGACTGTGCCAATCAGTACAAGTGACATTTTCAACAGTGAGAATTTGAATATAAGAACCAACAATGGGATACCATAATTAAGCAGCTCGATATGCATCTAACACAAATTATAATTCAACTTGAACCAAACAACATGAGACAAACATCAATACTTCCAGGGATACAAGCTTTATACGACAACAATAAGTTTGAAGATTTTTAAAATTAGCCAACTTATGCACATGCTGCAATACCTTCTTTGGTATACTGCACACATTGGGGAATGTTCCCCATGATTACCTCCAATCAATGCACCCCGTGAACATGCTGACAGTTATGGTTTTTGCTTGATATTTAAGTGCTCCCTGTTTTCTCATCTCTTTCACCTGGATTATCTCTCTTAATTGACACGCCAATTGAGTTGCATTTCACTTTAATGCACCTTTTAAATGTCCGCAAACAATACATCATTTCCGATCGGCGATCGCTAAAACGAAAAGTTGACAGTGTCAGATATTTGATTTGCGTTCGTGTACCAGTCATGGTATTTTTGGGAGAGAGAGAGAGAGAGAGAGAGTCTTTATTTTCATCGAACCAAAATACATAACAAACGGCAGTGATGGTGGTACAGAAAATATGCGTGCACAGTATTCGGTATTAGATAGGAATGATCGATAAGACCGTGAAGGTCATCTAGTCTGATCACACCAGCATCAAACAGGTACACTTGACTCAGAACAGTCTGGCTGCAAAAAATGTTTAGTTACGAAAGGAAAATAGAAAAAAAATTAAACAATGGTAGCAAATGATCAATGAAGCAATGTCTGGGCGAGGTAGGGCAACAGTGTTAGTGTAACGACAAGAGGTGATTGGTGGTGAACATGGGGGTCACTTCTTAATGTGAGCCCTTTTGAAATCGGGTCAGTTTTCGCAAATCTGACCATCACATTTCAAATCCATACCGTGACCTCAGCAAAACTTAAATCTGGGCTGTTTCAGTTTAAAAGTGGGCGGACTATATCCCTCACCAAAGTGAAGTTATCACACAAAATTCTATCACACAAATCGAAGGGTACCTACTAAATGTGGCATGTAACAACATGAACGGTTGTATCACCATACTGATAAAACAATGGCGTATCCGGATATGGTATCCGGATTTGGACACTGACACATGATAAAACTCTGTCCATACCCAATTTTATGCAGATCTGTCGCGGAAAACGTGTCCAAGACAGACAACTATTATTTATCGCAAGTATTATTTCAACCAAATACAATACGCTAGCTAGTCTTTAATATTATTGGTGATGTTATATGCATTTTCTTTAATGAGTCGATACGTCTGGGCATTTTCCCAGATGCACTGAAAACTGCCAGAGTAATGCCAGTGTTTAAGAAAGGCTGTAAAAAGCTAATTTCTAACTACCGACCGATATCTGTTCTGCCAAATCTTGCCACGGTTTTTGAGAAACTGATTGACTGCCGACTCAAAAATTTTTTTGAATTGAATGCAGTACTGTCTCCTACCCAGCATGGATTCAGATCAAACCACAACACCAACCATGCAATACTATCAATTGTAACGGACTATTACAAAACCATCAAGCAAAAAAAAGTGGCTGCAGCATTTTTATCGACCTCCGCAAAGCTTTCGACACAGTTAACCACAGAATCTTAAGATACAAGCTAGAACACTATGGAATCAGGGGTATTGCAGCAACTCTACTTGAAAGCTACCTGGCAAATCGCGAACAATTTGTTAAACTGGGGACATTAAGATCGACTACCAGAGATATAACTTGTGGAGTCCCACAAGGCTCAGTCCTTGGACCGACTTTTTTCCTCATTTATATTAATGACATTGTTAATGCATCTTTATTCCGCACAACCCTATTTGCTGATGATACTCACCTCTTCATAACCTCTAACACTGGCAATGATTTGCATGCATCCGTGAATAGGGAACTCCCAAAAGTGTCGAGATGGCTCCAAGCAAACAAACTAAGCTTGAATGCAGATAAGACCGAGATGCTCCTTTTAAATAATGCCAATCATAGTTACATTGTGAACATCGATCATAAACAAATCTCCATATGTGACTCAGCAAAATATCTCGGTGTCACTAGAGTGTACTCAAAGCAGTGATGAGCACCGGACGGACTCGGATGGCATTCGGACCGGATATTAGACGATTTTGTGGCAGTCGGATAGGACTCGGATATTATCACAAATATTTTTTCGGATATTGTCGGATAGTTGTAACTTTTCATAGGATATTTCCGGATAGTTGTAACCTTATGTGAGATTTGATTACAGGCCTATAGAAAGAAGTAATCAATTCAATAACCAAATACAGACAGCTGACACCTTGCGATATGACTGGTAGCAGTCTAAAAATGTTTGTCAAGAGTCCAAGGTAATATAGATCAACTATTGCCACTACCATTCTAACCATTCAAGAATAGACAATACTATAAGATCAGCCATGTTATCAGATTTATTAGCTAAAACACATAAAGTATACCATACTTGCCAGTCTAACGATAAATAATATGTGAACTGATAAAAGATGGTATGATTGGACATGAGCTCGCCTGACATGGTTATCATCAGTACGGTATTCTCGCAGAGCAGTGTCTGAAGTTCGCAAAATTGAAGGTATAGTTTCAACATCAGTCACAAAACTGCGTTTGCTTCTCGCCTTCACATGTAGTTTTTTAACCCATTGCTGATGAATGTCACAATAGGGCATACAATTTCTAGAATCCTCAAATTGTTGTTGTGGCAGTCTTCTGTAGATTAATATAGCGGTAAGTCAAATCCCTCTTTGCGTACTTGTTGCATGAATGATTTTCATGCTGCCACAGTAGCTGTATGATACCCTTTCGATCAACACTATACAGCGGTGCTTGTGCTATGGCACAATCTTTGGCTACCATGAGTCTTTCAGCAGTTCATGATCATAACGGAATATATCCTGATGACGTTCAACAATGTAATAACTCCATTCTGTGAGAAGGTATTCCCAGTGTGGACTTGGACTTCTTGTCAGCTTGGCACATCGAGTTAACAGCTATTCACACACCTGCAGCCCGGTCAACCAAATAAGAATATGCATACAAACATGTACAAGTATCTTTCTGGAGTCAGATAATTATATGGAAAATTATGTAAGAAGATATATAGATAAAATGTATGATAATTAATATAATGATGCCTTGACGATACAGCAGCCTACCAGCCTCTTTGAAATCATTCAAGATACATGCATATCATACTAAGGCACACTAATAACATCTAACAAGGCTATAAAATCCAGAATTCCTATATACCGTTACAACGAAAGCAAACCTACTCAACTGTCCTGCTTAGTGCTTACTCTTCCCTTCCTTCAGCTGCTATATTTTCTACAATATGATTGACGGAATCAATCATCCAGAACCACTGAGCCATACAAGAAAAAGCTGTTAGTTTTTTTGTCAAGCAATGGTCTGTTTAAGTAAATTTGATTTCAGTTGAAGAATTGTGAAAAAAGACTTTGGCGTGATTATGGTGCTTTTCCATATGATTTCAACGAGAGACCATGTAAACAGTTTGAAAGTCAACGCCAAGGAGTGTTGATCAGTACGTTAGTGATGCGTCATATCTCTTGAGTGGAGGTCCATCAACTAGTGCATAATGTGCATTGCATTATTTGAAGACCTTGAATGTTGTCAAACTCCTCGTGTGAGTGTCGATTTGAGCTATGATTCCGTACTGTCGGAGTTTCGTTTCTCAATTATAATGGATTGAAGAAAGTCGACGTCTTGAGAGATAGCACAGCCAGAGTGGAGTGTAGAGGGATTGCATCCGGATTTATGGGACACTGGCTCTGCTGAATGCTATAATTTCTATGTTCAAGTGAAACACCACACGTTATCAAGTGGTACAATGAACCTTACAAACCATATCCAAAAGGCCAAGGATACAGCACAGTTGAAGATGAGTTTCTTCTCGTCCAATAAACAAGTCGACAAGACAACTACTAACCAGCTACTGGAGAGGAAATTTGGACAGATTGTGGGACATTCAGGAATCAGGATGGTGCTATGATTCACATTTTGTGTGACACGACTATAAGCGTCATGCTCGAAGCTTTGAACTGATTGACCAAAGGTATTATAAGCATCAGCAAGTTGCTACTAAACAGGCCTTCACGCCTTCCAGCACTTGTGGGCAAAATGTGGCTTATCTGCATCTAATATTGACCATCTCCCGATTGTAAAATTACATGTTCACAACTTGCTACTATTACTTCTTGATATATATTTGGTGATATGGTTACATGCCTGATTGTTACATATGGCCATGGCCTAATGATCTTTGTCATTTTACATTTGCTTTTGATCGAGATACCACTTTCATTCGCACACTTACTTCAAATTAGTAGCGTTGTTTCTTTGCGTTAACTTTACTATAAATGAAATTCCAATTTTGTTCATTCCATAGATACAATTCGTGATCTTCTAGTGCAGAACTGAAACTAAGCTCAGCTGTACAATTGATATTCTGCGATATCATTATTCGATAAGGATTTTTCGGATTCTTGAAGGAGATTTCCGGATAAATTCGGATAGTTGGATGAGATTATCCGGAGTCGGACGGATAGTTCCGCAGACACCAAAACTGTCGGACGGATTCGGATTCTCAAAATCCAACATCCGCTCATCACTGACTCAAAGGTGGTGTGGACACAGAAAAAAATTCTCTCCTTCACGCTTCACTTGGGTAGTCAAGATTGTTATTTTCGATCAGTTTTCAGTATTGATTCAATGCATAAGCCTATATTGGTATATGTTGATTTTGACGATGTTTCATATCGGAATGGGTCACAAGATTTCGTATGGTATATCAAGATGATGTGATCTAATACCGTACCAAGTTTCAAGGTTCCTACTTCATGATTAGGGCAGTAATTTCGTTGTCGAAGTCAAGTATCTTATCGTCGATCCGTCAGAAACAGTGATCGCAAACACCGGTATCAGTATGTGTTGATTTTGACGATGTTTTATACCGGGATGGGTCACATGATTTGGTATGGTATATCTTGACGATATCATCGAACACTGTACCAAGTTTCAAATTTGTCACTCAATGATTGGGTAATAATTGCCTTATTCAAATCGACTATGTATGCGTGTGCAGTGTGCACTGTGCACGAAACTGAAACTAAACTACGCATAGCCGATTTTACGCCAAACTCGCTATTGATATGTTTTGATTCTAACGGTATTCTATACGTAGTTTCCAGACAACATTTCGTATGGTATGTCTTTATTACATCAGCTAGCGATGTACGAAGTTACAAGGCTGTTACTCGATGATTAGGGTAGTAGTTGCCTCATCAAAGTCGACAATGCATCGGCGAGAGCTAGAATGAAACCAGGCTACCGCATAACAGATTTTACGCAAAAGTCGCTATTGATATGTGTAATTTGGACGGTGTTCTATACGTATCTGGGAGACAAGTTTTGCATGGTATATCTTGATTATATTAGCTAACGAACTGCCAGGTTTCAAGGTTGTCACTTAATAATGAGGGCAGTAATAATATAGTTTCCGAAGACTCTTATTTATACTAGGTGCCGTTTGTAGCCGTTCGGTCGTATAGTCTTCGCTATCTAACTGAATGCGGCTATATTACTTCAGGTTCGACTGGACCCAGAGAAACATTGCAGATTTGACGGATATATTACAACGAAGGCAGGCACAATAAACACATCAATACTTCCAATCCAAGACTCAAGGATTGGAGTGTAGCCTACTCATCGCTAACGAACTTACCGCCCTAATCATTGAATGACAGCCTTGAAAATTGGCACGTCAACTGATATAATCATTAATCAAGATATACCATGCGAAATTTTATTTCCCAACTCCGTATAGAACACCGTCAAAATCAACACATATCAATAGCTACTTTAGCGTAAAATCTGCTATGCGGCAGCCTAGTTTTACGTTAGCGCACACTTCTATACACACTTCTATACACACAGTCGATTCGGATAACACAATAACTACCCTACCCCATTGAGCGATTGCCTTGGAACCTAGTACATCGATAGTTGATATAATCAAGATAAACCATACGAAATCTTGTCTCCGAAATACGTATAAAACACCGTCAAAGTTAACACATATCAATAGCGACTTTTGCATAAAATCTATTATGCGGTAGCCTAGTTTCCGTCTGCCTCTCACCGATGTATTGACATTGTCGACTTCGGCAAGCCAATTACTACCCTAATAATTGAGTGCAGCCTTGAATCTTGGTACACTGTTAGCTGATATAATAAAGATATACCATACGAAATGTTGTCTGCAAACTACGTATAGAATACCGTCAAAATCCAAATATCAATATAGAGTTTTGCGTAAAATTGGCAACGCGTAGTTTAGTTTCTGTTTCGCGCACCACTTAAGAGATAGTCGATTTGAATAAGGCAATTATCACCCTAAACATTGAGTGACAAACTTGAAACTTGGTACAGTGTTTGATGATATCCTCAAGATATTCCATACCAAATCGTGTGACCCATCTCGGTATATAACATCGTCAAAATCAACACATAACGATATCGGCGTTTGCGTTTAATCACTGTTTCACACGGATCGACAATAAAATACTTGACTTCGATAACGAAATTACTGCCCTAATCATGAAGTGAGGACCTTGAAACTTGTTAAGGTAATAGATCACATCATCAAGATATACCATACGAAATTTTGCCACCCATATCGATATGAAACATGGTTATAATATCAACAAATACCAATACCGGCTTATGCATTGAATCAGTACTAAAAACGGATCGAAAATAACAATCTTCACTACCCAAGTGAAGCGTGAAGGAGAGAATTTTTTTCTGTGTCCACACCACCTTTGAGTACACTCTGGTGTCACTATTGATGCTAAAATGTCTTGGAAGCAGAGAGAGAGAGAGAGAGTCTTTATTTTTCATCAAACCAAAATACATAACACTCGGCAGTGGTGGTGGTACAGAAAATATGCATGCACAGTATTCGGTATTAGATAGGAATGATCGATAAGACCGTGAGGGTCATCTAGTCTGATCACACCAGCATCAAACAGGTACACTTGACTCTAAACAGTTTGGCTGTAAAAAAAGTTACAGTAGTTAAAAAAATAAAATAGAAGAAAAATTAAACGATGGTAGCAAATGATCAATGAAGCAATGTCTGGGCGAGGTAGGGCAACAGTGTTAGTGTAACGATAAGAGGTGATCAAGAAGGGCTTTTTTGAATCTATCATAAGGCAATTCACGGATATGTGGTGGTAATGCATTCCAAATGATAGGTCCCGAGCAGCATATTGAATGCACAATATCAAAACTAGCTCGGTGTGTGGGAATAATGACCCGTCTGCAATCTTTGGTTTCCAGATCAATACTACGAACCATATATTTTTCTCTTTTCCACTCTCACCTGCAATATGGAATCGTAGTATGGGGAAGTGCATGCAAAACATTTCTGTGCAGAATTCGAACCCTGCAAAACCGTGCGATACGGCTGATCTCATCTGTACCTTTACGTACCAATTTATCGCCTTACTACCGTAAGCATCGAATTTTGCGAGTTGATGAGCTATATCGCTTCGAAGTATCAAAAGTTGTTCACAAATATTTTTCCAATAGTCTGCCTCCTGTGTTTGATGACTTTTTCATACCTGCAAAAAATGTCCATTCCCATTACACGAGATCCTCGTCAAAGGGAAATATCTACTTACCCCCACCCAATAGCAACCTAACTAAGGCCCTTTTCATACCGGATTTACGAAACTCTTTCGGGAACAAGTTCCGAAACAGGCGATGTTCACATAGAGAAAAAATTACCGAAACAGTCCCGAGAAAAGTGCGCGTTCATACCTATTTAGAGTTACCGCGAACTTATGTTCATACAGGTCGTTTTTTCGGTAAATTCGCGGGAAATTATGGCCAGTATGAACGCGATTCTCCGTAAGTGTTGATAGCAGTGGTGCCACTCCTAGTGTTTTAACACTAGATCTAGTGTTTTTTCGGTCGTCCTAGTGTTCTAGTGTTATTTTGCGCAAAATTTTGCCAATCTAGTGTTTTTCTGCATTTGTGCGAACAATGAATATTCTAAGGTTATAGACTACTAAATCATACGCTAAATTTACCGCTGATAAGGCGATTTACTGTCTCTGGCTGTGTTTGTTTTCAATAATTCTATGTGGTGGTGCAGTAACAAGCAATTATTACGTAACAGGGTGCGCTGCGAATCCGTACTTATGAGCGAAAGTATCTGAAAAAATGAAGAGCGAGTGTATAGAATCCGTTAACAGCCTAATCAACACAAAGAATAGTAAAATCAATCATTCCTCTAGCTGTGCAATTTCCCTCTGTGATATTATTTGATGAGCTTGATGATTTGTCGGAAGAATGGGCTGCTTTGGCAAGATCGCAATATGAGTTGCAGGTTATCAGTCAAAATGCCCTCCAACAGAATTTTTGCAAAAATTGAAATCTGCACAATGCGTTCGGTGAATAAAAATTCCCTTTTTACTGGGGAAGCTCATGACGAATCTCTTAGCATTGCCACATTCCACTGCATTCGTGGATATGAAGTATGCTGCACATGCACATGGACATGAACACCCCCATTGTTTGGTTGAAGATGTACGGTAGTGAGCAAGATGCCACACATAAGATACGGATGTTTGATGGATGGTGTACAATCGAATGATAAATTTTTATGACCCCGTACAATTCGAAAGCGACAATATTTAATTTTTTTTGCGCTATTGAATTCATTTCATTAATTTTCGTTGAATAATTATGCAGTATTATCAATTCGTTTCATTTATTTTCGTTGAATAAATATGCAGTATTATCAATTCGTTTCATTAATTATCGTCGAATTATCATGCAGTATATCATGCATATGAGAGAGAGAGAGAGAGAGAGAGAGAGAGAGAGTCTTTATTTTCATCGAACCAAAATACATAACAAACGGCAGTGATGGTGGTACAGAAAATATGCGTGCACAGTATTCGGTATTAGATAGGAATGATCGATAAGACCGTGAAGGTCATCTAGTCTGATCACACCAGCATCAAACAGGTACACTTGACTATGAACAGTCTGGCTGTAAAGAAATGTTTAGTTAAAGGAAAATAGAAAAAAAAATGTTGTAATGTTACAACGCGATAAAACCATCGAATAAATCAGTGAACGGTGTCGAAATATCGATGTAATTGCGCGGACTCAGAGTCATTGCAATGTGGCTTATTGGTATGACATTGTTATCGGGTGTGCTTGATGACATTCGATCTGCATCAAAATTACCGGCTATGATAATGTCTGTCGATCGAAGGCTTACTCCCCGATGTTTGTATACCAACACATTGCATGCAATGTCACACACCTCCATTTACGCGTATACTGGTGTGAGCAAACAAGCGCGACGTATGTCTGGATGGTATTTTTTCGTGGAAACACAGGGTGTAACATGTTTACTTTGAATATTGTTCATTGGTTTATCGATTCAGAGTTGATATCCGGATCCGGTTACATACTTTAGCAGGGTTTCCGATTTCAAACTGAATGTCGAGACATACATTGACCAATAAAGACACAATATAGTAAACATACGGGAGAAAACTCGACCTGGAATTGTTATCGCGATGGGCAACATAAATCCAACCGTTTTCCGAACACCGTTATCCACATACCAACCATCGTCGAGGAGGTGTTTTATTCAGACATTTTGACTCTGGAAAATCCAAAGCACGAGACCGGACATCACAGAACTATCGAAGCCTATTGTCCAATTTTCCAAAACATTCATTTCGGTGTACAAGAGCATATTGTATGTGGTTAACCGATGATATTGATGTGATACGACTGATGGGGGTATACTCTGAAACCGGTAGTCCGTGTATATTTCCGTCACTGTTCGTTGTAATCTATTTCAAACTATCGTCAATACAACAAATACCAAATTGTCAGGTGTGTTTGTCAGATTTCAAAATGAAAATGGTTTTGTTACTTTAGGAAAAGCTAGATGACCAAGAGGAAATGTATTGTTACACTGGGTAAACGCCAGATCTCCAAAGGAAAATTATATTTTTTACTCAGGTAAACGACGACCCGCCAAGTGAAAATGGTTTGTTGCTCAGTGAAAACGGTTTGTTGCTCAGGGAAAAAATATATTTCCAAGTGAAAAAGGTTTGTTACCCAGAGAAAAAATATATTTCCAAGTGAAAAAGGTTTGTTACCAAGAGAAAAAGTACATTTCCAAGTGAAAAAGGTTTGTTACCCGGAAAAAAAAATTCCAAGTGAAAAAGGTTTGTTACCCGGGGAAAAAATATATTTCCAAGTGAAAATGTATTGTCACTCTCGGTAAACGTCAGATCTCCAAAGGAAAATGATATGTTTACTCAGGTAAACACCGGACTGCCAAGTGAAAGTGGTAATTTTACATAGGTAAACGTCGTGGGTTCGGTGTCGTTGGTCTTGTTAAACGTAGCTGTCGAGTTGTACAATATACTTGTCGTGAATATACAATTACGAAGGGGGATAATTAAATTGCTATTATGAGTGCCAGAAGGTTGTTGTATGTAGATTTGACAGTAACCATATCATTCGCATATGACAAACAGAATCATGGCCATTAACTAACTTGCTCGGTCTCGATCAATGCAAAAGAGATGATTCGTTTTTTGAAACCGTAGCGAAGACCACATGTAAATCTATGCGATAGACTTTTATATCCTTACATTCAGTCGTGCCGTTTCCATTTTAATACGGGCCCCCACATGTATGACATGCACACACAAACGCCGTAAACAGAAGTCGATGATTTTGAATAATAAAAATATTTCTTGATTACATCGGAATGTCTATGTTGCAGAAAGTAAATACTTTTATGGTGTTGTGTGTTTAATGAAAGCGAATGGTTACAAGTATGTTTTGGGAAAATAAAATTCATTTTTCTGTATGTGGCAGTTTGTGAGGAAATGAAAATAGATTCGTGGTTTTAATTGGATTGTGATTGCGCTGTTTTAATGTATGGTTCAACATGGAGACTTGACGCTGAACAACAACTCGATACACTAAACAATTTGTCACTGGTGTGCAAAGGGTTAGGAAAATTTTAATACAGCTCCATCTATTGGTTGTTTTGTTGTGAGGACAATCATGTGATGACTCAGCACTTTTCGGTAGCAAAGTAGATTGATCTATGTGAAAGATGTAAGGACCGTGACTAGAAAACATATGTACTCTGTTGTTGGAGTATCTGGTTTATTGTTATGACATTGACAGAACCCTCGGGAAGTGGGTATGCTTTTCTTTCACGAAAGTTTACGCGGCTCCGTTTTAATGAATTTGTGTTAACTAAACTTGGATGGATACCGCAACTGTGCTCGACTTACACATGGTATTCGCATACTGCACGCATACAAACTTTTGTGTAAACAACTCTGATGTTTCTGTTCGTACTAGTTCTGTGTTGAACTATTTGATTATTAAGATACATGAACAACCATTCAGGCAATAAAGTTCTTGTGACATCGAAACAGTTTGAAAGCGCCACCAATCATTGTACAGATTCGTAGCATGAGCGAGTATTTTCGTGTGTCATGAATATCTTTCGTATACACTTAGTACGAAATGAGATAATAATTAGTGTCCTTCAAAAGTAAAACATGTTGTGTTTGATTGCATACTTTTTATCGTTGATCGTTGTGGTTTTGAAAGATGGATGAGTTAACATTTACATATAGTAAGCGGAACAACTCAAGTAATAAATTTTACTCGTTTGAAAATACCGATCAATGGAGTAACAGTATCAATATGAATGGTATATTATTTTTTGCGATATGCACCAACCTTCTAAGTAAAACTTGTCAAAAATTTATCATGTCATAGAAAAGTCGGTTGTTACGAATTCGACACAAATGTACTTCGATTATTACGATGATGAAAATTACGATCAACGGGGTATTTCGAGGTGGATGTGTATCGTTTGGTATGTTCACCAATCACTAAATGTCGGTTAGTTAAACGATACATTTACAAGTTTACCGAAATCTTGATTTACAAATGACAGCTTGATGATGTAAAGCTCAACCACTCAAATGTGTTCATTGCAGAGTATTTGACCCCCCAAAAATATCCAATGGAGACCAACACATTGGTTTGATTTCCGAGTGGGTGAAAATTTTTCTGCTGGACCTATATGATTTACATTTAGAAAAACGATCCACACCGATTAGGTGACACTGTTTAATATCCAACGAGTGAGTGAAATTTCTTAGGGTTTTGATTTACCGAGTTAATTATCAGCGATGGCCAGGTATGATTTGTATTTAGAAAAAGCGACCCACACCAATTAGGCGACCCTGTTTAATATCCAATGAGTGAGTGAAATTTCTTAGGGGTTTGATTTATCGAGTTAACTGCCAGCGATTCAATCACATTCAAGTAACGTATTTTAGTGGCCGAGTATTGTGACGAATGACAATGGGGAAATTTCCAATTTCTCTGATCGTGTGTGTTACACAATAGTTCTAGAAGAGTACGCATTCAG
This sequence comes from Botryllus schlosseri, assembly GCF_051294905.1. Lineage (NCBI taxonomy): Eukaryota > Metazoa > Chordata > Ascidiacea > Stolidobranchia > Styelidae > Botryllus > Botryllus schlosseri. The sequence goes on along the minus strand of NC_137236.1, from coordinate 5,588,482 downwards.
TGAACATCGTACAAATTGACAACAACTTCCCTTACATGATGACAATTATTCTGGAGGTTCAAATCGATATCGCTACTATGAACAGCAATACAAACACATTTTTGTAGATTTCAGTGTAGCACATACTTCGATATTGCTGTTTGATGGATTTTGTATTAACCAAGACCAGTTGAATAGAATCTATCCAATAAAGATACCTCTATTAACTTTTTTGATGATCAAAGTCTTAGAGTGTGACCTCGTAATGTTTTTACATTTCACGCATTTTCGACAGAGAGTGTGAGCAGAGTTTAACACAGATTAAATGACACCGCCCCGGAGCCCAAAGTGATATTTTCGTACTGCGTAATGTGCGTATGTTTCAATTCGATATCGCAGATTCCGACAATAAAGTATTGCACCGGTTGCTAATCAGCAAACGAAATTGTTGTTTCATCTTTAGTCTTGGTTACTGGAAACAATTACATTTGTAAAATATTTTCTGATATCCGCGATACGCAGAGTCATATGTATCAAGGTAGAATAATTTTCCAATCATGAACATTTCGGACACGCATAGTTTTACAACTCGATATGTTAATAACAACGGTACTGAAAAGATTGTTGTTGTCATAACCTTTACCACAACGCCGGGTCTAATTAACACGAATAATTTAATAATCAAGTCATGATCAACTATTACATATGACACATCTATGTATCAATCCTTATGTTTACAGAATGGTAACTTTCGGTATAACACCAGCGTTCGATTGTAAGAAATGAAGTCGCAACTATACGTTGATCAGACTTTCAAATCTCGTATACTCAAACATATTATGTTAATCTCAAGTCACCTGCACCGGGTAGTAATTACTTTTGTCTTACAAAATATATCGAGTAATAATTACTTTGTCTTGCAAAATATACCGCGTAGTAATTCCTCTATCTTACAGAATAGTAACGACTTTTAAAGTTGAATAAAAATGATGCATCGTAGGGATATGAGTACAACCGAACTTGTTATGGATTTTAGGTTGTAGTGATTGTATGGACTCGTGTATGCTTGGCTGACTGCTTGAGTTGGTCGGGTAAGTTACAAACGGATTTACTTGACAATGTTTTCGTGGTTGACTCTTTGAATATGGTAAGATGGTGAGATGTCGAGACGTAACACTATTTCCGTACACTCAATTACAACAAAACATAAACCGCATTCAAATAAGTCGTAAGCTACAAGTGGATTTAAAACTTGATGCTGTTTTGTGGTTAACTCAAGTCAGTGGTCATGTTTGTGTTGATTTCAGGAATGATCATGACGAGTTGGTCGGGTAAATTAGGTAATGTGGTAGTAACTATGACCTTACAGAGTTGCTGACATTCCAATATCTTTTACGCTGTAATATACGGATTCACTTGCGATCATTTAATTCTCAGTTATTGTTCAGACATTCAAATCTCGTATACTCAAAATATAATATGTCCAAGTCAAATCGTATATGCACCGATTAGTAAATACTTTGTCTTCAGAATAGTAACAACCTTTACAATTGAATAAAAAAGATCGATCATACGAATACAACCAGGATGAATTAATTCAAGTTTGCGAGTTGTAGTGATATAATCAAGTAAGTGAAAACTATATTTTTAACACCGGTTAATATTATGAATAGTTCTTTTGAGTATGGTAAGATGTTAAAATGTCTCTTTGACAAACGGAAAGCCAGACCGTGAATAGAGTTGTAATGTTTCATTACTTATTTCAAATCAATGTGTGTATAATATCGAAATGGTACTTGGAAAGATGGTAGTCCTGTTTCAATTCAGACTATGTCAAAGTCCAAATATTCGGTTTCGGATTATCTCAATTTACCTATAGAACATCTCGCGAATGGATTCCGACACCGTACTATAACTAGATCGCTATGCCTGATGCATTATCGCGTCACCGACGTAGGATTTTACAATTATTTCACACCTTTTTGGATAAGCGTCAACTTGATAGAGGATTAGGGTTGGGCCAGAAATAAGTGCATTTAAACCTGCTCGGGGATGATTGACATCTGCGAATAGGTTTTTTGTTGTTGTACAGTTCAGGTACACTGTACAATGTACTGTACATACTACCGTATTATGATCAGTGATGGGCGGATAGTGATTTATGAGAATCCAAATCCATCCGACAGCTCAAAGCTCTGAGGAGCAATCCTTCCGAATACGAACAATCTCATCCAAATAACCATGCAAATCGGAAAAATCTTGTCCGTAATCCAGAAAATCCGAACAGAATAAATATTCTGAAGAATCCTAATTGTGCAGCGGAGCTAGATACATTTAGGGCCTAGAGTTGGCTGGTTTATATTTCCTTGGACCTTTGACAGAACAAATTTAGAGTGCTACCAGTCCTATAACAAGGGGTACATTGTCCGTTTTGTTTGTCGAGCTGACGATTTTCTTTTCTTTCGGCTTGAAGTCAAAAGTCACGTCTGGTCAAAATTATCCAGAAACAAAGTAACAACTAGCCGAAAATATTCGAAACTAATTCTGCAATATGGTTATGATGCCTGTCCAATGTGTTCATGCTGCAATGTCTTGTCGAATGAAACCTTCTCGGAACCATGGTAGTATGGTATTTGTAAGGGTAGGTCAAAAAAGTTGAAAGTAGCACGAGTTTTGACTGCCATGATAGCTGCAGAAGAATGTGCGCGTGCTGGTGCTACTCGAAGGTGGTGGGTGAATCCGATTTTGCAACGCCGGCTATACTGGATAAGTGAAGCAGCTCAATAATTTAGTACTACATCACAGTAATTCGTTTCGCAATGCCTCGCCAGATAGTCCGTCCGCAAAACGGCTTGAGCAAAAGTGACGCTATTCAAGTCTCGACACTGGTTTATATATGGATACGCATGAGCGCATCTCTCACTTCTCTCATCGCCGGCGATGTCGCCGAGTTAATTGACACTGTCAATTAAAATCGGCGGCGATTCGGCCGATGGCAGCGATGATAAAACAAACACTAACGCTCCGCCGACATCGCCTCGTCTGATACGGCCTTTAGGTATTATCTTGCGAGCGATCGCGGGTGGATTATCTGAATTTACCTTTAGTACATCCTGCGAATGGATTCCGACACCGCACCATACCATTTTTGATAATAAGGACTCAAGGATTTTCAACCAAGGAATACTTGAATAATTTTGGGGATGATAAAAAAGTGAATGATACGATTGTGCGTGCTTTTGTGAAGAGTTTGATTTCAGAGTAATAAATGAATGTATAATGTGTATACTTGTGATTCTTGTTGTAACTGTGAACAGCAGACTATTCTGTAGGTGCGAAACAGCGGTATACAAGGTGCGAATAATCCGATCTGAAAGTACTATTCAGCTAGCGATCAATAGCGAGGAAAGACTTAGAACACGATCGGTCATTTGTCATGTCTGAACTATGGCGTCTTTAAGTAGCACCGCGGTCCCTAACACTATCATGTCGCGTCTATATCAGCTACGTCACCGTATCACCGCGTCCATAAGAATAACGATATATCATTGTCGCACTCGCCGCAAACGTTGGGAATAACTCAAATCGGTCATATATAATAATATTGAATATACATTCTAAGTAATGGCGTCACTGTTTACTATACTTGATATTCAACACCACCTCACCAGAGATCCCTATACCCGTAACGTTATCAGGCAGGTCATCATCGCAGCCTATACCTGAAAGGGTGGTATCACCAGAGATCCCATGATAAACAATGGCACATCACCAGAGATCACGTAAGAAACAATGGCACATCACCAGAGATCGCGGAAAAATACATGGCACATCATGAGCGATAGGGGGTCTGAAAGGGTACCATCACCAATACGAGTTTTCACGGCACATCACCGACGCAGCCTATACCCGAAAGGGTACCATCACCAGAGATCCCATAAGAACACATGGCACCTCACCAGCGGAGGGGGGGGGTCAAAAGGGTGCCATCACCAACACGAGTTTCGCGGCACCTCACCAGAGGGGCCTATACTACCCCATGTTAAAAACACCAATGTGCCAGCGATCACATATACTACTTACATATTCTCAAACAACCATTATTCAGTTTAATATCTGATACTTGGACAATGGACATACAACTCAAATGTAGACGGTTTTTATTTCCTAAACATTCGCTACACTTTTCCACGGTAGACTGCTTTTCCTGATCGTGAAGTTTGCCTCGTTTCATTTTTCACAGCGATCATGATATCGTTGCCCAAGGCTATAACGAACGCATAGGGCGTAACATTTCAGACTAAGAACGCTATTACTCTGGTTGACACTATTTCAAGTTGAACAGTACAGTTTTCAGAATGCCGTAGTAATAGGTTGCTCAAATGGTATGACTGATATAGGCAGACTTCACATTGCGCAGTAATGAATTAACGCCCGAGCAGAATCGAATATAACTAGCGATATCATGCTTTCGTTTCCCAAATATTCTGGCAGATCTCTAGAAATAATTGCTGCGAATTTTAGGATTCACGATATTTATTTTCACGCGCTGTTGGCTGCAGCGCAGACATTTATATCATTAATATATATTTAGGCTTCCGAAGGTATTATGAATGTGCTGTAGTTATGATGAGATACCGCGCTTCTTCATCGTTATTGACAGATAGCTACGTGACATTAGGGTCTAGCACAGGAGTGGGCAAACTTTTCTGCTCGCGGGCCGCATTATAATATGATTGTATGATAGTATGATTATATAGTAATCATGGCGACATGGAGATAATACATGGACATGGAATAAAACAATTTAAACCTTGATTTGATGATAACGCACATGTGTTAGCCTTTTTATTAGCTGGTCATCCTCAATCAATTCGTCAACATTGGGGATGGAAGTAGGTTTTGCCGATTCTTATGACAAGTTGGAAATTTGAATAAGTGAGAAGTGATCGTGTCATGCAGGGGTGGCCAACCTTTTTAGCCAAAGGGCCACATTTGATTGGCAAACTATTGCGCGGGCCACCAGCCGCGCGAAGCGCGAAAGTTTTTCGAAGTTCGTAGGTCAATAATATTGTCACTTGACTATATTGCGGGCCGGCTGTATATCGCTGGGCTCAGATGCAAGGAATAGACTATTCGGCGCCTGGACATATCGATATCGGAAGCTTTGACCAACATGCGTCAATCATTTTGGGCCTAGGTTTCATAGTCGACGGTCTTTCTGCAAGCGCAAACGCAAGGTCGCATATGTTGAATGACACTTTGTCTCGTAATCGCGAATATAGTTACACTCCATCCGATACATTAGGCGTTCTTTCATTTTCACAAAGGGGTAACAATATTAAAAGCAAAAAATCGAATGACAACATGTTGAGCGAAGCGTGTATTAGATTTTTACTTATGATAAATCTATCGCAAAGTATTCTGCTTTATTGTAGTGTACGAAGATCTACCAAAATGTGGATGGCTCATGGATCTGCCAATGCGTCGGAACTGATATTTTATTCATCAAATCTCAAGAATTGCGGCCAGACTAATCAAATTTTTGGTTGGCCTTGCAAGTTCACAATCTGTGCAATCCATTTTTGATAATATTACTGATTTCGGAAATTACCTCGCGGGCCACTCAATACTGTCAGACGGGCCACATGTGGCTCGCGGGCCACGGGTTGGCCGGCCCTGGTGTCATTGGTATGCTGATTCTGGGTTTGGTTACCGCTTAATAGCATGTTACCTTAAAAACGTTTTAGTAAAAGCGTTACTGTGGTAAACTTACCTTCTTCAAGCTCATTTGTTAGGGAGGACATCAACATAATTTACTGTTGTCTCAGACATTTCATTAATTCGGTTGATTCATATAGAACCTCATAATTTGGTACATTAGACCTCTAATTAGGATGTTCGGATTCGGATTAGAACAACGAATTCAATACAATAAGTATTACAGTGACGTGCGGTCCAATAAGGCAGGTGAGGTAGTGCCTCACCTGTCTTCAGGGTGAGTAAGTGAAAATCGTGAAAACCCTCTATGAGTCGATGATTATCAATATTTTACATCGATGTTCATAAATAACTAAATTTGAACATTTTTTCACCCAACATTATCAATTTGCATAATTCTTATTGAAAAATACAGCGCGAAAGGAGAGTTGGGCACAGGTGAGGCACGTGCGCGTCTTGCCTCACCTGCGACATTGCAATTCATCATAAATATCTCGTAATTCATAACAAATGGTATCAATCAAATGCTATCGTCACCAGACATGGGGTAATCGCGATTAGTAATCGTAATCGATTACGACGATTACAGCATTTTGAAGTAATCGTAATCGCAATCGATTACATTCGACAAAAATTCGAAGTAATCGTAATCGTAATCGACTACTTCCAATATTTATTCGATTTCTTTGTGAAAGCACGATTACTTTTTATTTGTACAAGGACTATGACATAAACTGAACATTATTGAACAATGAACATATATTATACGAGGTTAGTGATAGCACAAACGTCTGATTTTCAAACGCTACTCCTCATTATTAGACTACGTCAGAAGTATTAGCTTTGCTCGTCATTGCGTAAGAAGTATCCACACATAGTAAATAGGTATTCGAGGTACATTGTTGTGTGATTGTAATAACACACACCGCTGTGAATATCGGATTATCAATGCACTTTAGACGCCACTACCTCGCAGCAGGATAATAATCCCCACTCTGCCTAGTGTCATATATAGTAACTTATGTATTGATGTTTGGTTAATGGTTATTCTTAGTTATACGTAGTTTGACCGTTGCTGCTTGGCGAACAGCAGGCCTATGTAGCATGTACGACTGTACGTACGTACAACGTACACCATACAAAGATTTGAAATTTTGTATAGGGATGGTGTGAACCTCTGAAAGGTTCAGGTTCGTGTGAACGCGAACCTTTTTGAAAGGTTCTGTGTGAACGCGAACGTGAACCTCATGACGTCACGTGACGTCATATTGCTAATTCCAAACCCTATCTTTCAATGAAGTGATAGCTTATAATAATGTACACGATACCTAGCGACGACACGGGCCACATAATGCCACAATGCTGAAGTACATACTGGCGTTTCAAACGTTGCTGAATGTATCAACCGCGGTAGTCAAAGAATATAATAATCCCATAAAATCAATACATTCCGTCGCTTTGCCAACAATTTCTACGAGGACTTACCAGGGAATATAAGCTTGGGGCTTAACGGTCTAGGCCTCACCGGACAATGTATTCGGCGTCTGAGTATTGCTACATTGATAATAATGAGCAGAGTGTAAAACGGGTTTCTATACTGGCTACCGATACCACAAACAACAACAAGTTATACAGCAGTAGCCAACACCTTAATCGCACGGTTTTGGTTTTAATGGGACAGTAAAGATATGAAGTCAAAATTGACCCCGTACGCCTGCTAGATTTTTACACCAGAAAACGATATCAATGTAATTGATTGGTTGAATAAGCATCATTCGCTGACTACGTATTTCTCTCGTGATGTTGTGCGATTGTGGGTCAAGCTCACAACAGAGAGTCACTAAATATTCACGAACGGAAAGCTGGATATTACGAGAACATTTTTGTAACAAAGCAAGTAAAACTTTTAAAATTGTCAAGGTGCATGCTCGATTAGTGTTGATTTTCTACGCTGCCAGCGCCATGCATAGAGTGGCCCGCAGTTGAAATGCAATAAATTTGAACCAAAGATCTTATAATGAAGGGAAAATTGTAATTTACCAAAAAGGTTCACAGTGCAGAACCTACCAAGGTTCTGTTGTGAACGCGAACCTCTAAATTTTCGAGGTTCACACACAGAACGCGAACGTGAACCTCACGTTCACACCATCCCTAATTGTGTACTCGTCAAATAAAATATTACGGTTTCCACAACGAACAAATAAAGATCAACAGCTGCTGATATATATTATAACCGAGACGGTCTTTGCCGTTTCTAGTAACGGTAGCTGGCAGTATCTGTATTGAGTTGAAGGTAGAATATTATGTTTTCTTTATCTTATTCTCATATGACTCTACTTGAAACGGGCGCCAATCGATATTTCACACTTCTTTACTCAATATTCGGACCTGCCGACATAGCCATCCGCTTATACACAGTGTGCGCGTGGGTTATTGTATAGCTAAAATCAGACCAAAACAGCAATTCGTCCCCGACTCCAAATGTGAGTCTTGGGCCCCATGGTCAATTTTCTAGTTCAAGACTGAATTTCGCCAATAATATTGGTAATTGCATTGTATTTAGGGTTGCAGTTAAAACGAAAATCAATTAAAAAAAACATGTTTAAAACAAATGCCTTGTTTAAAACATGTTTAATTGTTTTCCCTTAAGCCATGACGTCACGAATATTCTATTTTGATGTCTTGGTGGATTGACATTGACAATTGAAAATATAGAATAACTTTAGCTCATGTGACGAAATATATGTACTATTGCTGTTGAACCGACTATTTTGGTGGTTTCAACCATCCCATATCGATATACGGATGGTGATTGTCCGTAGGCCCATACAACATGTTTTTTTGGAAAGTATTCACACAATTATGGCATAATTTCATAGCTAAAAAAACACAATATTGTTTTTTAAAGGCCTTGGTTTATAACACTGCTTAAAACATGTTTTAAAGAAAGTGTTTTGGAACACCGTTTGTTTTAAATGCAACCCTAATCATCATTTTTGATCCTCTCCAGTCCCCGATGGTCAGATTTACTTGTAAATCCGGGGGACGTAATTCATAATCATTACCATCTGGTATGTTGTTAAATCGTGACCTCCGATCCTTTAAGTAATAAAAAGATGTTGCAGTCGCCCAAACGTATAGCAGACCAAAAAAAAACTTTCGTGAGACTTTCACACAAATTGTCATGTTTATATTCGTCTGTGGGTGCCCTCGGTTGGCATTTGCATTGTGGGCTCAGATTGGAAGGACAGCACTATTAGTCACGCCCACCCAGCGCGGATATTGACAATGGACAAATACCCTAAGTTTCGGAAAAGTCTTTCTTTAGTAACACACTCCGTGGAGTCGCATATTGGCCCAAACTGCATATGTCTTTTGGTGTGTCGTGACGCGGTAATGACCGGCTCTCAAATGCCTATTACCATAAATTATGCATGTTTTTTTCTTGAGGGGGACAGGTATGAATCACAAAAGTCTAGAAACATTTAAATCGCGAAGCTCGAAAAAAACTTCAAGTTAATTAAATCTCTCGAAAATATTCTATAATTTATGTTGGTTTACGAAGTATTTTTGATTCCACTTAGAGCTCGCTCCCCACCCTATTGGTGATTTTTGGGTGCGGCAGTTACGGACTTAGCTGGCAAGAATGCAAATCGTTGGGTGCGATAAATCCTACATTGTTGGGAAATGGCTACATTATGACGTAACAAGCAACTGACGCATCATTTATAAAGAAAGTTGTTAAATCAATAGGCCTTATATTGTCTTCCAATATATCTCGTAAGCTTAGTTCTTAGAATAAGCAAAATAAATGTAATCGCGAGTGATCATGATTACTTTTCCAATGTAATCGTAATCGTAATCGACTACTTCCTGATTTTGCTGTAATCGTAATCGTAATCGCGTGATTCTGAAGTAATCGTAATCGCAATCGATTACATTCATGAAGTAATCACCCCATGTCTGATCGTCACACTCATTCCAAAAATCTAAATATTAATAGTGTCAGAGCACCAGAACCCCCCCCCCCCCAAAAAAAAAAATCGCCAAGGAAGGTGACATTCGGTTTTATTACAAACAATGCGATCGCAGAGAAACAATAGCCAGGTGAGGCACAAACTAATCTGACTCATGTACTATTCGCTAACAATTGGACAATCGCAACACAGCGAAACTGCCTATGGATTTCGGAATACAGCAGTCCTGTAGGAATTATATAGTAGCGACCGCCAATACGTAATGCGGAGCAAATTCAGTCCCTTACTTATGTAGCTGTTATGTACTTTCCGTTAAATTGTGGCATGTGATATCTACTTGCATAGGCTACATCGTCGTTTTTTGTGGCCTTTAGCTGTGTTTGTGGTATGTTATAGCTATACTTACATAGCCTGCGTTGTCGTTGTTCGCGGTCGGTGGTGCCACTCCTAGTGATTTTACACTAGATGTGGTGTATTTTGACTTGACCTAGTGTCCTAGTGTATTTTCTTGCGAAATTAGGCAAATCTAGTGTTTTTTACTGAAAAAATATCTGTAAATAAGGATACTATTTTCATGTGCTTCGGATAATTTATACCGATACTTGAAAAGATAGTAATTAATATCCGTCTAAACTTGCCCATTTAGCACAATAGCGACCAGTCCGACGACATATATTTTAGAATGTGGAATTGCAACGGATATCACTGCGCAGAGAAAATGCTCCCTATACCCGCTGCTCTTATTGTTATTCACATATTGGGTCTCTTTATCAGGTACTTTGCGTGGGTGTTTGTGTGTGTGTGTGTGTGGGGGGGGGGGGGGGGTCCATGCCTCACCAGTCACAAACCTCACAGCGCGTCAATGAAGTAATATATACTGTGTTACCTCAGACGCAGGAACCGAAGTAGGCTACCTATCAGTTGATCCTTTAACCATTACAAAGCATTCATCTTCAACTTTCCGCGTTTCGTATTGATTCAGACAACTGATTATGATTAAATTGAGGCTGAAGTTAGGAACAATTTGCACCTAACTGCGCATATTGATGAGAGGACGAATCTAAATAACACGCACAAAATCAGTTTTCCAAGTACAGAACTAAAAGTTGGAATTCTAACCCGAAATCACAATTGTTATACGAACTAATTCATTTCCAATTAGATTTTCTTGGATGTTTAGCAAGCGAAATGTTTCGAAATGCAATATTATACGGTTATCACTTATTATCATGATGAAATATCTCAAGAAAAAGTTTAAACTAGTCTCTCTAGTGATCAGATTTGAACTGCGCATTATCATTATTTCTATTAAAATATTCAATGCCTTGACTGGCTGCACAAGATGTTGTCTCGGGCCGCACGTGGCCCGCGGACCGTAGTTTGCCCCCTCCTGGTCTAGCATATTCCAAACTTTGCGCACAAATGCAGTGCGTTTGAGAGAGACGGGGACTGAGACTGCAATTTATTATCTTCAGAGATTTGGGACCAAAATTAAACAGCTTTGAACGAATTCCCCTTGAGAACCTACTTGTTTTTATATTTTGATATGTGTTTGAGCAATATTGCAATGCTTGACTCATACCAGGTCATTAAGCAAATTTCCACTCAATTTAACCTTTGACCCTACGCGGTAAGGTCTTAAATGTCACTTTGACATATAGACTATCAGACAAGCTACCGAGAAATCCAAGTGAAAAATCTCAACTGTCTTTCAATTTCAGCTACACCTTGATTAATGTATTGATAAAACAAAGTACTGTTCAGACCCGCAATGAGTGGAAAATTGTCAATTTTTAAAATGGCGTAACTTCTGTGATCCTGTTTGGAATTAGCTCATCGATGCAGGTGCTAAATTTCACGAGATTTAAAAAGGTAGTGATGTCGACATCGGAAGTCTAGGTTTGGGTCTTTGGGATTGTCCTTTGACATCGAGGGCAGCTTTTACGATGGAGTACTGGGATCTGATTAGTGTATTAAATCTAGTGATCCCAGTCGAATATATTCCACGGTAGAAGTCTGTGAACTATGATCAACCTACAGCTTTGTTAAACAGTGCAATGAAATCCTCCACAGCCTGATACTCGATTCGGAATATATGGATATCGTTCCTAAACCTTCGGATGGCGCCAAACCTCTCAGTAACCATGCCAATTGCCCAATGCCCATGCATGCAGTTATTGAACATTTCGCAGTTGGATAATAGAATATACTTTTTGGGTAATAGTATATTTAACTACCCAGAATGTATATGGATGAAAGTTGGTCTGAAATGTGCACTGCGCTCTAAATATGATGCTGAGTTTTTTTATGTGCTGGAAAATTTGGTGAGCTTTAGGGAAACTAAGTCGTAACACACCAACTTTAAGCACCACATTAGTCATCTTGGGTCTTTTAATATCATCTGAAACCAATTCTTGTCAAAATGTAATAAAAAGCAAATGAACAAATGGACAAATGGACAAATGAAGACAGCTATTTGGTAGCCACAGATCATAGTGATGGAGATTTGGTCAGTTGTGTTAAAGATGAATTTGAATACCATGCATCATGGCGAACCCTTGCGCAAACTTGCATTCTGGCCCCAGGATTTTCGTCCAGTCTAATAAACTACAAAAATCTATCTCATTGCACGTCTGATACATCACGCGGCTGAATAGAAAGGTTTTGCGGGTGGCAAATCGGATTTTGCGGGTGAATAGCAGGGTTTTTCGGGTCACAAAGCGGGTTTTGCGGTTAACTATCAGGGTTTTGCGGGTCACAAAGCGGCTTTCGCGGGGGAATAGCAGGGTTTTGCGGGTGACAAAACTCGCAGGGTTTTGCGGGTGGCAAAGCGGATTTTGCAGGTAAATAGCAGGGTTTCGAGTCACAAAACGGATTTTACGGTTAACTAGCACGGTTTTGTGGGTGAATAGCAGGGTTTTGCAGTTGAATAGCAAAGATTTGCTGGGTATTCTACTAGATCATCGGAATCTGGTCATCTTTATGTTCACCGCAGGAACTCCAGACTGACCCAACAGTCCATTGAATATATGGGCCCAAATATTTGGAATGACGTGCCCGACAGTATCAAAGAGCTACCTCAGCATGAATTTAAAACCCAATACCAGGATCACCTTTTTTCAAAGTATAATCAGATATGAGAGTATCTACAATCTAGTACCCGTTGATTTATAAATTATACATCTATTTATTGACTTCATATTGCTTTACCTAGTATGTTGCCATGGCTACTGTCTTTGTTATATATTTGTGATTATAATTTTCTTCTATTTGTGATTATTATTCTCTTCTATGTTGCAGACTGTCCACTGTTATATTTATTTTTCCGCTCAGAGCTCAAAATAACGTTTTTCTCTCCGCATTGCTAGGTGGATGACTAAAAAAAAAAGTCAGCCGTTTTGGCGCGTCATCGCCCCCCTATCGCCCCCTTGGCTAATTTCGCCCCCTGTCGCCCCCTTTGTCCATTTTCGCCCCCCTATCGCCCCCTTCGTCATTTTCGCCCCCCTGGACCGCCAAATAGCCAACGTTGGGAACCACTGGCCTAGGCCAAGGTGGGTGTCTGATTCCATAGACAAATCCAAGTCGCTTCGACATCTTCCTGTCTATTCATTGTATCGCATTTTTTTGTGGTGTATTGAACTGATAAAATCTGTAATAAACCAATGATGATGATGAAATTGGATTATCTAACAGATGTTTGCCGATGGCTTTTGCGGGGGAATAGCAGGGTATTCACCAGCAAAACCCTGCTGGTTAACCGCAAAACCCACTTCGTCACCCGCAAAACCCTGGCATTCCTCCGCAAACCCTGCTATTCACCCGCCAAAGACACTTTGTCACCCGCAAAACCCTGCGTTTATCCGCAAAACCCTGCTACTCACGCTGCGGGTTTGGCGGGTTTCACAGGTTTTGTGGGTTTTGCGGGTTTTACAGTGTCCCATCTAGTTTTAGTTTTTAGTTAGATCCAGTTCATGAGCATGAATACCAAGAAGTTATGATGTTGATTTTAATTTAATTTCGCAACTGTTGCGAATTTGATAATTCCAATTTAATTTGTAAAAAAATCTTTAGCTATAATTCTAATTCTAGTCTAATCTGAAAAAAAGTTGAAAATGTTCTAGCACTGCTATAGTCCAGTGTATATGATCTAGTTTTACCACTGCTTCTTCGTCATGGGGTAGCGTGAAAGATTCCAATGGCGCAAAATCTTCTTGAGGTAGAATCAATTGAGTCGAGCTTTACCATCAAAGCATTTATTACGAGCAATGATCGTTACCTAATCAATGTGTCGTATCTACCATATACACCAGTACTTCATAGATTTTGGCCTGTAAATACCCTTATAAGATGGATTCTCCAACGCTAAATGAATTTGAATTGTTCTTAAACTTGTTGTGAAAGTCTTCAACTTCGGCAATCGTCCTAATATTATTTTAATTTTAAATGTCATCACTGTATCGTAACATGCATCACATTACCAATGTTTGAATTTGTCTGATCACCAGACGTAGGACCAAACAGAAAATATCCCTGACTCAAGTATGTTGGTAAATGTCTATAGCTGTTAGCAGACCTGGACAACGAGATCTAGTTAAATTAGACTAATTGGAGCAAAATGTCAGTAATCTAATGCCAATCCAACTTGTGCAGCGAAATGTTTCGTTCCTCTAATAATGAAAGGAACTTGATTCAATTTCAAGTTTTCGCCGATTCAGATAATTGTAATCTAATTTGGAAAGACCTGTTTATCATAGCTTCAATTCTATTCGAGTCTAATTTGGAAAAATGGTAATTGGCGGATTGTTTCGGGAGGGTGAAAAAGCAATATCGAGGAAAATAAATTTTATAATGCTGAAGTCGAATTAATGCATCCCTGAGTTATATCAAGATTAATTCATCGGCCAATGATGGATGATATTAGCTATTTTCTATTTTGGCATTTAATGCTTAACATCGATATGCTTTAAACTGCTAGTGGAAGCAAATGCAACATACCTATCTTCTCATCGTTTTAATTGATCAAAACTGGATATACTGATTATTCCATTGCTGATATCCGACTGCATTAAACAAGAAGACCTGCATCTCGAATCTTGATAATTGATTCAGAATCTAAACTTGATATAACAATAGTTCTCTTGACCAGTGGTTCCCAACCTTTTACGGTGGCAGGGCCAATTTTAGAATTTAAGAGTACGGCCGGGGCCGCTTGAATAGCCTACCTAGGCAATGAAAGGAACCCAAAATAGTCACCAAAATATGAAAATTGGCATTTTTCCGATCACTCGCTTGACGCCATTGGCCATTCATTGTGTTGCCGCGCTCCCGTTGTTCAGAACAATCAACCTTTGCTGACTATCTCGGAGTAGTTTTATTGCCCTGGCGAGATTTCAATTCGCAGTTTTGGAATCAGTGCGACACTTGCTTTCGATAAACACCGACATATCAAATTATTCGGGCGCTTGGGTCGCGAGCTATAGGACTACCAATGATGCTGCTTTTTGCCGGTTAAGCAGTACGCATCTCGCCGTATTCAATGGTGAGTCACTTGTTGCACATCTATCCGTAAATTAGTTTTCAATACCCAGGGCCGTAACGGCAATTCGTCAGCAACCCCCATAAAAATAAGTTTCTCTTGGGTCTCCCATAGGGTGATCAACAGAACTTCGAAGCCCCCAGACCCCCTCAAGCTAGATGGCTGTTTAACACTATTTATCATCTAACTCGGATGTCCGTTTTAGGCAGTTCCTCTCGACTAATCGCGCCAAGCGCGAAAAATTTCTATAATTCATGATGGAATCGGTCAATATAATCGGGAATTTCATATGTATTGCTATCAATTTTTAACCTCTCTCTGCTCAGGTAATCAGATTGACCAGTTGAGCCGAGTGAGTTGTGCTTGAAAAGGTAGTGTGTCACTCAATAATAATTAAACATCTTCGGGCTATTACCCGTTAACAGGAACGAAACAGCACTTCGTCAGGCCCCCAAAACACTTAGGTCTTGAGCTCCCATAGAGTGATAAACCGACCCCCCATGCCGTTGTTCGCTTCTGCCATGAAATCAGGATCCACGTTTAGTGAGCCAGCATGGAGCGCGAAAATTTTCGATGATTCAAAATAAAATAGGTCAATAAGATCAGGAATTGCATATATATATTGCTATCAATTACCGATTTACCGGTAGAGCTGAGTGAGGTGTCTTAGAAACTGTAGGGCACGTAAATAATAATTAATCATATTCGGACGGGCGGACCCGTAGGTACGACTCCGTTACATGATGTTATTTGTTATTTCGTGACCTCCAGTCTGCTATATCAAGAAATATAGAATCGCCCAAACATACTAAACTAAAAGATGCACACGATTTCAAATTGGTAGTTCTTCACTGGCATATAATTATTCCCTGCGGGATGGTAGCCTATTTGTCTCGTGACGTTCAGATTGCCAGGACAGGAACATTTTGCGCCAGTCATTTAGGCGCCTATGGTCAATTATACCTATATGTATCTTGAATATACATAACAAAGTGTTCGGTCAGCGTAAGGGCAGTCCTTTCGGCCAAGGTTTTGTCGCTGCCGATCGTTCTGGTACACTTCTTGGAGTCGCATGTTACAATCGTTACATGCTGGCCTAAAACTTTATATGTCTTCGTGCGTCGTGGCGCGGTAATGGCCAACGCCGATATGCCCATTTCTATAAATCTTGCGTATTTTATCTTGGTCGAAGAGTACCCAGTAATTAAGTACTCGGAGATTTGAAATCGCGCGCAGCGCGAAAAATCTCTAATTTATGCTAATTCACTAAATAATTTTGGTCCCCCTTCGATCTCGCTCCCTCCAATTGGGGGGCTTGGGGTGCAGCAGTTACGGTCTGTTCAATACCCATAGCCATACCAGTAGTGAAGGTGGTATCGTTTCGTGCAGGCCAATCAAATTACGCCACGTCGCTTAATTGCCACGCCTACATTGCCACATCATCCGCCCATTGCCGCACCTATAGCACACCTATTGCCACATCATCCATCCATTGCTATATCATCGCTGCATTGATTGCCGCATCTTGATACTTTTCTCAGATATTGTATTATGTGTATTTAGGACTAATATCATCCGTCCATATTTTTTAAACTTGATTTTATGTGTACAAGTTACGGTTTCTGTAGTTTCCACATTTTACGACTTATGATTGCTGCGTCAAAACTTACCTTGGCTAGAATCGACAGATTTTCTATTATGTGTATTTAGGACTATGTATTTAAATTCCTATTCAGATTATACATAAATTCGAAAACTATGATGTCTATGTAAGGTTATATTCTCCGGATAATATTATTAATATCAAAATTCTACACATCATCACTAATTACTTAATATAAAATGCGATTTTGAGCGCTGCGACTTGATAATATGAACCCCTACGCTTCTGATGCATGATTTTTTGTGATAAGGACCTAGGTAACATTCAGAGTCTGCAACGATTGTTTGGATATACATTATAGCAATACCCCACTAAACTATAGGCGGTTATATTACTCTATTGGTCAGAGATAACTCATCCGACCATAATGTTAAACTTGATTTTATGTATACAAGTTACTGTCTCTGCAGCCTCCACATTTTACGACTTATTTTCATTAGACGCAGGCAAGCGATTCTCCAGTTCCGAGCTACAGAAACAAATCACTCGCATGTGCGCGTTCCGAATAGTATTGTAGAATTTTCTAAAGTCGTAACAGCTTAGTAGCATATACGCTAATCCCAAGGTGAAAAATAATCGAACGAACTATAGCCGTAGGCGTGCGATTCGCAGGGCTTTATTTATACAAACTCTATCGATAAAAAACATTCCCGCGCGCGTCTTAGGATTAGGTGGTAGGGTTAGGCAGGGTTTAGGAGCGCGCGGGAATGTTTTTTATGCTTATACAACTCAATGAATACCCATCGGCCTGCTTACTACATTTTAAATATTCTCTCCGCTATTGTGTACACAAGAATATACTTCTCTTAGTAACCAATTTCTAGTGAATTCCGAAACACATTGACGTGTGTTAACTTCTGGTATTACGCGATAATATCATTTTCATGTGTGATAATGTCACTTGTCAAGGTGATATAAACGTAAGCTCAAACTACTTTGACATACACAGTCCTAAAAGTAGGTAGTTCCACCTGAAAAACCTCTTGAGTAGAGGGTAAGTAATCTACGAAAATAACCATCTATATTAGTTACTTTTAGATCCCTAATTGTACTTTTGCGCAATATTTGAGTTTTAGGAAGTACCCTTCAAAGTGAGCCTACATCTTGGATATTATCCAAAAACCACATAAATTTCGCTTCGAACGAGGTTTCCTTTAAAATAAGGTAGAAGTAGACATTTCCGAGTAAGTAAAACGTTAGTACTCTAGGTCTATTTCTGTTCAATACTCTAGCTATCATGAAGTTGATGTACTCCAATATCATAAGGACTTGATAGTATTTGGTGCATGTAGGCAAAAAACCTACATGGGTATTCTCACAAAGTGCGAGTACTATACTTAACAATTCTGAAAGTTAGCGCAGTGGTATGTTCCATTGTCATAATGTCCTACACCTGTGAACCAATCTTCAAGTTGCGCATTCAATGTTAAGCTCGGTAATTCCGTTATTAAAGTTGAGTATGCATAGGTACGTGCTACGCCCCCGTAAAAGTCGGCATGGAACTGGATTAGTTTCAAAGTTGTTCAATCATGAAATGCGTAACAAAATTTGACATGGTGCATTGTCATAATGTCTTACAACGGTGTAGCGAGTTTCAAAGTTGGGAGTCGATTATTAACATGATAATTCCGTTATTAAAGTTGACTATATGCGTAGGTACGTGCTACGCTACGGAAAAACAGACTTAGCCAAAAGTCTGTATAGAACTGCGTTGGTTTTAAAGGTGTTACATCATGAAATGTCTGACAAAATTTGGTATGGTGCATTCTTATTATGTCCTACAACTGCGTACCAACGTTCAAGGTGAGAATTTAATATTTAGCATACTAATTCTGTTATTAAAATTGACTATGTATGGGTATATGCTGTGTTCACGAAAAACAGATATGCGTAAAAGTCGGTATTCGGCTGCGATAGTTTCAAAGGTGTTCCATCATTAGATGTGTGATGAAATCTAGCATGGTGCATTGCCATAATGTCCTACAACTACGTATCAAGTTTAGAGTTGGGATTCAATGTTAAGCATGGTAATTCCGTTATTAAATTTGGCTTATCATCGGCCATTCAACCAAGATGTGGGTGGTAACACGGATGGACATGATATTCTTCGATATGATCAACTGAAACCTCGGATGTGGTGGGTTAGAGTCTTGTCGTGATGGTCCGTTTCGAAATGGAAGCGGATGAACTAGACCAAAAGTTTCGAAGATGCGTTTTATAATTGCTCTAGGTGTGAAATAGACATCGCACTCTTGCAGGGAAACAACACGAATTCAGTCTTCACACCGCAGAAACACAGCCGCTTGGTTAACATCACAAAAACCGCAATTGAACTCAAGATTGCCATACACGGAATCGCTGTTAACGATGCCTGACTGCGGCGTTTCGACGAGTAACGAATTCTCGTATTTAGTATTGATTGTGACTCATAGTCAAAACAGCGACAGTTTTCACAACCCGGTACATACATTGAACCAACTGATGTAAGGTGAAACACTACGTTCGCAGCAAAAAAAGTTTGCAGGGTATGACCACCACCAACATATAGAGTAGTGAGTGAGTAATTAAACTACATACCTCGATTTTACTATGTTACGAGATCCGGATCACGATTCAAGTCTACCCGAACGATTAAATACATTGCGACGCTGTCACTTGGCTCTTAATTGGGTTGTTTCATCTGAAAGAACTAATTTTGTCTGTTATAATACTTTATTAGACTTGTATGGCGAGGCGTCTGGTATCGAGAAGTGAGATCGCAAGCAATCATTGAGTCAGTCGTGATGTCTGGTTGGGAGTGTCGGCCTCATATCCAGCAAGTGTAATGTGCCATATTAGGCCGTAAGTATCGTAGGCCCCGCGTGAAGTGTACAAATTTCGATGTTGCGCAAATACCACAAACTTTGCTTGCTTTCAGAGCCGGCAACTAAATGCAAGACAGAGACTTTACCTATGATATTCCTGTAGGCCTACTTGCACAAGTTACAAACGCGGTATTAGTATATATTACTAAAATACAAACTCGGACGAAATCATGAATTCGTAGGACTTACCTTAAACATATATTGTGTATAAACAACTTTTTACAAGAACTATAAAATTCCACTCCAGGCGCTGCGGCTTAGCTCAAGCGAACAAGTATTTCGGACTTTAGGAGTCAAATTGTCTGTCTTATGGTAAATTAACATAGGGAGAATTAATCAGAAAATTTTGTAGAGTATACTCTATACTGTAGGCATCGATACATTGAGTGAAATGGGCTTCCTTACATTAAAACGGGTATAGAATAAATCGAAACAATTTGCAAAGTCCCGTAGGCTTCAAGACATAGCTCAGGCTGAGATCATAGCCTAATAACGAGGGCTTCGAGTGCGATGTTATAGGAAGCAAGAAGAATCGTTGTAAAAGTGTTGAAACCTAATTACATCTGTAATTCCGTCATTAAAGTTGACTACGCATAGGTATGCGCTAAACTCCCGCAAAACAGTTTCACGCAAATGTCGGTATAGAACTGCGTTAGCTTTCAAGTTGTTCAATCATGAAATGCGTAACAAAATTTGACATGCTACATTGTCATAATGTCTTACAACTGCGTACCGAGTTTCAAGGTGGGGGGCCGATTATTAACATGGTAATTCCGTTTTAAAGTTGACTATGTATAGCAGGGGTCGGCAACCTTTTGCTAGTCGCGGGCCAAATTTCGGGTGTAGAACTTTTTGGCGGGCCGGAATTTTTCTTAGTACTATATTTTACGCTTACTTCGGTATGTTATCCTACAGTGCTGCAATCTCAATCATACCAATCAGAAGACACATGTATTTACACTTCAACAACACAGAATAATTGTGACAATTGGCGCAGCTTGCTTTCTGAAAGGTTTTCAACTTCTGGTAATAAGTCAGATGAAACAAGAATCAGACCCTATTCAAAATGGACGTCAGAAATACGTGATCTTAGCTTGCTCTTTGTGAATTTCATTGTTCACAACTATTGTTCACATGCGTACGTGCTTCCAAAATTCGATGCAATTTCTTTTGCATTGCTGGTCAAGCTGGGATAAAGACCAATTTCAAGAACGTACTCTTTGTCAAAGTCATGCAGCGATATGCTCTTTGTATGAAATTTGTCATTCAATTCAACTGCATCGCATTTCAGAAAGGCCCATTTGAAATCTTCAGGCATTGGTATTGGCGTCCGCATTAAACAGAGTACTGAATAGTCAGAATTCATTTTGTAGAGAAGAAATGTCGGAAAAGCGGGTGAATATTCAGTAGTTAAATTTCGTATCACAGTTACAAATGTAGTGTTGGTACTAGGTTTTCTCTCCTCCAATATAGGAAAGTGAGCATAATTTTCTACAGATTTGTTTTGAATGTGCCTCAACATCTCATGTATTTAGTTGTTTTCCTCCTGGAGTTGCAAATTCAATTTGTTCAGATGTGACGTTAAATGTACCAGGAAAGCAAGATGAGATACCCATTTTCGATTACAAGATTATGAGTCGGCGATATTTGCGTTTTCGAGGAAAGTTGCTATTTCATATCTCAGTTCATACACTCGTGTAAGCATAGCTGCTCGACTCAATGAGCGAAAATGACAGATATAGGCCTGCATGACATCGCCATATTGATTCTCTGCTTCTAGTAATATCTGGCGTAACTGATTCAGTTATTGAGACAAAAATCATATTAACAGTTTTCACCATTGTGGTTAAAACACTATTCAGGTTTTTTGTCTCGGCACACAATGCCTTCTGGAAAATCAAACTATAGATAGGCTAACTAACATACGGAGGCTAGTTATCAGTGATGAGCATCGGAGCGGAGTCGGATTGGATTCGGAGCGGAGTTTTGCCGATTTTGTGACAGTCGGAGCGGAGTCGGAGTTTACTACTGATATTTTTTCGGAGAATTTCGGAGTATTGTAACTTTTGTCTCCGATATCTTTGGATAGCTCTGACCAGAATACACTCTTGATTATGATTACAAACCAAAACACAGACAGTTGACACCTTGTGAAGTTGTAATATGACTGGTAACATGCAACAATGATTGCCAAATGTATAAAAATCAGCCATCTGCACTGCAATTGGGGACTGGAGAGTGGAGAATACTATGAGACCAGCCATATTATCAGATTAATTTAGTAAAACACATTACCAAGTGTACCATGCTTGCCACTGTTTCGGATACTTGACGAGATTCATCGGAGTATCTCGGAGTCTGGGATTGAGGTCTTCGGAGTCGGAGGGAGTTTCCCTCAGACACTGAAGTTGTCGGAGGGATTCGGAGTCTCGAAAAGCACTATCCGCTCATCACTGCTAGTTATCTATAATTGAACAGTTTGAGATTCCGTCATTGCGTCAGAGATGTTCCAAGCGTTTTTGAAGCAATGGTAGAACACCTTTATTGTCACACCCCGTTAGAGTGGTAAACCCTTTAAAAAAAGTATGGAACACCTTCGGTTGCGAGATACACCCGTTTGATAAGCACTGTTCCAGTCTAGTTCATCTCCATCTCCTACTTCAACCACCTTCGTTTTATGGCGTAGCAATAGACTAATACGATGTAGGCTACTATTATATTATAGAAATTAAACATGGAACGGCAACGACCGATTTTGCAGCTTCGTTCCGCCTCACCGAGGCTGCAGTGGAGAACTGTTTTGCGTAAGCGACTGTAGGATTTCTGGCAATCCCAAAACTATCTTCCCTAGCGAAGAAATTATTGAATCTGGTCTTGATCGAAAGCTACTGTTGCACCGATTCCGAAAATATAAATTAAAATAATGATCAGGCACTGATCCACCAATAATCCGTCCTCCAAGTCTGAAATATCGGCATTGTTCGAACAATCGGAGTGTCGCAACGGGTCATTTTTATGGCCATTGTGTTGCGGTTACCCGATTGTTCTGAACGATGCCGACATTTCAGACTTGCAGGACAGATTCTAGGTGGATCAAAGCCTGATCAATATTTTAATTTATATTTTCGGAATCGGCGCTACAGTAGCTTTCGATCAAGACCAGATTCAGTAATTTCTGCGCTCGGGAAGATAGCTTTTGGATTGCCAGAAATCCTACGGTCGCTTACGCAAAACAGTTCTCCACTGCAGCCTCAGCGAAGCGGAACGAAGCTGCAAAATCGATCGTTGCCGTTTCATGTTTAATTTCTATAATTATATCGTAGCAATGCCGCATTTTTTTCATGCAGTGCTGCACTGCAGATTGAAACTCATTATGAAACGGCGGGCCGCATTCTTGTGATAACGAATTATTATGTCGCGGGCCGGACGATTTCGCTTGGCGGGCCGGATCCGGCCCGCGGGCCGTAGGTTGCCGACCCTTGATGTATAGGTACGTGCTGCGCTATGGATAACAGATTTAGCCAAAAGTCGGTATAGAACTGCGTTGGTTTTAAAGGTGTTACATCATGAAATGTCTGATGAAATTTGGTATGTTGTATTTTCATAATGTCCTACAACCGCGTACCGAGTTTCAGGGTGGGGATTTGATTATTAGCATGGTAATTCCGTTATTGAAGCTTACTATGTATAGGTACGTGCTACGCTAGCGAAACACAGATTTACGCAAAAGTGTATAGAGAACTGCGTTAGTTTTAAAGGTATTGCATCATGAAATTGCGATCAAATTTGGTATGATGCATTGTTATTACTTTTACTTCTATTTAACGGGTTTTCATATAAATCTGCTTACTTTTGTAACTTTGTTTTGTGAAGTAAAGAGTAGTTTACCGAATAAGTAGTTTACAAATTCCTACGATTTTTCTTGTTGCGTTCCGGGATAACATGTAATTTTTCGGTCTTTTTTATTTTTTATTTTTTAATTAGTATTCATTTTACAAAACGTCGTGTAAAGGTAAAGTACTTGTACATTTCGTAGTGCTCAAGTATAAGTTTTTAACCTGTTAACTTGACAAAACTTTCAAGTACTACTTAAAGTGTTATAAAATGTGAAAATGTGTACAAGTAGAATTATTATTATGTCATGAATAAGTAGTTTACAAATTCATACGATTTTTCTTGTTGCGTTCCGGGGATTTGCATAAGTTTCATCTATAACGTACAATGCGTTTACGCGGTCCAGAATGACTTATGGCGATGAAAAATAGCAAAAACGGTCTATTGAGCATTGAGCACGGTTCAAGAACTATGATATTCCTGTACTTGCACTTCGAAATGGTTTACTGATCGTCGGTTCATTTAGATACCTAAGCTACTTTAAAATTAGTACTCGAGTATTTGGCTCAATTATACTATCGGGTAGTTATAGCCAGAGGGATTCGATGGTGACGTACTAGTATAATGCACATTTTGGAGAGATTAAGTAAAGCAATGATCTCAGATAAATCCGTTAAATTAAGGCAGAAGTAGCAATTTACGAAGAAAGTTAGCATTCTAGGGCTATACTTCTGTTTAATACTGAAAATGTCATGAAGTTGAAGCGAACTGAAATCATAAACACTTTAGTATTAGGTCCATATACGCGATAAGCTACTTTAGTATTATGATGGTTTGGGATAAAATGTAATTTTTCGTGCTTTTTTATTTTTTAATAAAATCAGTATTCATTTTACAGAAACGTCGTGTAAAGGTAAAGTACTTGTACATTTCGGAGTAGTCAAGTATAAGTTCTGGTTAGCTAAATTTCGATGTCATAGAAATACCACAAACTGTGCTACTTGTACTTCTTCAGAGTACTCAATTAGGTTTTTAGCTATATGCAACAAATACTTTCGGGTGTTTTTGATATTGGACTGCTTCAACTCCATGATAATTATAGTATTAAGCAGAAATGAACCTACAATACGAACGTTTTACTTACTCGGAAATGGCTACTTTCACGTTAATTTATAAAACTTAAGTAAAGCTCACGAAATCAATAGTGTAAACGTCTCTAATGCGCTGAAAAAGGCAGAAAAAGTACTCAATACGCTAAATTTGAATCTAAAAATATTAATTCTCGTAAACGTAGTGGGTGTGGGATTCGAACCTATGTGAACACTTGTTCATTGAAACTTAAGTCCAACGCCTTAACCGCTCGCTGAAGCCAGTTCCGTTGCTACGATATCTGAGAAATCTATTAAATTAGGGTAGAAATAACTATTTCCGAGTAAGTTTCACGAAGTCTCGATACGCTATATTTAATCTAAAAATATTAATCCCCATAAAACGTACTGGGTGTGGGGTTCGAAGCCTAGAATAATAAGCGGATCGTGATTGAAAATAGAAGGAGGATCACTGGATTAACGTTTATAGAATACTCCGCAATGTAAAATTAGTATATACTGCACAAAATCCAGCGTGTAAGAGTCTTTACTGCATCGGAATAGTGTAGTTTTCTATCTACTTTACAAAATTTGAGCACGGTTCACGAACTATGATATTCCTGTACTTGCACTTCGAAATGGTTTACTGACCGTTGGTTCATTTAGATACCTAAGCTACTTTAAAATTAGTACTCGAGTATTTGGCTCAATTATACTATCGGGTAGTTATAGCCAGAGGGATTCGATGGTGACGTACTAGTATAATGCACATTTTGGAGAGATTAAGTAAAGCAATGATCTCAGATAAATCCGTTAAATTAAGGCAGAAGTAGCAATTTACGAAGAAAGTTAGCATTCTAGGCCTATACTTCTGTTTAATACTGAAAATGTCATGAAGTTGAAGCGAACTGAAATCATAAACACTTTAGTATTAGGTCCATATACGCGATAAGCTACTTTAGTATTCTGATGGTTTGGGATAAAATGTAATTTTTCGTGCTTTTTTATTTTTTAATAAAATCAGTATTCATTTTACAGAAACGTCGTGTAAAGGTAAAGTACTTGTACATTTCGGAGTACTCAAGTATAAGTTCTGGTTAGCTAAATTTCGATGTCATAGAAATACCACAAACTGTGCTACTTGTACTTCTTCAGAGTACTCAATTAGGTTTTTAGCTATATGCAACAAATACTTTCGGGTGTTTTTGATATTGGACTGCTTCAACTCCATGATAATTATAGTATTAAGCAGAAATGAACCTACAATACGAACGTTTTACTTACTCGGAAATGGCTACTTTTACGTTAATTTATAAAACTTAAGTAAAGCTCACGAAATCAATAGTGTAAACGTCTCTAATGCACTGAAAAATGCAGAAAAAGTACTCAATACGCTAAATTTGAATCTAAAAATATTAATTCTCGTAAACGTAGTGGGTGTGGGATTCGAACCTATGTGAACACTTGTTCATTGAAACTTAAGTCCAACGCCTTAACCGCTCGCTGAAGCCAGTTCCGTTGCTACGATATCTGAGAAATCTATTAAATTAGGGTAGAAATAACTATTTCCGAGTAAGTTTCACGAAGTCTCGATACCCTATATTTAATCTAAAAATATTAATCCCCATAAAACGTACTGGGTGTGGGGTTCGAAGCCTAGAATAATAAGCGGATCGTGATTGAAAATAGAAGGAGGGTCACTGGATTAACGTTTATGGAATACTCCGCAATGTAAAATTAGTATATACTGCACAAAATCCAGCGTGTAAGAGTCTTTACTGCATCGGAATAGTGTAGTTTTCTATCTACTTTACAAAATTTATACGATTTTTCTTGCTACGTTCCGGGATAAGGAAATTAGGAGTCCTATCTTCCCAATCGGTATGGAACAACATCAAAATCATCACAAAGCAATATAGACTTTTGCATGAATTCTGTTATGCGTTTACTACGGTAGTATGCGCACTTGCTTACAGGTGTCCAGACGTGGACTTTCTACTATATTCGCTCCTAACATTATAGCAGCACCCGACGCAGCTTACATTATTACGTTATAAGACGCCGGCGGCGTTTCACTGTTGGTTTAATCACCCTTATTCTAGTGACATGAAAAGGACTGAATCGTATGAAATGTGGTCACTTCAAGAATCACGATTTTTCATTAAGTAGTTATGTTTCTAGGCTACTTTTACTTCTATTTCACGGGTTTTCATAGAAATCTGCTTACTTTTATAACTTTATATTTTGTGAAGTAGAGAGTAGTTTAAGGTTATGTTTGTCTAACCTTGGCGAGTGCTATTGTCACACTAGATCACCATCTTCAAATCATGGCTATCTCAATGATGTTGACTAAATTTTCGGCTTCAGAACGTGTTAATTAGACCTAATCGTTTTAACGCAGGGGTTCGCGTACAGGCATCGATAGAGTTTGTATAAATAAAGCCCTGCGAATCGCACGCCTACGGCTATAGTTCGTTCGATTATTTTTCACCTTGGGATTAGCGTATATGCTACTAAGCTGTTACGACTTTAGAAAATTCTACAATACTATTCGGAACGCGCACATGCGAGTGATTTGTTTCTGTAGCTCGGAACTGGAGAATCGCTTGCCTGCGTCTAATGAAAATAAGTCGTAAAATGTGGAGGCTGCAGAGACAGTAACTTGTATACATAAAATCAAGTTTAAAATTATGGTCGGATGAGTTATCTCTGACCAATAGAGTAATATAACCGCCTATAGTTTAGTGGGGTATTGCTATAATGTATATCCAAACAATCGTTGCAGACTCTGAATGTTACCTAGGTCCTTATCACAAAAAATCATGCATCAGAAGCGTAGGGGTTCATATTATCAAGTCGCAGCGCTCAAAATCGCATTTTATATTAAGTAATTAGTGATGATGTGTAGAATTTTGATATTAATAATATTATCCGGAGAATATAACCTTACATAGACATCATAGTTTTCGTATTTATGTATAATCTGAATAGGAATTTAAAGACATAGTCCTAAATACACATAATAGAAAATCTGTCGATTCTAGCCAAGGTAAGTTTTGACGCAGCAATCATAAGTCGTAAAATGTGGAAACTACAGAAACCGTAACTTGTACACATAAAATCAAGTTTAAAAAATATGGACGGATGATATTAGTCCTAAATACACATAATACAATATCTGAGAAAACTATCAAGATGCGGCAATCAATGCAGCGATGATATAGCAATGGATGGATGATGTGGCAATAGGTGTGCTATAGGTGAGGCAATGGGCGGATGATGTGGCAATGTAGGCGTGGCAATTAAGCGACGTGGCGTAATTTGATTGGCCTGCACGAAACGATACCACCTTCACTACTTATACCTATATCTATTAGTACTGCCCGTTCAACTGGAAAGTTAGGGCACATTGCATTGAAACAGCAGTGACGTAATCTTAGCAGTAGGGCGATTTTTTTTTGACATGTCAAAAAAAGTCAAAATTAGGTCAAATTGTAGCGTTAGGTCAAAATTTGTCAAAATTGTTTACAAAATCAGACATTTTTTGACCTCAACATTTCGTTTGTATCGTAGATTTTGCGCTGTCCGTGAACTTATCATTTGATAATTTACAGCCTGTAGCCTATACTAGATAGGCCTACCGTTGTAAACGGCCCATCGTCTGCTCATTGTGAATCATAAACGGTCAAATGAAACAAATAGTGACATGGTTTTATGGTCAACGTACCGCAATATCCTAACTGAAGCAAGACTGCTTGGGCATTGCATGGTTCTTACATCAAGAAGCGCAAGCTGAAAAATTGTGATATAGACAACATTGTCAGAATGAAGCAACACGGTGCATCGCCAGCAAGCAGTGTGCACACAACTTCAGTGTTGTCAGCTAACAACTGCTGCTGCTGAACGTTCTTTCTCCATTCATGGCAAGCTATGCTTAGTAAAACAGACACTTTCTACCCTAGATAGCGCAGTGGTATAATCTGCGGCTGCAACACCAATGGGTGTGGGTTCGATTCCGACCGAGGTCGACTTCATAATTCCGATAGCTAAGTGTTGGAGGTTCACCTAGGCTCCGCCTCGCCACCTCATCCGCGTAAGCGGTGTCTTACAAAAAATCCTAGAGGTGGACCGTGCTATATGTTGGCAGTTACGGAAAATAATGAAGAATATCGGCCTGGTGTAAATGACCATAGTAGTTGACAAACCATGAATACCACAAAACAAACAAACAAAACAAACACTTTCTACACGAGAATGTAGGAAAGTATCTTTCGTTGTACTAAAACAAGTTTTAATTATTCCACCATAATACGTAATGTAACTACTGCAATTCTTCATAGGGCAAGATTTCGTTAAAATACTAGTTTTTTCATGTAAAAATGTGTCAGTTTTTGAGCCAAAAACGTTCTTTCAGGCCAATCTACTTTGTAAGGACAGACAGTTCCAACCAGAAATGAAGATAAGCAGTACAATTTTGATATTATGTGCGAAAACACCTAATTTGCATACGTGAGGTCAAAATTTGGTCAAATTTCAGTTTTTTTAGGTCAAAAAAGTCAAAATTTAGATTTTTTAGGTCAAAATCATCCGTTTAGCAGTCTACTTACAAATTTCCTGCAATCCTAATTGAAAACTCCAGACTCCAATCCAAGCAAGAGTATTTTATAAATATAATTTTTTTCATAAATAGATTTCTCAATATTTTTGTGGGGGCCGCAAGAAAGCTAGCTGGGGGCCGCGGTTGGGAATCACTGCTCTTGACGATATCCGCCTACATTAAACAATAAGACTACATTACAATGTAATATAATGATTTTTACACTATCATTGATGAAGTCATGGTGATTGCTCCGTCTACAATCTTATAATGCTCTTTGTTTAAAATAGTTCCACTCTTTCATGCATTGCAGATGTTGATAAGCGAACCAATTTTATATGCTGAAATGCTGAAACTCGGTGAGTCTTTTCCCTAGTGTCATAAAGAAAAGCATGATTTGGATCCAGTATCAACTATTGATCACGACTTGAAAGAACGCCAATTGGATATATATTGGAAAGCATTTACTGGGAATAGTAACCTCAAGCAACATATAAATATGAATGCTGGCATCAAAAATGTTGAATCTGATATATGTGGTAAATCATTCACTCAGAAGGGTACCCTCGAGCGTCATATGGATGTGCATGCTGGAATAAACAATCGTGAATGTGATTTACATGGAGAAGCATTCACTAGGAAGGGTCACCTCAAGCGTCATATGGATACGGATACTGGCATCAATAATCATGAATGTGATGTATGTGGGAAATCATTCACTAAAAAGCCTTACCTCAAGAGTCATATGGATATGCATGCTGGCATCAAAAATCATACATGTGCTATATGTGGTAAAGCATTCATACGTAAGAATCACCTCAAGAGTCATATGGATATGCATGCTGGCATCAAAAATCATACATGTGCTATATGTGGTAAAGCATTCATACGTAAGAATCACCTCAAGCTTCATATGGATATGCATGCTGGCATCAAAAATCATAAATGTGCTATATGTGGTAAAGCATTCACTGAGAAGGGTACCCTCAAGCGTCATATACATATGCATACTGGAACAAAAAATCATGAATGTGATGTATGTGGTAAAGCATTCACTCAGAAGGGTACCCTCAAGCTTCATATGGATGTGCATGCTGGTATACACAACAGTGAATGTGAGGTATGTGGTAAAGCATTCACTCGTAAGAGTCACCTCAAGCTTCATATGGAAATGCATGCCGGCATCAGAAATCATGTTTGTGATATATGTGGTAAAGCATTCACTCGGAGAGGTACCCTCAATTTGCATATGGATAAGCATGCTGGAATTAAAAATCATAAATGCGCTATATGTGGTAAAGCATTCACTGAGAAAGGTTTCTTGAAACTTCATATGGATAAGCATGCTGGCATCAAAAATCATGTTTGCGATATATGTGGGAAGGCATTCACTCGTAAGAGTTGCCTCAATCGTCATATGAATATACATACTGGAATAAAAAATCATATTTGTGATATATGTGGGAAAGCATTCACTGAGAAGGGTACCCTCAAGCTTCATATGGATATGCATGCTGGTATCAGAAATCATGTTTGTGATATATGTGGGAAAGCATTTACTAGAAAGAGGCACCTCAAGCAACATATGGATATGCATGTTTGCATCAAAAATCATGGTTGTGATATATTTGGGAAGGCATTTACTCTTAAGGGCAACCTCAATCATCATATGGCGGTGCATGCTGGCACCAAAATTCATTATTGTGATGTACCGTAATTACCCGTGTGTAAGACGCCCCTGCAGTGCCTGTGACGCGATAGTTCAGACCAGTGACGATATGGTGTGCACGATCCCTATCACAGATGTGATTGCTCAGCCCAACGATTAGGCATATATCATGCGAACCAGGCTTGTTGGAGAGTCGACTGTTTGGGTCTGTCGTTGACGCTATAAGTTAGCGAGTGTAGTTCTTAAGTCCTTTTCAAAGTGATGCTGACTGTCGTGTGCTGTTTCAGATTGGTGCGCACGTTCCGATGTAGCATTCACATCCGGTTCATCCGAGCTCTCATAGCGAAAGGGACATCGAACGTTTTCAATCCTTGGGGAACAATTCTGGCATGAATTTCGGTTGACGAAATCAAATGTACCGACCCGCAATTGGCCGACTCGACCTCGACCTCTACAGCATTCAATCGACCAGACTAGTGTTGACAACAAAATGCGTAGCCGCGTACGAAATACCAGCTACGGTACTGCGAGAGCACAATTCCCAGAAATCTGTTCAAAGACAGACCAGCCCGAGAATCAAAACAAATATTACGCTGTTCACCACACCTGAAAGTAAGAGCCAGACATGCCAGACCCATACAAAGTCTGCCTTGGACATACCACAGCATGCAGATGTCCCTCAGCTATTGAGTAGTAGACGTGCACTGCGCGACTGAAGGATACGTCGATCATGCTCAGTGTACCACACTGATCGAAATATATGTACCTTTTTATTTGCCCCACTTGTACATATTAGCGGACTAAGGGTATGTTGCTTACCACTTGAGTCGCGCATCATATTGACACAGAGGTGGTTAGTACAATTTCAGCATGGCATACCTGTACAAGTGTACATATTGGTGTCCAGGAATGCTGTTTGAAGTTAGATATCCTCCCTTGGTGAGCAGTTGTGCCACTCTTGATATTTTTGAGCCACCAATGGGAAATATTGAGTTATTTCTAGCATTTTGCCTAGAAATTGTGTACAATTTGTATATTTGTTGTGTCTTAGTGTTAGTTGTGTCGTCACTTAGGTAAAAAAAATATTTTGAGATTAATGCGTTGCCATTGTTTCGATAATGTGTTGGTGTATTTTGTTAGGCTTGAATAGCCTCGTATTTTGTTATCCTAACATTGTCTAGTACTCTAGTATGTTAGAGGCCAATAATTGTGTCAGGCAGTTCTATATCTCAATAAAGAGTATATGTTACTTTTCGACCCCGCCTATGTCATTGCAATTTTCGCGTTGGAAAATTACGTCTCAGTAAAGGAACGTATCATTGCAGTACTGTAAAAATCATCTGTCACCACTCGATTCCGTCAAGACCCATTAACACGACGATGTTTAGCTGCTTGCTCCGTCCTGTAATTGCCCTCAACATTGAATATATTTACTACTTGTCTCTCGCTATCATGCCATGTAAGCTTACGTATCTCTCATGCTCATTTTTGAGACACATGCAGCATATTGAAGTTACTTATTCGATCAATACATGTGAATGAGCCAACAATCGTTCTATATATTCGTTGAAGCTGGCAGGGTACGAACTAACGCCATATGCCGTTGCATCCGATGAATCTCGACAGTATAGCAGTGGTTATTCGAGTACGGGCGGCATATGGTTTAAATCAAAGGTGTCAAACTCAATTTGCGTCGCGGGCCGGATTCGAACCTTCTCATCGCTCGTGGGCCGCACCAGTCAAATGATTTCAAAATTGTACCTCCAAATCCGTGACCTTGTTTCTCATTCGGATACTTTATTATCGCTCCTTTATGTAAAATAGTATAATACAATATATTACGGATCATGGGGTATATTCTAGTTGGACAGTTATTTGCAAACAATGTTATTTGCTATAATACGGTGACTGGGAGGTTGAATACAGTTATAAACTCTAAAACAGTTGCTGGTCCCTTATTTAGTCGTATACTGGCCTCAACTCTGCGTAACCTATACGTTAGGACGAATACAGGGGATTTAATTGTAAACGCAGACTTTGGAAGTTGCTTCATTATTATTAAATCGTGATTCGGGTTTCTATTGAGGCATGCGACGTCTTGAGTTAGAAGTGATGCAGCAGTGCAACCACATATATTTGTATTATATTTCTGTGTAACTATTTTATTTTCAATGTAACCTGAATATAGCGGCATTTTCGCTTATGTAGATAATTAATTATGACTCTATTTTTCCAATAAAACTGAACTCCGTATCCACTTTTTTGCCTTCTCTTAATTGGGTGTCAATGTAAGCGACTTGATCCTAACGGTAATACCACAACACCGCTGTTGGATATGGTTATAATGGGCCTGAGATGAATTACTCTACATTTGCCATCGCGGGGTATTATTTTGTGGAAGTATTTCCTACAACATATACCAACATTGATGAAATCGTCTGGTGGGTTTGACACCCCTTGATTAAATGTAGGTTGCGAGCGCTACCAGTTATCTATGCATATATTAAAAAAGGAGTATTTTATTGAAAATTTTGTTGCAGAACAACTAAAAAAACATGTATCGTCGTTGGGCGTGAGTCGTGTTACCGATCTTATCTTCATTATCAAACCACACTGTAGTAGCGACACTTCTATGTACCCATACCAAATACCGCGACCTCGGATGTGCACAAATCAACCATAGGATATCGCGCGAAGCGCCAAAAATTCGACAAATATTGCATACGTTATTATCACTTGAACAGTCATGACCCAAAATTATACCCTTCATGACCCATACTTTAATAACCCCTGCTCTGTCGTGCTCAAAGTAATCACGTCTAACGCTCGCGTAGCCGAGATTTTAGGGTTTTGGAACCACTCTTTATTTCAAACTCAAATACCCGTTGTTTGAAATTCAGATGTAATCTCCCATATTTCGTAGCTGATATACATTTGAGCAACTAGAAACGAACATGTATATGTGTGTTGGCCTCATCGCTTGACGAAATGAATCCCTCTCTCAGTCAACGCCAAAAGTGGGCTATAACTATGACACCAGTTGTTCACCATTATCATTTTGAAACGGTGGCATAGTCAGCGTTGGTGAATGATGGAGACTTTGACTCGAAATATTAAACTTCCTCAATATTTATCCTACGGCCAGAGGTTGTCAGTATCAAAGTACTTATCCTTTTGGGCAGTTACGCTACTTACTCAAGTGACCTTGTATAATAGACTACTACTAAACAGTTTTCCAGCAACACCACTTATTTGACGCACTTGGTATCTTGACAAGTACAAAGTATTTTTAAAATAAAATTATCAGGACAACTGGGCGAAACACGACCTGTACCACGGTAACTGAATATATCTCGCAGCTATTTGAAATTTTTCGTCTTCCGCGAAGATCCATCTTGCGAGTTGCGATTTCAAAAATAGACACTGCAGACCGAACTGCTCATAAATGAAAGCTCAGCCATATCAGCTTTTTGAAACTACAGTACTTTTAAGATCTTTCATTATGTGCTTGCCTAATGAGATGTCTTCAAGATTGCTAGTTCTACTCGTAATTCTGTGGAAATGTACCTCGAGATCTTAAAACGGATAGCGAGGTCATGCCACGTTTGACCAGCCCTGCACGCCAAAAAAACAAGGTCAAACACAAAGCCTACGTCACAAATTCAATCCGACACACGATCTCTTTGGATGAATACAATCAAGTCTTTTTACAAGAGAAAGTATTCCCTGCGAAAGCTGCTATTGATATACAAGACACAACAATTCGAAGTCAATTTACACTAAGTCTATTACATAACATCCACGCGCTACAGAATTGTAATATGGCTACGAACAAAACATTTATGTTATGCATTAATTGATTCACCCTCAGCTCAAAAAAGAATCAGTTGAACAGCTTGAAGCGATTCCATTTGCGAACAGAAATGTATTGCTCCGTGTATCAAGCGTGTCATGAAAATTCATCTAAAGTAGAGTCTTCAGACATGAGTCTTTCCAAGATACAATCTGCGTATCGTGGGCGCGTGCCCCGATTACGGTTGTATCGGTATTTTTGTAGCAGTAACGGCAGCAATCAGAGGACACAGGATCAGTGGTGTGGTCCTGCATGATAGGATTACATTGTCATTCTCAGTGGTGCTCAAAACAGTCAGAGTTATCACTCAAGTAGAAGTAACTTCACACATTTCTACTCAATTACAAGTTGAAGAAGCGATTTCAAGGTCAGGTGAAAACTACTCCCATTTCTACTTCGTAGTTTTCTGTTTTCGAAAACTTCATTTTTATTAATTCAGGCATCGCTACTTATATTCTAGTAGACATTTATGTCATTATTTATACTTCTACTTGAGTAGCAGTGCTGACTGCTTTATCATTTCTGTTATTTGATTGATCGAAAAGTTGGAATGCAATGGGGTTCAACATCCCTGCTTTACAGTGATTTGTAGGGCAATTTTTTTTTGACATGTCAAAAAAAGTCAAAATTAGGTCAAAATTGTAGCGTTAGGTCAAAATTTGTCAAAATTGTTTACAAAGTCAAACATTTTTTGACCTCTGCATTTCGCTTGTATCGTAGATTTTGCGCTGTCGGTGAACTTATCATTTGATATTTTACAGCTTGTAGCCTACTTAATAGGCCTACCGTGGTAAACGGACCATCGTCTGCTCATTGTGAATCATAAATGGTCAAATGAAACAAATAGTGACATGGTTTTATGGTCAACGTACCGCAATATCCTAGCTGAAGCAAGACTGCTTGGACATTGCATGGTTCTTATATCAAGAAGCGCAAGCTGCAAAATTGTGACATAGACAACATTGTCAGAATGAAGCAACACGGTTTGTCACCAGCAGTGTACGCACAACTTGAGTGTTGTCAGCCAACAAATGCTGCTGTTGAACGTTCTTTCTCCGTTCTTGGCAAGCTACGTAGTAAGAACAGACACTTTCTACCCGAGAATGTAGGAAAGGATCTTTCGTTGTACTACAACAAATTTTAATTATTTCCACCAGAATACGTAATGTAACTACTGGAATTCTTCATAGGGCCAGATTTCGTTAAAATACTACTTTTTCATGTAAAAATCTGTCAGATTTTGAGCCAAAAACGTTTTTTCAGGCCAATCTACTTTGTAAGGACAAACAGTTCCAACCAGAAATGAAGATAAGTAGTACATTTTTAACATTATATGCGAAAACACCTAATTTGCATACGTGAGGTCAAAATTTGGTCAAATTTCAGTTTTTTTAGGTCAAAATTTAGATTTTTTAGGTCAAAATTTTCCGTTTTTTTGGGTCAAAATTTAGATTTTTTAGGTCAAAAGAAATTGCCCTAGTGATTTGCAATCGGAAATATTTGAAACATTTCCTTTACAAAATATATTCGTAACTCACAAACGGCGCAGTTAATGTTAATGGTTGTTTACATGTAGCACGATGTCACTTGTCCGAAATACTAACTCGTTATATTTGGAAATCAAGATTTGAGGAATTATAATTATAACACGAATCTAGATTTGGGTTTGATGTCATAAACATCTTCTGTGATTGGATAGGGAGAGATTCAAGGATCAGGATTCAGGCAGATTTGCAGACCAGGACCACTTGAAAATTTTCAGCTTTATGAATTTATATTACGATTTCAATCACAGTACATCTACAAAGTCTTTTTTTCCTTATTAGAGTACAATTATACTGATAGCTTCACAGTAATCTTCAAATTGTATGAAAATGAGAATGATAGCTACACAGTTTTTGTTTCGAATTAGGCTAGCATTAGTATGAAAGCAAACAGTTTTTCTCCGAATTAGACAATAATTGGAATGATGACTACATAAATTTTCAAAAATTAGATCACAATTATAATTACTGAGCTCAAGAAAGCTTGAGACATCGAATGAAGTTCAGTTCATTTCAAATCAGAGTTCATTCTCACCAGCACGAGAATGACAAATGTCTGTACAGTGTGTGCATCGAGCTTCCTTACTTTCGCGCGATACAGTTCTCCTGTAGCAATGTCTGGAAAACCAGAAATTAGATTAGAACTAAAATGAGAACATTGAAACATTTGACAAATTAGATTAGATTTAGATTACAGGCATTCGATCTGATTAGTGTAATTATATAACTACACTACAATTATGACATTGATAACTCTGTGAATGATCTTCCATTGAGGATAACGACGTTAAAATCAGAATCTGTCGCATGAAATACCGAGTCTCTGGTTCTGTGATGACGCCAAGGTTGTAACCAAGTAACAAGTCTCCGAGTCACAAGTCAATCTCAGTTTTATAGTTTTGACTCGAGTCAAGTCGAGTCATTTTCAATTCACCAGCGAGTCAAGTCCGAGTCCAAGTCACCGAGCAGAAGGTCGACTCCGAGTCATGGTATTATGACTCGAGTCGAGTCCAAGTCATTGTGTTGACTGCCCAGTTTCCAGTTAAAGGCTTGTTAAAACCACTTTATATAACTCTGTTTGGTGATATCGAATGGTTCGCATTTATAATATTCTAATTTTCGTCATTTTTAGCAGTTTCTGGGCGCATTTTTAAGTACCAGTACCAATAGACGAAATCCCTATAGTGTGATTACTTAACTATTCCTCGAAATTACAATGAAACGTCGCCCTTGGCCTTCTGAGTCTCGAGTCATATGACTTGGTTCGAGTCATGCGCAATGAATCGAGTCGAAGTCGACTCAATACACCAACTGACTAGAGTCGAGTCGAGTCATTTCCGTATTTTTAGAAAATGACTCGAGTCAAGTCGAGTCATCTGAGAAACGTGACTCGAGTCGAGTCATGACTCGAGTCATTACAACCCTCGATGACGCGTCTTCTTTTGGAAGGTTCCATCAGCGAGTGACAACACAAATAAAAGGTAATCGGTTTGACAGCATGAAAACAA
This sequence comes from Botryllus schlosseri, assembly GCF_051294905.1. Classification (NCBI taxonomy): domain Eukaryota; kingdom Metazoa; phylum Chordata; class Ascidiacea; order Stolidobranchia; family Styelidae; genus Botryllus; species Botryllus schlosseri. Next base: position 5,550,649 of record NC_137236.1, on the reverse strand, counting down.
CAATATAATTTGTTGCGAACATCTATCTCAGCGGTTCTCAACCTACTTGAGATAGCGGGCCGGCAAAATCTGCCAACAAACTTTTTGAACCGATGAACTTTCAAATTAAAAACTTCATTTTATGATGTCTTTTTGATATTTGACATGTTATACGTAAGGCTGGGTGAAATCGAGTGCCTGACTGATTTGAAATTGAGTCGAGTATTAGGCTTCGAGTCGAGTATCACTTATTATGACACCATACCAGGACGGATGATGTGTAAAGTTCAAATATGTAGACTACCTTCTACGCTACTACAAAGAATATAATGTCAGTCCACCATCACTTTAGGATAATTTGTATAGTTTCGACCACACCTATTTCATTGCACTTTGTGACAATGCTATGAGTTGATTGCGACTGAAATGTCATTTCAAGTAACTTGCTTAGCTTTATACTACATGTTTCGTATAATGTGATATGACCATCCGAGGTTCACAGCTTTCCACATTGTGGAAAGTAGTATCGAAACCAGACATGGGGTAATCGCGATTAGTAATCGTAATCGATTACGACGATTACAGCATTTTCAAGTAATCGTAATCGCAATCGATTACATTCGAAAAAAATCCAAAGTAATCGTAATCGTAATCGACTACTTCACATATCTAATCGATTTTTTTGTGAAAGGACGATTACTTTTTATTTGTATAATGAATATGACATAACCGACCATTCGTGAACAAGGAAGAGATATTCTACCAGGTTATTGATAGCGCAAACGGTTGATTTTCAAACGCCACTTCTCATTATTACGTCAGAAGCATTAGCTTTGCTCGTCCTTGCGTAAGAAGTATCCACACGTAGTAAATATATATTCGATGTACATTGTTGTGTTATTGTTAGAACAGTGTAAGCCACGCTGTATATCAGGTTATCAATACGTTTCAGACGGCACTACCTCGCAGCAAGATAATAATCACCACTCTGCCTAGTTTCAAATAGTAACTTATGTATTGATGTTTGGGTATGCTTAGATATGCACAGTTTGACCGTTGCTGCTTGGCGAGCAGTAGGCCTATCTATGTAATATACGTACGTCAAATAAAACATTACGATGGTTAAAAGCAACAGCTGCTGATATATATCATAACCGTGCCGTTCTTTGCCGTTTCTCGTAACGGCACCTTGCAGTATCTGTATTAAGTGGAAGGTAGAATTTTAAGTTCACTTTATCTTATTCTCATATGACTCTACTTAAAACGGGCGCCAATCGTTATTTCACAATTCTTCACTCGACATTTACACCTGTCGCCATAGCCATCCGCTTATACACCATGTTAGCGTGGGTTCTAGGTACAATCAGGATCAAAAGAGCAATTCGTCCCCCACTCCAATCGTTGGTATTGGCAGGGTTGTAACCAAGTCACAATGTTACGAGTCACAAGTCGATCTCACTTTTATAGTTTTGACACGAGTCAGGTCGAGTCATTTTCAATTCACCCCCGAGTCAAGTCCGAGTCCAAGTCAGCTAGTATAGGGTCGAGTCCGAGTCATAGTGTTTGACTCGACTACGAGTACAAGTCGTTATGTTCACTGATCAGTTTTCAGATCAATCCGGCTTTAGCCACTTTTTTCAACTCTGCTCGAGTGATATCGAATGGATCGTATTCATAATATAGTAATTTTTATCAGTTTTATCAGTATGCGGCCCTATCTCCATGTACCAGGACTGCATGATGATAGACGAAATACAAATAATGTGGTAACTTTACTATTCTTCGAAGTTACATGGAATGTCCGTCTTGGCCGTTCTAGTCTCGAGTCCTATGACTTGGTTTGAGTCATGCAAAATGACTCGAGTACAAGTCGAGTCAATACAAAAATTGACTCGAGTCAAGTCTGGTCACCAAAAAATCGCGACTCGAGTCATTACAACCCTGGGTATTGGGGCCCCATGGTGGTCAGTTTTCAAGTTGATCACTGAATTTCGTCTTAATGTGGGTAATTGCATTATATTGCTATACATTCAGATTTACCGGTAGAGCTGGGGGCACGTAATTCATAATTATAGCATCTGGTATGTTGTTATAATTACTTTATTGTATGTTGTTAATTCGTGACCTCCCACCTTTTATGTAATCAAAAGATACTGCACTCGCCCAAACGTAAGAAAATTTTCGTGAGACGCACACACAAATTGTCATGTCATCATTCTTCTGTGAGTACCCCTGCTAGCATTTGCATTGTTGGGGCTCAGATTGGAGAGACTGGATTATTCGTCACGCCCACAGAGCGCGGCTACTGACAATGGACACATACCCAAAGTTTTGGCCAAGGTCATTCTTTTGTAGCACACGTTGTGGAGTTGCATGTTGGCCGAAATTGCATGCGTCTTTTGGTGTGTCGTACCGGGGTAATGACGGCCACCGAAATGCATATTCTTATGAATTATGCATGCTTTTTTTCTTGAGGGGGAGAGGTATGCATTTCAAAATCGAGCTATTTAGAGACATTATCTCGAAGAAAATTTTCAAGTTAATTAACTCTCTTGCAAATACTCTATTATAATTTATGTTGATTTACGAAATACTTTTGAGTCCCCTTAGAACTCGCTCCCGGTCGTATTGGGGAGTTCGGGGTGTGGCAGTTACGGACCTGACAAGAATGCAAATCGTTGGCTGCGACGAATAGTCCTGCATATAGTTGGGCAATGGGTGCATTATGACGTAACAAGCAAATGACGTATCATTTATAAAGAAAGTTGATATCTCATTAGACCTTATCTTCATCGCAAGCCTTATATTGTCTTCCAATATCTCCAATATATTAGAAGCCAAACAAATGTAATCGTGAGTAATCGTGATTACTTTTGAAATGTAATCGTAATCGTAATCGACTAATTCCTGATTTCGCTGTAATCGTAATCGTAATCGTAATCGCGGGATTCACAAGTAATCGTAATCGCAATCGATTACATTCGTGAAGTAATCACCCCATGTCTGATCGAAACCATAATTCTTGTTGGTAAATTCACTCTCACTTCAGCTCAGTTTGTTTACCTCTTGTAGCAAGGAACATATGATTTCAGTGCTCGGGAAAATCGACTTTCGCTACTCGATTCAGATTCGCGTGCTCGAATCATTGTGACCAAAGTGATAGTGAATAAAGTTGTGTAACGAAATTTTCAGCTTTGCGAAACTAGATCAGAACTAAAATTATAGCTGCACAGTTTTTTTTCAAAATTAGATGTGAATTAGAAATATAGCTACTGTCTCTCCCCAAATATGCTTGAAATAGAGACATAGCTACATAATTTTTATTTACAAATTAGACTAGAATTACAGAATTTGCGAATGAAATACACCAAAAATCAGTTTACTTGATATCAATTGATTGTCCGAGTCTGCCAGTAAAAAAAGTACAGATTTGATGCATTTGCGACCGACACAATCACAGAGACATTGCATTTGTAACAAGGAAATGCTATAACCCTTCTTTTGCACATCTGGAGAACGATGCAGACAAAATCCGTGAAATCCAACGACGTGCTTGTGATTCAAACCGGGATATTGATGATTGACATATTCTGTTCTTCATCCGCGAGCAATGCCTGGAATTTAGATACTGGGTAGTGGTTTCAGTTGTGGATTTTGAAAAGTGAGTAGTTCTAGTTCTATTTGCGAATTTATAATAATTTCAGTTGCCGATCAAACTAGAAAACATGAGTCTTCATTTGGAGTGAATCATAACATGATAGATGAACTTTTTTTCGAATTTGACCAGAATTACAATGATAGCTACTCAAGTCTTTCCAGATTAGATTCGAATTCTATTTACCTGATCCATCTAAGAAATAGTACAAAAAGTTTACTTGATATCAATTTCCATTTTATTCTCATAAGCACGACAATTGCAAATTCCAGTACACCAAGCTTGGCTCGTTTAGTACGATACAGTTCTCCTGTAGCATTTTTGCGAATACTAGAAATTAGATTGATATTGAAATGAAGACGTAAAAGCCTTGTCAAAATCCAACGACGTGTTTATGAACGAAACTGCAATGGAGATGATCTCTTGACCTTTTGTTCTTCTGATGATCATTGCCTGAAATTGAGACTCGTGAAACTAAAAAATCCAGTTACGTTACGAGCAACTAACTACGTCATTCTCTGACTAGCTCTATTTGTAATTGTGGACTTGGAAAAGCAAGTAATTCTAGATTCTAGTTGTGGCTTGTCGTGCTCAATGACCCAATTAATTTCGCACGCGTAAAAATGGCAAACTGACTCAGCAGGAGACCGCATGCTGTGCTCAGGGATAACCCTGGCTGAGCTGCTCGTTTTGCAACACGCTTCTCGCTAATTCTCGCAGTAGTTTGTACAATTCTGGCACCACTGCAAGCCATCTTACCTCGATATCTTTGTGAGTGATCTTACAAACATGAAGATAAACAACTCCAAGCAGAATCTGTTGCTTGTAATAACGAGTCTCTGATTCTTTGATGACGCGTCTTCTTTTGTAAACTTCCATCAGCGACTGATCAACAAAAATCAAATGTAATTGGATTGATAGATTGACAATATTATTTGCCGGAAAATCTAAATCAGTGGTTCGAAATCTTCTGGAGCTAGCCGGCTGGTAAAATTCAACAACAAATTTTGCAGACCCAGTGAACCGTCCAAATTAGAAAATTCATTTCAGGCTGCCGTCTTGATATCAGAGTTGTCATACGTAGGGAAAAATTGAATACCTGAGTGATTCCATTCAGAATACAGTATTAGGCTTCGAGTCGAGTATTCGAGTATCCCTCATTATGACATCAAAGCAGTATGAATGAGGTTGAAATTTTACATATGTACCTTCTATGGGACCACAAACAATATATTGATCCAGACGGCACTGAGATCATTGTTCCTGACGCCAGTCAAGATGTGGAATGTTTAAATATGTTCCTTTTCTGCGGCCACTGCGAGATTTACAGTTTCGATACTATTACACACTGTAGGAGACTGTAAACATCGATGACATATCTCTGAATTGTGATCAAGCCATACCATTGTCACAAAGTGCAATGGAATAGGAGTGGTCGTAAAAGCGCACAAAATATTCTTGATTGTGATGTAGAACTAGAATTACGTTTGTTTGCGATAGCATAGTTCAACTTTCCACATCTTTCATCTTGTTATGACGTCATCACTGACACTAGACTCGAAGACTAATACCTGATCCAGAATTAAGTCACGCGGGTAGTTGATTGTGACTAGCTGTAACCATATTATAGAACTGTAAAAATCTCACTTTTCAAACTTGGCTCCAGTTGACTGTCCGATAATCTGGACGTCATAGACAAGCAGGGTGTCGTTAGTTGTCGTGGAATGTAGCCTTGGAAAAACTCACTGGACAATGCTTGTTTCCTGGTAGGTCATTGTGATGGGTCAACAGACAATATGCTGGCAAAAACATGGTAGATCAGAGTTGGGAACGATTTACTATGTTTGAGCCGCATGTCATATCGAGTCATTACACATGTTAAATCGAGTCAAGCTACTAGTTTTTTTTCACACAAGTCCAAGTTACTCGATTTTTGATTGTGTCTCGAGTCAATTTAAGTCATTTATTTTTTGAAGGAGACTTGAGTTAGGTTAAGTCACTCATGTTTTGATGGTGACTCGAGTTAAGTTAAGACACTTGAATTAGTTGATTCGGTCATTCCAACACTGCAGAGCACATTAGAAAAAATTTCAGAATACCAACTCCAAGTCTCAGCTATAACATACGTTTTGATAAGATCGCAAGCTGTAAAGGAGCAGTGAGATGATTTTGTCTAGTTCTGAAATGATACGCTTCTTGCCACTAAGAGTAAATTGAACAACAAGAATTATAGTTTGAATAACATTTTCCACAGAGGAAGGCTGTAAACATCGATGGGTCATATCGCAGCTAAGAAATGTGCAGTGTTAGTGGAAATGACATTTCTGGGAGGTAGTGATCAACACACAACATTGTCACAAAGTGAGATGAAATAGGTATGGCCCAAAAAATAACAAATCATCCTTAGTGTGATCTGGCATTATATTCTCTGTGGTCGCAGAAAATGTACATATTGCAACTTTCAAATCATTCATACTGTTATGGCGTCATAATGATTGATACTCAGATACTAGAGTCAAAGATTGATACTCGATTCAAAATGAAACTGCTGATGTATTTGAATTAGTCACCTCTACACCTAAGGACCTTGCAATCCCTTGTAGTAAGTCCCAGGTGAGTGTTGGGTCATACTTACAAAATACATCCCAGTGACCAGGTGTCCATCTCGAAATTATGTCCATTCTTGCCGAGAACTTCCGGGGTAACATAGTTGGGTGTGGCGCAAAAAGTGTTCTTTGTTCGGATGTCAAAGTCAACTTTGGTAGCTAGGCTGAAACCTCCAATCTTCAACTCCATGTTATTGTCTAGGAAGAGGTCGTCCAGCTGCCAAGACAAATACAGTCACACAACTATATAGACTTGTACAAATTGCCAATGTAGTTGCTTGTGATCAACTAGCTACTGGTTTTTATGAGCAGTTCAAGTTCTAGAAGCACATTAAAAAAATAGTTTACAAACAACTAGTCGACACATATCTTACTGTCGGTGTTCTGTTTTGTGATGTTCTTGCAGCCATTACTAGCTCAGAGTCTTCACTACTAAAATAAGCATAGCCTGGTTTGGGATCGAACTCGAATCCACTCTCATTTCAAACTAGAAACCCCGTTCTTTTGAAGAGCTGATGCTATCTCTGATATTTCTTGGCCCATACGCAATTCAGTTATGCGTATAATCAATTATTATTAGTTGGTCGTGTTTTTAGTTAAGTTAGTTGCAGATATTCAACAGTCGTTATAGTTCCAGTTGTTGCAAAGTGGGTAGTTCTAGTTGGTATTCAGAGTTTTGAAAAGAGAGTAGTTGTAGTTCTAATTCAAATTGCGAAGATAAAGATAATTTGTATATTATAATCATACCGATGTGGTACCTATTTCTTGCAGTCTGTGACATTGCTGTAGGTTGATTACGACAACACAGATATGACTTTTCCACTAACGTGGGTAGAGTTTGTACTACAATTTTTTGTATACTGCAATAAGACCAATCTGGGTTTACAGATATACACAGTGGAAAATGCATTTGAATTCATAACTCTCAGTTAGTTCAGTTGGTTTTATTGTTGGCTTTTGTGGCATATACTTCAGAATTCTAAAACTTCATATCTCTACTGGAATGATTGTGCCCAGCCCTAATGATCAGAATTGAATAAAAAAAATCAAGAAAATTTTGAGCCTTTTCCAAACTGGCTTAGAATCAAAATGATATGTAGCCTACACAATTTTTTTCTCAATAAGATGATAATTATAATTACAGCTGGTTTTCCACTTGTACTTGGTATTAGAATTACACTGACGTAATTTTGTTATAGAAATTAGCCTAGAATTACTGAATTCGCAAACGAAATGCACCACAAATCAGTTAAATTATTATCAATTACTTGTTGAAGTCTGCTAGTAAGGAGCATTACAGAGCTGATACATTTGTGAGCGCTATAGTTAGATAGGCTAGACAGTACAGTTGTGTCAAGGAAATGCTTTTATCCTTCTTTTGTACATATCTAGAACGATGTAGACAAAACCTTGTCTTGGAAGAATCCATGAAATCCAACGACGTGCTCGTGATTTCAAACTGTGATGAAGATGATCTCTTGACATTTTGTCTTCCTGGTGATCATCCGCAGCAATGCCTGGAATTCAAATACCAGGTACTGGTGGCAGGAGTGTCAGGAGGTGTATATTTTAATAAGGTATCCTGATTACCCGGCAGATTATATTGTTTGGCCAATCATATCGAGTCTGTATTATTGTTCGAAAGATATCGGCCATGAAAGGTAAAAAAATATCAGCAATTTCCATGACAGCACGACATGGTAGCAGGCAGTCGGAGAACTATGATCTGCGATTGCTACACTGGGAATATTCATCGATTTGTTATTACTTACAAGTGGTCAAAATAGTCATCACTGATACTCGAGTACAGGAGTAACGTGGTAATTTTACTGAAGTACAAGCAGAAGTAGCGATTTTGAAGTAGGCTATAAAGTAGGTATTCTAGGACTAGTTTTGCAAAAAAACTGTTACATAGAGGTATGCTAGTAGTTCAAAATAATATCCCCTTAGGTGATCTGAGAAATAGTGCATGTCTACGCCACATCAAAATCTTCTTTAGTATTCTGACAAAGTAGAAGTACTCTTTTTACTGACCACTTTACAGGATTATAGCAACAAGCAAAGTTGTTCCAATAAAGGCTCTGAAGGTTTGGAAATGTTCCTCAACCTAGTTGCCATATTATTTTGTTATCGGCCGAGTATATCGGGCGTATCAGTGAAGGTGCTACTTATCGTTATCGGCTCAAATATACGATATCGGCCGTGCTCTAGTTATCATGAATGAGATTTGAGTAGGACGCCACTCAAAATGTAATACTCGATTATCTAGTTGTCCAAATCTGCTAGTAACGATCATTACATAGCTGATGCAATTCCGACCTCAACAGTTTGAGAGACATTGCAGCTGTAACAAGGAAATGTTCTTACCCTTCTTTTGCACAACTCGAGAATGATGACGAAAAAATTATCGTCTTGGAAAAATCCGTGAAATCCAATGTGCTTGTGATTCCAGCTGCGACGGAGACTGATGTCTTGAAATTTTGTCTTTCTGATGGTCATTGCCTGAAATTGCGATTCGCATAAATGGTCAATCTAGTTATGTGACGAGCAACAAACTGAATCTTTCTCTGACTAGCTCTATGTCTAATTGTGGACTCGGAAAAGTAAGTAGTTGTAGGCTTCTAGTTATAGTTGTACATTTTGGATATTGAGTCGTTATATGGTTGTTCAGTTTGAAAATCCAGTGTGGTAGCTTACCGGCCAACCATGTATACCTAGGGTGATGAAAAAATCTGCATCGAGTTATAAAGTGGGAAGCTCGTGGCTAGGACCGGCATAGTGATTCGGATATTGGAATCTGAGTTAAGCATCAATTCTAATGATTGGAGTTGACAAGCGAGAGATGTGTTTTTTAGTTTTAAAATGATACGCTCCTGGCCACCAAGAGGAAATCTATCAACTAGAGGTATAGTTTTGATATGATTTTCCAGTGTGGAAGCCATGAAGTAGCGATTGATCATATAACATCATACGAGATATGTGGTACAATACTACAGACGTTAGTGGAAATGACATATCTCGGAAAGAATCAACCCACAGCACTGCCGAAAAAATACAAAAAATTGTATCGAATATGATGTAGGACTGGCATTACATTGTTTGTAGTTGCATAAAAGTACATACTTGAGTTTTGCAGTTCAGTCATAATGCTATTAACGCTGTCATGAATGCTACTCAAATACTCGACTCGATTCAGAGTCGAATTACTCGGGTGCGCGATATTTTCCATCTCTACACCTAAGAACCTTGCAACCCCAATGTTGTATCACACTCACATAACACAGCCCATCGACCGGATGTCCACGTTGAAACTGTTTCCTTACTTTCCTAGAACTTCCAGGGCAGTATAGTTGGATGTGCCGCAAAACGTGTTCTTTGGTCCGCTTCCAAAGTCGACATTGGTAGCTAGGCCAAAATATCCAGTCTTCATCGTCATGTTGTTGCTCAGGAATAAATTCTTAAGCTGTCAATACAAATTTTGCATTTAGTTACACAAGCATCCAGAATTGTACAAATTTCCAAACGCATTAATTGATGACCAACAAACAACCGATTTTTTAGTACTGTAGTTCTAGTTTGGATTTGATGAGTTTAATTGTCCGACAACTAGAAAACGCGTTCGGTGTGAATCGTAATACCGTTTAGCTGTCGTTTGCTGTTCTTATTTCCTACATCATTACAATTCAGTAAGTCACGTTTTAGTTCAAGTAGTTAGTTGTGGATTCTAAGTCGTTCGTTCTAGTTGTAGTTGAAAATTTCGAAAAGGGAGTAGGCAGTCTAGTTCTAGTATTAGTAGCGCATTTCAATAAATCCAGCAGTTTTTAAAAGTCCTTTCTATGTTACCTTGATATTCCGTGAAGATAAACATCACCAAGCAGAATCTGTTGCATGTAATAACAAGTCTCTGGTTACGTGATGACTAGGGCGATTTTGTTTTGACCTAAAAAAACTGAAATTTGACCAAATTTTGACCTCACGTATGCAAATTAGGTGTTTTCGCACATAATGTTGAAATTGCAGCCTATTACTTATTTTCATTTCTGGTTAGAACTGTCTGTTCTTACAGAGTAAATTGGCCTGAAAAAACGTTTTTGGCTCAAAAACTGACAAATTTTTACATAAAAAACTAATATTTCAACGAAATCTGACCCAATGAAGAATTCCAGTAGTTACATCACGTTGCCTATTATGGTGGAATTAATTAATATTTGCTGTAGTACAACGAAAGATACTTTCCTACATTCTCCGGTAGAAAGTATCTGTCCTTATTAAGTATAATTTGTCAAGAATGGAGAAAGAACGTTCAATAGCAGCAGTTGTTGGCTGACAACACTGAAGTTATGTGCACACTGCTGGTGACACACCGTGTTGCTTCATTCTGACAATGTTATCTATATCACAATTTTTCAGCTTGCGATTCTTGAAGTAAGAACATCAATGTCCAAGCATTCTTGCTTCAGTTAGGATATTGGGTACGTTGACCATAAAACCATGGTACTATTTGTTTCATTTTACCGTTTATGATTCACATTGAGCAGACGATGGGCCGTTTACAACGGTAGGCCTATAAAGTAGGCCACAAGCTGTAAAATATCAAATGATAACTTCACTGACAGCGCAAAATCTACGATGCAAACGAAATGCAGAGGTCAAAAAATGTTTGACTTTGTAAACAATTTTGACAAATTTTGACCTAACGCTACAATTTTGACCTAATTTTGACTTTTTTTGACATGTCAAAAAAAATAGCCCTAGTGATGACTCATCGTCCTTTATAAACTTCCACCTATGACTGACAACAAAATGAAAAGCTAATTGGATTGCTAGAGAATATTATTTGTTAGGCACATCTGAATCGGTGTTTCTCAACCTGACTGGTCAAATCTGACAACAAATTTAGCGTATCAGTGAACCTTGCCAATAAAAAATGACATGGAATGATGCCTATAGGTTTGATATTAGACATATCCTATGTAGGAGCATCACTCATATGGCGTGAATAATATGAAGTCATAACGAGTGATACTCGAGTCGAAGACTAATAAGTGATTCAGAATTAAATTTCTCATGTGCTCGATTTTACCCATTTCTACACCTAAGACCGTTGCAGCCCATTTTAGTAAGTCCTAGATGAGTGATGCACCATACTCACAAAACACATCCCAGCCAAAAGGTGTCCATTTTGAAACTGTGTCCATTCTTGACGAGAACTTCCGGGGCAATATAGTTTGGTGTGGCCCAAAAAGTGTTCTTTGTTTGGTTGTCAAAGTTGACTTTGGTAGCTTGTCCAAAATTTCCAATCTTCACCTCCATGTTGTTGTTCACGAAGAGGTTATTCAGCTGTCAATGCAAATCCAGTTACATAACTATATAGTCTTGCATGAACTACCCATCTAGTTTGTTGATGGTCAAGTATAATTAGCTAATGGCTTTTTGATAGCTCTAGTTCTAGATGCGCATTGAAACAAAATTACTTACCCTACAATTAGTTGACACAAATCTTGCTGCCGGTGTTTTGTTGTGTGATATTGTCGCATTCATTGCTAGCTCAGAGACGTTATTACTAACAGGGCTTAGCAAGGTGTGGGTGTGGGGCCGAAACCCCTCTCAGTTCAAAGTTGAATAACAACTTGCAAGTTTCAGACCAAATCCTTGTTTTCACCAGAAGTCATTGGTGCATACAACATATAGGCCTACCAGTCACATATAGATTCCTCGCGTTAACAAACTTCACTCACCTTCAGCACAATTTTACTAGCAAAAACTCATTTTGTTCCGACTTGCGTGATTTTTGAAGCATTTCGCAAATCCCCGTTTGCCAAGAAATGTATCGTTTCCCAGTAGAGTCATCACACACAACTACGGGATCTCTTTAGTAGCGATCTCAACTTTATCTTACATTATAGTGAAATCAAATACAAATCAGTCTGGAAAATGAAATATCGTGTATTAACAGACAGACAAACTGATACCAAAACAAGGTTTATTATGTTGTTTAAAAATACCATTTTTTGAAAAATTTTACTGGTTAGTTGATATACCGTAATAGTTAGGTTGTCCAAAAAATATGTTGTTGTTTAACAAACTTGATTCATACTTTATACTTGTAGTTCAAAGACTAGGCTTATAGAAGACTAGACAGCCAGAACTGGAACTATAACCTCAGGCTACATCCCTGTTAGTAGCGATGATTGTGAGCCTGCAATGGACCATTGCTAATGGCACAACAACAGAACACGGGTATCACGATTCATACTAAATTATGACACGTGTTTTCTATCATGGTTTGGCAATTTTTTTTTTTTTAATGCACAACTATAGAACTATACAACTGGGAATTTTCAAAGTACGCTACTGATTGATATGAAACTTGATCTACTCAAAATACCAGCAATTAGCTAACTAACTGGATACCGTTAGGTAGTTTGTAGAGGTCTGCACAGAACCTCAAGTAAAACAGATAAAAATATAGTAGAGAAATGGATGATGATTTGCGGTGATGGTATCATCGTGCCATCTCGGTTACTAATTCAGAGCCTGTTTGGAATCGGTGTCCTGTGCTCATTTCATTTTTTAATTATTTTTCATTAAATTACTTCAACTTGGAAAATCATCGCTGCTCACCTGATATATCAGGCAAAAAAACCAGCGATTCCAATCAGGGTTCAGAGCGATGATTAATTGACCGTCAACCAACCAGTTCAATAATTTGTAGAAGTCTGCACAGAACCTCAACTTGAGGTCCTCAGGCAGAATGGAATTATAATAGCGGCACTGATCATAAGCGGTGACGGTAACATCCTAATTTCTCGATGTCTAGTCCAGAGAGATAATTTGATGATAATTCGCAAACTGAGAAAAACAAGTCGCGTGGGATAATTGGTATTAGTCTTTGACACTGGTAAAAGGTTATGTCATAAATTATATAGCTTCTTCTTTATAATATCAGTAATCTGAATCATACTTTTGCAATAGATTACTAACTTTCTGAGGTTAGTAATCTATACTTTCACTGAGCGTGAGCAGTGAGCAATCAAATATCTACTCAGACAGACGGGAATCACCCATCTATATTGCGGCCGAGGTCAATGAGCCGTAAACAAAAGACGCAAAGACAACAAAACAGACGACAGTTTTTTTTTTATTTCGTCGATCATAAAAAAGCTAATGTTAATAACTATGCAAGATGTGGAATGAAAGATTTATTAATCTGCGAAACTGATATTAGATCAGTGGTTTTCAATCTTTACTAACATGACGAAGTCTTGCGCTAATCAACAAGCCTTCTATGGCCTAAAATTATTGCCCAGTAAGAGTAACATAGAATACGAAAATCCACGTCAATATACGCCTGGCACATCACTACAAAATATTGGTACCTATAGTCAACAGTGCATCAAAAGAACGACACCCTAAGATTGTCTCACGAAAAAAAATATTAGAAAGAATATTTCCTGGCTAGCAGTTCTGCTTTTTACTTTTTTGCCGCCGTACAACCCTACGGTGTCGCTATGACTGCATAAGGTCTGCCTTATGACTGGGTATGCGAGACCTCAGGTACCACTGTGATTCTATTAGAATTTTTGGCGAAAATCGGTGATTGTGTGAATCATGAAAATATACTCGGGTGTCATTACATTTTGTGCTTTGGAAATTACATCGGCATATTCAGGAACCTCTTGCCATACTGTTTCTTGGTGATGTATTCAATGACAAATGCACGTAAACGACCGTTTTCGGGTGTATTTCCAGGTATTATCACGAAAAAACAATTTTAAGAAGACGAAGAGATACCTACTACACAGCCGTTTGACTGAATATTTTGCAGTTGAATCGTAAGAAATGTGTCGGTGATAACGCTCAACAGACCATGTCTATCGACTATCCTTGGGTATAAATATATTTCGAAGAGTGCGGGAATGATTTGACACCGGCGGCTGCTACGAAGAATCATCATTTTCTCGAATATATGATCACGACGAATAGTAGAACACTTTTTTAAAAGATTTAGGTTCCGGACTCTACATACAACTCATTAGAATCGAATTGAAATCGGACATTTTCGAAATTTCGGTAATCCGGACACACTTATGGCCCCAGTTCGACCCTTGGGACGTCGACTTGAATAATAATTTTAGTCTCGATAGAAGCGGCCAGATTAGTAGAACCCATTTCAAAACGAATTAGGCTTCGGACTCTACATATATCTCATTAGAATCGAATTGAAATCGGACATTTTCGAAATTTCGATAATCCGGACACACTTATGGCCCCAGTTCGACCCATGGGACGTCGACTTGAATAATAATTTTAGTCTCGATAGAAGCGGCCAGATTAGTAGAACCCATTTCAAAACGAATTAGGCTTCGGACTCTACATATATCTCATTAGAATCGAATTGAAATCGGACATTTTCGAAATTTCGATAATCCGGACACACTTATGGCCCCAGTTCGACCCATGGGACGTCGACTTGAATAATAATTTTAGTCTCGATAGAAGCGGCCAGATTAGTAGAACCCATTTCAAAACGAATTAGGCTTCGGACTCTACATATATCTCATTAGAATCGAATTGAAATCGGACATTTTGGAAATTTCGATAATCCGGACACACTTATGGCCCCAGTTCGACCCTTGGGACGTCGACTTGTATAATAATTTTGGTATTGATGGAATCGGCTAGACTAGTAGAATCCATTTCAAAACGAATTAGGCTTCGGACACTACATATATCTCATTAGAATCGAATTGAAATCGGACATTTACGAAATTTCGATAATCCGGACACACTTATGGCCCCAGTTCGACCCTTGGGACGTCGACTTCAATAATAATTTTGGTATTGATGGAATCGGCTACACTAGTAGAATCCATTTCAAAACGAATTAGGCTTCGGACTCTACATATATCTCATTAGAATCGAATTGAAATCGGACATTTTGGAAATTTCGATAATCCGGACACACTTATGGCCCCAGTTCGACCCTTGGGACGTCGACTTGAATAATAATTTTAGTCTCGATAGAAGCGGCCAGATTAGTAGAACCCATTTTAAAACGAATTAGGCTTCGGACTCTACATATATCTCATTACAATCGAATTGAAATCGGACATTTTCGAAATTTCGATAATCCGGACACACTTATGGCCCCAGTTCGACCCTTGGGACGTCGACTTGAATAATAATTTTAGTCTCGATAGAAGCGGCCAGATTAGTAGAACCCATTTCAAAACGAATTAGGCTTCGGACTCTACATATATCTCATTAGAATCGAATTGAAATCGGACATTTTCGAAATTTCGATAATCCGGACACACTTATGGCCCCAGTTCGACCCATGGGACGTCGACTTGAATAATAATTTTAGTCTCGATAGAAGCGGCCAGATTAGTAGAACCCATTTCAAAACGAATTAGGCTTCGGACTCTACATATATCTCATTAGAATCGAATTGAAATCGGACATTTTCGAAATTTCGATAATCCGGACACACTTATGGCCCCAGTTCGACCCATGGGACGTCGACTTGAATAATAATTTTAGTCTCGATAGAAGCGGCCAGATTAGTAGAACCCATTTCAAAACGAATTAGGCTTCGGACTCTACATATATCTCATTAGAATCGAATTGAAATCGGACATTTTCGAAATTTCGATAATCCGGACACACTTATGGCCCCAGTTCGACCCATGGGACGTCGACTTGAATAATAATTTTAGTCTCGATAGAAGCGGCCAGATTAGTAGAACCCATTTCAAAACGAATTAGGCTTCGGACTCTACATATATCTCATTAGAATCGAATTGAAATCGGACATTTTCGAAATTTCGATAATCCGGACACACTTATGGCCCCAGTTCGACCCATGGGACGTCGACTTCAATAATAATTTTGGTATTGATGGAATCGGCTACACTAGTAGAATCCATTTCAAAACGAATTAGGCTTCGGACTCTACATATATCTCATTAGAATCGAATTGAAATCGGACATTTTCGAAATTTCGATAATCCGGACACACTTATGGCCCCAGTTCGACCCTTGGGACGTCGACTTGAATAATAATTTTAGTCTCGATAGAAGCGGCCAGATTAGTAGAACCCATTTCAAAACGAATTAGGCTTCGGACTCTACATATATCTCATTAGAATCGAATTGAAATCGGACATTTTCGAAATTTCGATAATCCGGACACACTTATGGCCCCAGTTCGACCCTTGGGACGTCGACTTGAATAATAATTTTGGTATTGATGGAATCGGCTAGACTAGTAGAATCCATTTCAAAACGAATTAGGCTTCGGACTCTACATATATCTCATTAGAATCGAATTGAAATCGGACATTTACGAAATTTCGATAATCCGGACACACTTATGGCCCCAGTTCGGCCCTTGGGACGTCGACTTGAATAATAATTTTGGTATTGATGGAATCGGCTACACTAGTAGAATCCATTTCAAAACGAATTAGGCTTCGGACTCTACATATATCTCATTAGAATCGAATTGAAATCGGACATTTTCGAAATTTCGATAATCCGGACACACTTATGGCCCCAGTTCGACCCTTGGGACGTCGACTTGAATAATAATTTTGGTATTGATGGAATCGGCTAGACTAGTAGAATCCATTTCAAAACGAATTAGGCTTCGGACTCTACATATATCTCATTAGAATCGAATTGAAATCGGACATTTTCGAAATTTCGATAATCCGGACACACTTACGGCCCCAGTTCGACCCTTGGGACGTCGGCTTGAATAATAATTTTAGTCTCGATAGAAGCGGCCAGATTAGTAGAACCCATTTCAAAACGAATTAGGCTTCGGACTCTACATATATCTCATTAGAATCGAATTGAAATCGGACATTTTCGAAATTTCGATAATCCGGACACACTTATGGCCCCAGTTCAACCCTTGGGACGTCGACTTGAATAATAATTTTGGTATTGATGGAATTGGCTAGACTAGTAGAATCCATTTCAAAACGAATTAGGCTTCGGACTCTACATATATCTCATTAGAATCGAATTGAAATTTGACATTTTCGAAATTTCCGTAATCCGGACACAATTAGGGCCCCAGTTCGACCCTTCGGTTTAGAGCGCGTGATTTATGGCTCTGCTCTGTCCTCTTATCCAGTGTACATAGCCTCCACTAATGATACAGCCGGAACAATAAAACAACATTCTAGCAATTCCGATTTTATCATATTTTTCGAACTGTAAGAATGTACAAGATAACAACAACAACAACATAACGAATACGGGAAAGCTTATTCAAAATTGTAGCGCTTCTATTATTCAACTTATTACCATCGTTGAATAACATCCTAGAAGATCTTCAGCGTCTTTGTAGTTGAGATTTTTTTTTACCATGGTTAGTTTAATTATAATTTCAATCAAAATTACAAGTCTAAAATATGAATGGACTTTGAAATCTGGTTTCAAAAATTTCATTACATCACAGTTTTCTCCAATGACGCCAGGGTTGATTACCTCGATTGTTAATTCCCCTGGTCTCGGAAGTATTCGGCCGGATGCGTTTGATTTATTCGCAAACGTCCTCAGCAAACAAAGTTTCGACTTGACGTACTTACACACCGAATCTACGTCATTGTATTCCCAAAGATCATTTGTATAGCCATGCTTTCTCAACCTGTCATGATTCTTTGATAGCATAAAAAGCCCGTGACGACGAAGGTGTTGCTGCTCCTCATTTGATTTGGTTAGCGAGCTTACGCAAATGTTCCTAATGTGTTCAAAAATATCTTCGCTTTGTTCTTCCGATAACATTTCCGGGATCGGTGCTTTAAATGTAGTGAAAATCGGAACTCTCTGATAGGTAACTGTTGAAGAAATTTCCGGCATTTTGCGGCGCTTTCCCATACATTTTTTGCCTTTTTCCGTGGCTATATCGTCATCCTCAGAGCTCGATTGGATTAGCAGATGCGGTCTTTTAGCATCGTTTCTGAAACAATTAAAACGTTTATTGATGTGATATTTAAAAAAATGTATAACTTTCTGTCTCTGTCGTCTAATTATAACGTAACCTATAACACAGTGAAAAGGGAAAATATTGTGAAGACCTACAGTTCCGGAATTAATTTATTTGAACTTGAACATGAACTTCGCGATTTCGATTAAAATAGGCTACACCAATAGGGATGATGTGAACATAGCAGGCTAGTAACCAAGTCACAAGGCTGTGGGTCACGAGTCAATTTCACTTCTATAGTTTTGACTTGAGTCAAGTCGAGTCATTTTCAATTCACCCCGAAGTCCAAGTCAAAGTCAGCGAGCAATGGGCCCAGTCCGAGTCGTGGTATTCTGACTCAAGTCCGAGTCGAAGTAATTGAGTTGACTGCTCACTGCTCAGTTTCTACTTGAAGTCTTGTTGGAACCACTTTTTAAAACGTTGTTTGGTGATATCGAATGGTGCGCACTTAAAATATACTAATTTTCCTCACTTTCAACAGTTTCTGCTCGCATTTTCAAGTGCCAGTACCAAGGCGAAATACCAGCAGTGTGCTGGCTGGTTGCTTTACTATTCATTTGAATTACAATGAATTGTCGGTCAATGCCGTTGAGATTCGAGTCATATGACTTGGTGCGAGTCATGCGCAATGATTCGAGTCCAAGTCGAGTCAGGCTCGAGTCATTTTCGTATTTTGATAAAAGCCAACATAGCGTGGTGTTGTCACAGCGAGATTGAACGGCCCACTGCATTTGGCTGACGACACACTTTCCATTTGTCCAAGGGCAATTTTACGACCAATTTTGACCGGCTTACCGATCGCTAAATTTGATAAAATGGGCATCAATTGAAAGCTGCTGCTGTGCTGATTACGAAAATATATATTTCATTCTGATCATGTTCATTGAACACCCCAAAATCAGCCTCGAATTTTGCATGGTGATCGAGCTTGACCTTGTGACGCAACTATGCTGTCTGGCTCTTTTTACTGAGCTTCACTCCAGACAGAATTGTTGCGTCATAATGTCGAACTCGATCAACATTACGCTATCTCGCTTGGAACAATAAGTTAATTTCAGATTCGAGAGTCAGCAAGCATTCTACTTACCCATTTCGACTTTCGAGTAGAACTTTCTCATCTATATGTAAAAGAAGCAATATTATATTTTACCACTAAATAACAGCTAACATTTATACCTGTTCGTTCGAGCAACATGTTTCCAATGGTCTCGCGATAGCGTTTGCAATCTTCAGTGCTTGCCGGAAAATCGGTGGCCTCACCCAACAAGAACTTTTCCGCAAACTTAGAACACCAACCAAATGTTTTCATACGAGTAATCAGAGGTGGCTGACGTATAGTTATCGTTGCTACTGCAGTAGCAGTGCCAGTAATATCTTAAATTTCTAATCAATTACAGGTATAGGTATCGATTTCCAAGAACGTGATAGGTCTCAAAAGAACTCAAGTAATTTAGAAAAGTAGATTTGGTCGAGGCGTCATATGCTCTTGGTATTCGATCAGAGGTGACTGTTCTCTAAACTGAAAGAAGCCTCATCGCAGACAATGCAAAATGATAAATCAGTCGCTGGGAGTTTGAATAGAATTGATGTAACTAGGCTTGCATTTACAACAAACGGTGCTTCAAAACACTTTGATTGAAACATGTTTTAAGCCCGAGGTCTCCAGCTCAAACGTGCTTGCGGGTCAATTTCCTAGTTTTTAATGACGCCGCGGGCCGCCGCAGCATCATTATTAGGGGTATTCAATGTATAATTTCCAAGTAGGCCTTTTTGGCGGGACCTTGCAGATAGGTATTCCAAAAAACATCGTGAAAATGTAATATACTATTACTATTCACGTTTGGCACGAAAAAAATCATATTTTCATATATATATATGAATGAAATTCATACCTTCAGCACCAGGACTCCACAGTTAAAAGTGTCTGTTTGGGCATCGTGTGGAAAGCATATTACGGTCCAATCCACGGAACTCTCGGGCTCGGGCTTGTGATGAGTCCAGTACCCTCTAATTTTCGATAAACCGAGCAATGAAATTATTTTTTTAATTCTACCTTTTCGATAATCTCACTTCCAGTGTTGCAACAAAGTTTCTGTGTAATCTTCTTCATTGCCAAGGGAATCGTAAACATAAAGAAGCTTTGCTTCTATGTCGCTGGCCTTAACAAAAACGCAAAGCGAGGTATGACTGGTCCAGCATACAACAGAAATTTTATCAAGAAAATGGATTACCAGAAAAATCCAATGATTCCCAAGGTGGATAGATGTCACGATGGATTTTTCGAGCGGCTTATTCTGCATCTAAACACACCATGCATTACGACTTATTCCAAATAATGCTACGAGGAATGTGATGATGCCGTACCGCTTTGGTGAGTTCCTTCCCGTGGTAAAGACCCTGGTACCAACATGGTGTCGAAAGTTGACAGGAAATGCAGTTATAGGGTTTCCCGCTCTAATAGGAATTGAGCGGCATTATTATTGCATAATAATCTAACACAATTGGCAAACAAAATGAATGTTACCTTTATACACAGCGTCTGCATTGCCGCATCCATAATCTGGACAGAAAAGATTCCATGAATCAGAAAACTAGTTATACTGGTGCAGCACATACCTTATCATTTAGCCATTCATTCCCTGACAACAAATGCAGATCCCTTGATGTTAGTGTATTCCTCCTGACAACCGCTTCCACCCTGTCGCAAGCCTCTGACAACCACAGCGTGTTAATGTCTGTATAAAGAAGTGTAATCAAACGCTACTTACACTGTATCAAGTAGAAGTAATATGTACTTCTAATAAGAGGAAGAGAGAGACCAATTGAGTACCAGTTTTTGCGGAGAGACAAAAATGTTGATCATGCTTCGCGCCAGTGGTGGCTTTTGGGGTGGGCGAGGTGGGTGGTCCCCCGCCCCCCCCCCCTGGTCGAAGGCCCCCTCTTTGGTTTATGCGCTTTTTTAAAGGCTAATAGCGAATAAACATGGAAATCGGTGTACCAAGCAAGAATATGATTCCGTACAGATGTGTCAATCATCATCAAATCCCTGCATTTGTTAGAAAAGTCCCGTATCCCGATCATCATCACGTCTATGCATGCGGTAGAATTACTTAGTTCTGATGTCGTCTACCTCTTGCACACATGCAATAATAGATATAGCCGAATCCATCACCTGGCCCAACCTGACGTGGTGAAAGATGGATAATAATAACAGATGCAAAAGGGGGTCTGGGGGGCGGAGACCCCCAGAAGTTACTATTAGATACTTATAGCCCCCCGATAAGTCTCGCCCAGGGCCCCCCGTTCGTAGGGCAATCACTGCTTCGCGCGAAATCTATATGGAGAGATCACTATAGAATACATCTACGAAAGTCTCGGCTTGTTAATCTATACACCGCTTGCGTGGTTCCGATAATGCGTCCAGATAATGCGGTCGAATCGTTATCCTGTCGTTCGTAATCGTTCCTGTTTTTACGGAGAGCAAATTCTGCTTCTACTTTGGCAACCTCTTCCCGTACGTGTCCTATGAATCTCGATTATTTTATATTTAGAAGCATGATAGGTTAATACCTGAGAATTTTACTGGTTTTTTCGTGTGATCTCCTGCTGTCTCTGCACACAGAGTAGTTTCGACATCGTTGACGCTAGGCGTTGTGGCAGCAAGGGAGTTAGGCTTATTCAGAAAAATTATATTATCCCCAAATTTTCCCGACGTGTAAATTCCTGTATTGATGTCTCGATGAGACGTTTTGTTTCTCGAGTTGCCTGACAACTTCGGTTGATGTTCCACGTTTTTCGTCCCCGATTTGGCTTTATTGCACCCTTTGAACTCGGAATGTAAAAGGTCCGAGTCATCGAATTCCGAGACAGCTGATAATGCTGTTTTTCCACTCCTGTATCCCGAGTGCAGTAACACATCAGAAAAAATCTTGCACGATTTTGCGATTTCTTTCTTGTATCTGTACACAAATCGATCGAGATCACTTACACGACTGCCACCCAAGTAAACGTGCTTCAGTTGGTGAAAATGCTCCTCAATCACGCCTTGGGTTCGGTTGTATTCGCAAATTGATCGTGTGTTATTCTTGGCAGCATACTTCTCGATACTTTTGTAACTAGCGCTGTATTTTTCGTACAGCGCGTAGTTTGGAATATCTTTCGCTTCAGCATGCCTAATAAAATCTCCGAGCAAAAGGCCTGATGTGGCACCAATCCGGGGCATGATAACATGCAACATTTTGTCGGCGAAATCCGGAGAATAATATTCATTTTTTGTGTAAACAGGATTTGATCCTTCCTCAAAAATTTCAGAATTTTTCAAATTGTCCATTATGGTTTTGCTTTGAACAAAAAAAGGTGATTGTGCCTCCTGATTTTTATCTTTCTTCGCAATGTTCGAAAAGAAATCCGCGTCGTTTATGATTACGTCATTTTCATCAACAACCGAACAATCGAAACGTTCAAGCCCCGAAGATGTAGAAGCGTTTTTTAGAATCCCGTAACTGTTCGAAACTTGTGGCGAGTTCCTTTCAAACAGAAGAAGCACCAATATGTGGTAAAATGCCGAATATATTTCACTGATGTCAGACAACATGAATAAAAGTCCCATCCAGTGCATTGCAGTTTTATGTGTTTTTCTTTTGTAATATTTCCTGGTTAAGATTGAGGCTGCATGCATGCAATGACTCAAGCAATTTATCACAAATGGCAACTCCAGGTCATTTCTTTGTGCGTGGCCATTGACTATCCGGTAGATTCGGTGATAGTACTGCAATCGTGTTTCGTGACAAAACGTTTGCAGTACTGCATTCCAAATTGCCATAGCCCCATCAATAATGATCAACCTTGGTTTGATTGTTGATCGTAATTTCTCCTGGAAGAAGCCGAGGAAGGTTTGTATGCTGTTGGTCGTGTGCCTCGTTGTTACGTAGCTGGCAACTGGTAGCCCAAGATGCCCTTTAAATGGATTACGCACCAACAGCGAATAGATTTGGTAGGGTTTCAAACCAGGATAGGATTTTATGATACCTGAAGTTGAATCAAAGTAAGTCCGGATTATCGAAATTTCGAAAATGTCCGATTTCAATTCGATTCTAATGAGATATATGTAGAGTCCGAAGCCTAATTCGTTTTGAAATGGGTTCTACTAATCTGGCCGCTTCTATCGAGACTAAAATTATTATTCAAGTCGACGTCCCATGGGTCGAACTGGGGCCATAAGTGTGTCCGGATTATCGAAATTTCGAAAATGTCCGATTTCAATTCGATTCTAATGAGATATATGTAGAGTCCGAAGCCTAATTCGTTTTGAAATGGGTTCTACTAATCTGGCCGCTTCTATCGAGACTAAAATTATTATTCAAGTCGACGTCCCAAGGGTCGAACTGGGGCCATAAGTGTGTCCGGATTATCGAAATTTCGAAAATGTCCGATTTCAATTCGATTCTAATGAGATATATGTAGAGTCCGAAGCCTAATTCGTTTTGAAATGGGTTCTACTAATCTGGCCGCTTCTATCGAGACTAAAATTATTATTCAAGTCGACGTCCCAAGGGTCGAACTGGGGCCATAAGTGTGTCCGGATTATCGAAATTTCGAAAATGTCCGATTTCAATTCGATTCTAATGAGATATATGTAGAGTCCGAAGCCTAATTCGTTTTGAAATGGATTCTACTAGTCTAGCCGATTCCATCAATACCAAAATTATTATTGAAGTCGACGTCCCAAGGGTCGAACTGGGGCCATAAGTGTGTCCGGATTATCGAAATTTCGTAAATGTCCGATTACAATTCGATTCTAATGAGATATATGTAGAGTCCGAAGCCTAATTCGTTTTGAAATGGATTCTACTAGTGTAGCCGATTCCATCAATACCAAAATTATTATTCAAGTCGACGTCCCAAGGGTCGAACTGGGGCCATAAGTGTGTCCGGATTATCGAAATTTTGTAAATGTCCGATTTCAATTCGATTCTAATGAGATATATGTAGAGTCCGAAGCCTAATTCGTTTTGAAATGGATTCTACTAGTGTAGCCGATTCCATCAATACCAAAATTATTATTCAAGTCGACGTCCCAAGGGTCGAACTGGGGCCATAAGTGTGTCCGGATTATCGAAATTTCGTAAATGTCCGATTTCAATTCGATTCTAATGAGATATATGTAGAGTCCGAAGCCTAATTCGTTTTGAAATGGATTCTACTAGTCTAGCCGATTCCATCAATACCAAAATTATTATTCAAGTCGACGTCCCAAGGGTCGAACTGGGGCCATAAGTGTGTCCGGATTATCGAAATTTCGTAAATGTCCGATTTCAATTCGATTCTAATGAGATATATGTAGAGTCCGAAGCCTAATTCGTTTTGAAATGGATTCTACTAGTGTAGCCGATTCCATCAATACCAAAATTATTATTCAAGTCGACGTCCCATGGGTCGAACTGGGGCCATAAGTGTGTCCGGATTATCGAAATTTCGAAAATGTCCGATTTCAATTCGATTCTAATGAGATATATGTAGAGTCCGAAGCCTAATTCGTTTTGAAATGGGTTCTACTAATCTGGCCGCTTCTATCGAGACTAAAATTATTATTCAAGTCGACGTCCCAAGGGTCGAACTGGGGCCATAAGTGTGTCCGGATTATCGAAATTTCGTAAATGTCCGATTTCAATTCGATTCTAATGAGATATATGTAGAGTCCGAAGCCTAATTCGTTTTGAAATGGATTCTACTAGTCTAGCCGATTCCATCAATACCAAAATTATTATTCAAGTCGACGTCCCAAGGGTCGAACTGGGGCCATAAGTGTGTCCGGATTATCGAAATTTCGTAAATGTCCGATTTCAATTCGATTCTAATGAGATATATGTAGAGTCCGAAGCCTAATTCGTTTTGAAATGGATTCTACTAGTGTAGCCGATTCCATCAATACCAAAATTATTATTCAAGTCGACGTCCCATGGGTCGAACTGGGGCCATAAGTGTGTCCGGATTATCGAAATTTCGAAAATGTCCGATTTCAATTCGATTCTAATGAGATATATGTAGAGTCCGAAGCCTAATTCGTTTTGAAATGGGTTCTACTAATCTGGCCGCTTCTATCGAGACTAAAATTATTATTCAAGTCGACGTCCCAAGGGTCGAACTGGGGCCATAAGTGTGTCCGGATTATCGAAATTTCGAAAATGTCCGATTTCAATTCGATTCTAATGAGATATATGTAGAGTCCGAAGCCTAATTCGTTTTGAAATGGATTCTACTAGTCTAGCCGATTCCATCAATACCAAAATTATTATTCAAGTCGACGTCCCAAGGGTCGAACTGGGGCCATAAGTGTGTCCGGATTATCGAAATTTCCAAAATGTCCGATTTCAATTCGATTCTAATGAGATATATGTAGAGTCCGAAGCCTAATTCGTTTTGAAATGGGTTCTACTAATCTGGCCGCTTCTATCGAGACTAAAATTATTATTCAAGTCGACGTCCCATGGGTCGAACTGGGGCCATAAGTGTGTCCGGATTATCGAAATTTCGGAAATGTCCGATTTCAATTCGATTCTAATGAGATATATGTAGAGTCCGAAGCCTAATTCGTTTTGAAATGGGTTCTACTAATCTGGCCGCTTCTATCGAGACTAAAATTATTATTCAAGTCGACGTCCCATGGGTCGAACTGGGGCCATAAGTGTGTCCGGATTATCGAAATTTCGAAAATGTCCGATTTCAATTCGATTCTAATGAGATATATGTAGAGTCCGAAGCCTAATTCGTTTTGAAATGGGTTCTACTAATCTGGCCGCTTCTATCGAGACTAAAATTATTATTCAAGTCGACGTCCCAAGGGTCGAACTGGGGCCATAAGTGTGTCCGGATTACCGAAATTTCGAAAATGTCCGATTTCAATTCGATTCTAATGAGTTGTATGTAGAGTCCGGAGCCTAAATCTTTTAAAAAAGTGTTCTACTATTCGTCGTGATCATATATTCGAGAAAATGATGATTCTTCGTAGCAGCCGCCGGTGTCAAATCATTCCCGCACTCTTCGAAATATATTTATACCCAAGGATAGTCGATAGACATGGTCTGTTGAGCGTTATCACCGACACATTTCTTACGATTCAACTGCAAAATATTCAGTCAAACGGCTGTGTAGTAGGTATCTCTTCGTCTTCTTAAAATTGTTTTTTCGTGATAATACCTGGAAATACACCCGAAAACGGTCGTTTACGTGCATTTGTCATTGAATACATCATCAAGAAACAGTATGGCAAGAGGTTCCTGAATATGCCGATGTAATTTCCAAAGCACAAAATGTAATGACACCCGAGTATATATTCATGATTCACCCAATCACCGATTTTCGCTAAAAATTCTAATAGAATCACAGTGGTCCTCAGGTGTTCTGCTTTTCAGTTTTCATATTCGCTGCTCAGTGCTCAGTTTAGTTTAGTTGTTAAGTTGTAGGTCGAATTTTCAAGTAGTTCTAATTCTAGTTCGTGATTTTGAATAGGTTATAGTCATAGTTAGAGTAAATTAGCTGCCGATAAACTGGAACTTGAATCAGAAGTAGAATTAGAAAACGTATTGTCATCTAACGTAAATTGTGATGCCAGTGTTTTATTGGGTGATGTTCTTGCAACTAATAACAATTGCAAGCTCAGAATCATCACTAGTAACGGTTGAGCAGCTAAGGGGTGGTTTTCGAGGGTCGAAACCCCTCCCATTTCAACCTTGCACTGATTTTCATTGTTCTGAGTCAAGTATACCTGTTTGATGCTGGTGTGATCAGACTAGATGACCTCCATGGTCTTATCGATCATTCCTATCTAATACCGAATACTGTGCACGCATATTTTCTGTACCACCATCACTGCCGTTTGTTATGTATTTTGGTTCGATGAAAAAATAAAGACTCTCTCTCTCTCTCTCTCTCATGAAGAAATCCGATTCTAATAAGATAAATATGAAGTCGATTCAAGATTGAATCTATACTTGTGATTCATAGTTGCGAAGGCAGTTAGTTCTAGCGTGTCTAAAAGTGAGTAATTCGAGTTTTGTTTACTCAATTTGAAAATTCAGTAGTCTGTACAAGTATGACTGAGAACGATGCTTTTTCCATGCATATGTCCATCTTGAAAAGGGCCTGCAATAGAGTTTGGATAAATATATATCTTCGAAAAGGTTATCTGACATTCTGCAGCACTTGTTCGGTACGCCTTTACACATTGGAAAGTGATCCCCATGATCACCACCAATCTGCGTTCCCAAAAACTCCATGACTATAGTACGAGGATGAAAGATCTGACACTGTTACATTTTGTTTTGGCGGGTACGGAAATGATGTTTTGTTTGTGCACATTCAAAAGCGGCATTGTATTTCACTAGCCAAATGCAACTCAATTATTATTCGATTAAGAGAGATATCCAAGACATGGAAATAGGGAACACTTGAATATCGCTCAAAAACCGTAAATGTTGACATGCTCAATTGCTCACAGGGAACATTGATTGTTGGTAATCATGGGGAACATTTTCCAGTGTGTGGAGTATACCAAATAAGGTATTGCAGCATGTGCATAAGTTTGCTAATTTTAACAATCTTCAGACTGATTATTGTCATATAAAGCTTGCATCCCTGGAAGTATTGATGTTTGTCTGATGTTTTTGGTTAATGTCACATTATGATTTGTGAGAGCTGCTTGTATATGGTGTCTTATCGTTGGTTCCTATGTTCATATTTTCACTGTTGTAAATGCCACTAGTTCCGATGGGCACAATGATTACATTACTGTATTCGAACTTAGTATTAATCGCAATAATTCAGGTTGATTAGTGAGAGATGATTTTTTCAAGTACGGTACTGTAATCTTACAATCCTTTATACGATATTAAGAGATATATTATTACGGCCATACATCGGTGATCGAATTTGTTGAAAGTAAAGCAATCAGCTATTATGAGCTGAATTTCTCGTATTAAAATGCAAGCACTTGCTTATTCTGTTTCTATCTATAATTAGTAGGGTTATTACTACTGTAAATCTTCATTAATATTTTTTGTATTTTTGTGAAAAACATTCAATAATTTTGGCGCTGTTGTTTATGCACATTTGATTTTGCGCACCAGTATTCTATAGTAATGCATAAGTTGTGCAATGTGATGAATTTTGGTTTTCGTAATTAGTCGAAAATTTGTAGTTTGCTTACGGCCTGCAGATTATCGTATGGGCTTGCCTAGTTATCGTAGCTAGGAAAGGCCATGAACTACTGCTAAAAGAGTTATAGCTTTCACAATGCCTTGCCTTTTGATGTGATAAGTTGGTGGTGGAAGTTTTTAATATTGACCGAGGAGGTGTGTCTTAAACAGTTGAAGAACAACTGTTCTAGAAGATATCTATTCGGGATACTGCCAACGATCCTGCTCGTATTACAGTGTTATAATAATTGGGCTTTGTAAAGTAGACAGACTTTTGGGGTTGTTTGAAAATCAATTTTGTTTTCAAATTTTACTGGCTAGTTGATGAAAATACCAAGTTTGTTAAGCGAAAAGTAATATGGTAGAAAATTATTGATTTTTAACAACAATAAAAAGTTTCATTGAAATTGTATCGGCTCCCACATGGAATGGTTAGGTTGTCTACAAAAATATTGAATGATGCATATTCATCAACTCCAACCCATAGAAGTAGCAGGGTACGAAATGTTGGATTATGAAAAATAATACTATTTCCAATAGGACATTCCATCTTTAAAACTGGATTGAGCGGGTTCATGAGCCTGTATCATTGCACAGTTGCAGTCTTGCATAGTTAACTACGCCTTGTGAAACCAAAAACGATATTTGAGTCCCGTGATGGTAAATTTTGGTAAGCTCCAAAGATGATCCGTAAAGCGCTACAAATCCTACAATAGTAATTGCTAGGGCTGGACAGTGAGCACATAGATTTTAATGATTTGATTAGGACAATAAGGGATTTTTTTTTTTGAGTTTCGAAATCCTATGATCCTCGTCACTCGTAACTTACCAACGAGAATTCGAGTTTCGATGCTATTTTCTTCTGTGAAAGGATTTAAAACACGAATTGTTGTCAAAAATTGAATGAAATGGTTATGGTCTAAAAACACCAAGCTATCTTTATTGTGTATAAAACTGGCATTATACACTTCGTGATCGCATAAATGGTACATATCTGAACTTAACACATCTTTCGTATTGTTATGTCATCATAATGAAGGATACTCAAATCCCTAACTTGACTCGAAGCCTAATACTCGATTCAGATCTACTGATTACACATGGGGGAGCTCATGCGGGCACTAAGTTAAAAGATATAAAATTGGAATTAAAATTGTTGAAATCATATTGAATGGTTCCGGGAATACAAAAAGTCATATACATAGCTTTCATTAACTATTTTCATAAATATGCTAAATTGCCATACAAAATTCTTCCATCTCGTTTTGATTGCAGAAGTTCAAAATGAAATGAGGCCTATAAAAATGGAACCAATTTGAAAACTAGGATTTATCAGGCATTGTCCACTCTGTGTGCAGTATGTTCTAAAATCTTCAATTTTAGTCCTGTCGTCAATTGTAGCCAGTGTGGGGATCAATTCACCACGTTTGGGTCCTTTTCTATCCACAACAATATGATAATCACCAATAAGTGTTTCCGGTGAACATGTTAGAATTTATTTTGTGAGGGCAGACTTGGACAACTAGAAAGCTTTCAGCTTTTTTAAAGTTAGCTCGCTAGTTAACATTTTTCAAATTTCCAAATTAGATTAGACTTGAAGTTACTGATATGGAATTCGTGAAAACTTTGTAGTCGAATCAATTTAACCTGATATCAACTCAGAGCTCATTCTCACACTCATGAAAATGTGTGTACATCAATCCTGGCTCGTTTCACACGGTACAGTTCTCCCGTAACATTTTCAATAAAACCAGACAGCTGATAAGAAATAAAATGAGAGTATACAAACTTTTACAGATTAGATTAGAATCTGTATTTGAGCCAGTGTTGGGATCAAGCCTCTACCTTCGAGTCATGAGTCATCTCGAGTCATTGCAAATTTTGACTCGAGTCAAGTCAGGTCAATCGATTTTCGAAGGCGACTCGAGTCAATTCTAGTCACTCAATTTCGGATGTTAATCAAGTCAAGCCAAGTCACGCGTCAAGTCATGACTCAAGTCAAACTGAATTTTTGAAGTGAGAGTGATGTTGTAAACTGAAAAGTCATTACATTTTGCTGACTATGTAAAATACAGATTAATTCACCAAAATGAACAGATATCCTGAATCGAATAACGAATATAAAGCTAACTATTAGGGTTGTCCAAAATTTGAAAAAATCTCTCCATTTCTCATTTTGTAGATTATTGATAAAAAACGTCAATGAACCTGCAATAAGCTTACAGGAAAGTCGTTAGCATTTTTCTAAATGGATTTGAAAGTAGCTGCCATAGAGTGGGCGTGTTAGCGACCATAGAACGGCGAGAAGACTAGTAATCACGAAATCACGTCTTTTGATTGGTTAATCAGATATGCTTCAATGATGACGACCACGGCGGCTTGCTGATTATGTGCGTCTACTAGTTCAAGAAGTACGCTAACAACAATGATGATTCTGTAAGCGTATTGTACGTTGGTGATTAAATACTAAAATGAGACACTTGGTCATTGAATTTTTAGTGTTAAAACTAGATAACGATAGGTTCAGGACACAATCCTGTATGGTCAGAAGATATGTGGACCGACCAGGTAGCTTGCATTGGGACTCTAAAGAAATGTAACTACCGCATCGCTTCAATACATTCTTTTTTATGTCCATGTCTGGTTTGATTCGAGCATTAGTCGTGCAGCAGCCGGTAATGATCTAAGATTCATTATGGACATACTAAACAATGCAAGCGAACAGTCTTCTGGCTGGTCCTACCAGCATAGTCTATGCTTGCCTTTAGACCTTCTTCCGGGGCATCATTGAGGACTTAGACAGCACTCGCGGGTATGATTCGTTATGCTGCAAGAATGTGACATGTGCCAAGCATAAATGGCTGATTCATCCAGCCCGTACAGCTTTTAAGACTTCAATTATATATGCTACTACGACAAGATAAGATCAGGCACAGTAGAGTCAATGTCAAGTTTTATATTTGTATTCAATCATGGGACATCGCCCTCTGAAACTAGAAGCTCGTTCGCCACTTGCATAAGCGCCTTTGCAATATTTCTTATCGTGTTTTTGTGCTTTCCCTCGATGAAAACAAGGCATGCAGGCTACAAAGATTGCCTTCACAATAAGCCATCAAGTCACGCACTGGCGTAGCCAGCGAGGGGCGAAAGGGGCGATCGCCCCCCCAAATTTTAGGAAAATTTTTCGTAAAATCAATAAATGTGACATTATTTTAGGGCAGATGAATGCAACCTAAAAAGTTTCTTCGCGCTTCGCGCGATTTAGTGTCCATGATCATGACTGTCTTGATTTTATTATCGGTGTCCCGAAAACAAATCTTCCGCAAATACCCACAATTGATTTTAGCTGCATTCTTAATTATGAGAAGACAACAGTACCAGTAGATACACGAGAGTAACTCAAGGTCGTTGGGTTGATTGAGTTTAGGGTTGTCAGTTCAGTATGGGGATTGGGGACTGTTAGCTCCGACAATTCCCGTTACGGGACACACGAAGACATATAAAGTAGGTTACATGCAACTCCGCAAAGTGCGCTCCCAAAATGATTGACCGACCGACGCATGTATTCGATATAGATTTTCGGGTACTTAAATGGCTGGCGCCTAATGATCCTGTCCCTGCAATCACACTTCTCCGACATGAATGCGACTGGCACAGGAAAATATCGCCACCTCCCTTTAAAAAGTGCTAATTTGAAATCGCACGAGTCTGATCAAAGGAGTTTTGTAATTTGGTCTGGTATATATATCAGCAATTCCAATCTCTAAACTAGCATCAATCTTTACCAGAGGTCAGCACTAAATAACCGTGCTTCAACGAAGTAATTATTAAGAATGGAATCCACTTGCTCATATACACGCACCAATATTATTGATCAAATACTTTGATTTACTCAAAAACATGTACGCTCCGCGCGACTAGGTCCGATATTCACACTGCTTTTCAACTGGAAGCTTCCATAGGGTATGTGTGTGCGTGCGTCTAAGAATCGTTTGAATAAAGGGTAGTGATGAAATTGCCCATGGCAGGATGTACGGTTCTGCGAGGTGTTCCCACGGGAGAGCTTCCCCAAACTCATAAAATTCCCCCCCCCCCCGCAATAAAAAATGTAATTCTAGCTACGACCTTGTGTGTGAGAGATCTCTTGAGTGGTGACAGCTTTCTCCGCAAGTCATGAAGTAACAGCAATAAATGACAACTGTCCCGTCCAGCGTCCACCCTATACAAACTCTAAATCAGTGGTTCTCAACCTTTTTGTCGTCGCGGACCCTCTTTGCACCTTCACGTAGGCTACCCCGGCGGACCCCCAGTTCTTATTTCAAATTTGCCTCTATTATCATGCAACCTTCATCTGTCTTGTGCAATTATTATCTGTAGGCTAGTGATAAACAACAGCGAAATGACCTTTCTTGAAAATAACACCGACTTTTTATTATTTTAAAGCGAATTCTGTAGCTGCATTTCTTGAAATACTGGGCTATGTCTTGAAAATCCACGTCGTCGATTTGATATGAACGAGTGCCGAGAATCCATTTCCACAGAGATAGGTGGTGACGAATGTAATAACTACGCGTAACTTGTCAGACGACACATTTGGCTATGATGGCAGCATATACATGGATCAATATATCCTCCAGCCTAGTCATTTCTATCTAGCAGCTCATCGTGAAGTTATTCTGGAATAGGGGTCGGCGTATTTCATAGGAGAAAATGGATCTCGGCATAGAATTATTTCCAAAACCCCAGCAAAACATCCCTAAACAGCAATGTGCTCGTACAAGTAGGCTATTGGCAATTAAAATGACTTTGCACGGTCGAATATTTCATCTCAGACGGCCTTTCTCTGTTTATGTGAGTCCTGAACTTTCAGCAGTTATGAAGCGAAAGTGCTTCATCATCTCTCTAATTTAAAACAAACCAAAATTAGTTTATTATTATTAGGTTATCAACCATTTTGC
This sequence comes from Botryllus schlosseri, assembly GCF_051294905.1. Classification (NCBI taxonomy): domain Eukaryota; kingdom Metazoa; phylum Chordata; class Ascidiacea; order Stolidobranchia; family Styelidae; genus Botryllus; species Botryllus schlosseri. The sequence goes on along the minus strand of NC_137236.1, from coordinate 5,517,254 downwards.
AAATTTGGAGTTTTCGTGGATCCCTTGAAAAGGCTTTGCGGATCACCGGTTGAGAACCACTGCTCTAAATAGTCTTGCCGTGTGTTATGAACATAGTTCAAGTGTACTAGCCCTGAATGTTCGATGACACCACTTCTATCAGCTTTGCCGGTAAATCTGATAATGACAATGTATTTGCAATATGCAAGTAACAATATGATGAACAATTTTCATTCTTTAACCAAAAAATTTTCGCGCTTCGCGCGAAAGTATTGACGTCAGAGTTTTCTACAATCACACATCACTTTATATGAGCGGAATATATGAATAAAGATCGCCTCAGATGTTGTGTTAATCATCCAATAAGGGCCCAAGACCATCGTTTTAGCCCATTTTTCCTTATCTTTAGGTGGGAGGGGCTCATTTACGTCATCGAATTTTTCGCCCCCCCCAAATATTTTTTCTGGCTACGCCCTTGAAGTCACGTATTTAAAGTTTTTGTGAAGCAGCTGTATTTGTAATTCATAGTGCACCAGAGTGCTCTTGACCTTGTTTTGTTTGATGAAACCTTGAAGCTGCTACGACGAACTCATGAACCCTGCTTACTAAAGAGTCAAACTGAGGTAAATCGTGATGTATAATCATTAGGCATATCAATTGAACTACCCAGAGCTACCAACATCACAGGTACTGCTGGCGAGAGCTCGATTATAGCTGCAGGCTCTACGGAAAATCACATTTGATCGGTGGTTTCACCTCTAGCCCAGCATGCCAGATATTTATGGTTTGATTCGTTACGTTGCTTCTCTAAAAACTCGACAGTTGTAGAGCAAAACCAGTATCACTCTCCGGCCAACATGATTTGGTAAGGAATGATATTCTGCGTAACACTTGTGATGAATATGGTCCTTGATTGGTGGATAAGCTGAGAATTATCATCGAAAAACTCAAATAACTCTGCTTCTACGGGTTGGAATTGAGTCAAATTTGTTTTGCATCGTCTTTGAGGACAGCGCAACAATTTCATGGGGTTGACAGAAAAAATTGGAAAACAATTTTTTTTGCATCTATTGGTAAATTAAAAATTTTCAAACTGTACGTAATCCGCGAATATTGGTTGGAATGAATTAAAATTTGGTGTATGCCGTTTTTCAAGGCAACTCGACGAATCACGCAGCCAGCAAAATTCAGGGAAAAAGCTTTTTTTGAACAGCCCTAATGTCCAGTCATGAAACTGTTTTTTTTTTGCACTATGTAACTAGAGAGAGACGGTTTAGAGAGTTTCCTTCGTAATTAATATGTTCATAGGGGAATTCATGTCATTTTACGGTAAGTAGTCTGCTGAGTCGAAGTAACATTATTTTTCTCAGATAAATGCGCTAGCGCCGAAAGTTGATTGCCGTCTTTCGCGCCGAAGGCCGTGAACTAATCGACTACGCCAATATGACAACTCGAATAATATTCTTCTTTTCGACAAGAAGCGTCTCTGAGTCGAAACAAGCACTTTCTTGTGCTACCTTGCCCATTTCCCACTTCCGCCAGTCATACAATGAATCCAATACGCTGCACAAAAACACCTGGTGACTGCGATATGGGATCATCCACAAAATGAATAAATCGAAAAAATGATCGTGTAAACAGCGCGGTTTAGCGACTAAGTTCGTACTTGTCGGTGGCATGTTGTCACCGGAGACGGCTTGAACTGTCAGTTGAATCAAGGGTGAACAATGGGTTTTTTAAGCGTGCAAAGTGAGAAGCAAAAATTAGGTTTGCCGGCCCGGCCCAAAGTTTAAACCATATTTCGTGGCGTATTTTAATTCTAAAAGGAGAACAGTGAATTCCATTGTTAACACAAGCTGTTAGCTAAGTGGGTGTGTTAATTTAGGCTGTAAGGAAGTGAGAGTTCATTTACCAAAAAAATATTTTGATTCTTCAAGTGACAATATGCCAAGCCATGTGAAGCACGAATCACTCTTAACACAATTAATTCACATTTCTCTGCACTCTTTTATTTATGGGGACATAAAAATGTATTTTGGATATTACATGCTGGTCTTGGTCCCGGGCTGTTTGTAGCGTGAAATCCAGATTCGTTGTTTTGAGAGTTTCTCTGGCAAATGCTCCGGAATTCGTGCTCTCTCGGCCTCAGCCAGCAACGAGTGTTAGTATTTCAGTGCATTTTCCTCATAATGCCGATTCAGAATATATCTCCAAACACGGGTACCTGCTCACCAATGACTCATTTCCCTCATTCGAGTAAACAAATATTTAGTGTTTCATGTCTTCTTCAAATGTCACCCTCCTGCCACCACCTCTATTTTTAGCATATGCCTGTTCATCGTTTTTGGGTTACCCCTGCTCAGTGCTGACGTGCACTGATTGACTTGTTTTACGGTTTATAGATTGAACACGCATGTCATAACAATATAAATCACAGACCGGTTAATTTGTGATGAAACGACAGCAAGAGAAAATTTTGAACTATCTGAAACCGTTACTTTTGTCTATAATTGTTACGGTATACTTTCCTATACAAGCAGTATTTTGAATCCAAATTGTACGACCTATAGGTAGGCTTCATAATCACTAATTTACAACACAGATGAAAACAGGATCACATTTCCGATTCAGTTTATGCAGCCTTAGGATTTATTTCACACATTAGTATTCCAAAGTAGGTTTTATGTTCTAAATTCCAGGCTATACTTTTCTGGGGCCTGTTAGAATCTCGTCACGAGCCGCATTTAGCCCAAGGGCCGTATGCTATGCCCAGGTCCAAGTTTAATCGATCATGCCAGGGCAAATCTTACCTCAAGAGTTCAAAATATGTTTAAATTCGATGTGTTCTTCACGTAAAAAATGACAAGTTTTCAACATTTTGCATCTTGAAATTAAAGTATAAAATTTTAAGATACCTGGCGGACCAGCAGAAAGGTCGTCGTGAACCGGCACTGGTCCCCGGACCGGCGGTGAAGAACCACTGCTCTATACAATCTAATTGTCCACTTTGCTTAGTTCTACACTTTCATACATTCCAGAAGTAGTTATATCATCATGCAGTTAGGATTTATACGCTAAACAGAGTTAGCAATGTCTGTTCAAAAGCCTGTGATATTGGTTGGATGATATCTCTACTGTCATAAAAGCGTTCTGTGAAGCTGTGAAGATCATCGACATGGAGTAAAATATACTAACTGTTGATTACAAAGATCGTCGATGCGATAGTGATAAGGAAGCGTTTTCTCGGAACATGAAAATGTATGTGCATGACAGCGTCAAAATTGATGAGTGTGAGATATGCGGGAAAGCATTTACTACGAAGGGCCACCTCAGTACTCATATGAATAGACATACTGGCATCAAGAATCATGAATGTCGTTATTGTGGTAAAGCATTTTTACTGAAAAACGAGCTCAAACGTCACATCGATACGCATACCGGCATCAAAAACCATAAATGTGATATATGTGGAAAAGCATATAACTTGAAGAGTCACTTAAGGGGTCACATGAATACCCATGCTGGCGTCAAAGACCATAAATGTGATATATGTGGGAAAGTCTTCACGTTCAAATGTAGCCTCCAGGTCCATGTGAATACCCACGCTGGCGTCAAAAACTACGAATGTCATATATGCCAAAAAGTATTTATTCGGAAGATCTACCTCCAGTGTCATATGGATATGCATTTGGGCATGAAAAAGTATGAATGTGATATATGTGGAAAAGCATTCTCTCGGAAGAGTAACCTCAGGAATCATATGGTTGTTCATGATTACTTGAAAAATCATGAATGTGAAATATGTGGAAAAGCATTCACTAGGAAGAGTGGTCTTATTCATCATATGGAATCTCATACTACTATCACGAATCAGAAATGTGAGGTATGTGGGAAAGCATATACTGAGAAGTCCAGCCTCAAGCATCATATGAAAACTCATCACGGGATCAAGAATCATAAATGTGAAGTATGTGGGAGAGAATTCATTGAGAAATCCAGCCTCACGCGTCATATGGATATGCATGCAGAAATTAAAACTCATCTATGTGAGATATGTGGTAAAGCATTCACGCAGAAGAGTAGCCTGAAGATACATGTGAATATTCATGCGGGCAATAAAAATTATAAATGTGAAGTATGTGGCAGAGCATTCACACAGAAGAGCAACTGCAACATTCATCTGAAAATTCATGCTGACGTCAAAAATCATAAATGTGAAATATGTGGATTAGCATTTACACGGAATAGTTACCTGAAGCTTCATGTGGATAGCCATGCTGGCGTCAAGAATCATCACTGTGACATATGTGGAACAGCATATACCAGGAAGAGAAAACTCATGCAACATATGAATACATGCTGTCGTCAAAAATCTTGAATAATATACATCTGGAAAAACATCTTAAAGTGTCGGTCTAATATGCATGCTGGTATCAAAAATAATGTAATAATGTGGTTCATAATGAAGAGAGCATTTACTAGGACGTGTTCCATCAGACACAATATGGCTTTGAATTAATTCGAACAGGCATGCTGTATTATAAACTCTTAATTCGGAATATGCTCTGAACAACTCGATTTTGATTCGTGCACTCAAACCATTGCGCCAAATCCTGTCGACAACTTGTGAAGTATTCAGACTCGCGTTAGCAGTATGAAGGGCATTTAAATCTTCTTCTTCCGTGTTTTTGTTGCGTTTTCCTTGCTCATCTGTATTGCCTCCCTTGCACCCAACTGTCGGAACGTCCTGATGCCGAGAATGGAGCCGGCGTCTCCATCGCGCTGTTAAATTTGAAACTATGGCAACTCCCTCTACAGTCCGAGTATTCAAATTTTACAACTAAAATTCATGCAGGTCAGTTTATCGTTGTCTAATGGCTGTTTCTTGTTGCCATCAAGATGGGAACTTGAAATTCATTGTATGTGCTTTCACAAATGTCCAGTAATCTCTTGGACTTTGAATGAATAACAACTAGAAGTAGCGATTTCAATGTCACGTCATAACTACATTATGCGGAAATATGTGGCGCTTGAAACGGTTAGCTGTGCTGAAATAGTCTGTCTCATCAAAATGGCCCACTGATCAACTCTCTCTAAACGCATTGCTACAGCTCTATATGTACATGATGTAGCTACTTCATTATATTTTCACTGCCTGCTGCGGTAAGTGATTGTCCTGTAATGTGAAGTAATCGGCATCGCTATATGAGCCCAAATATCTTTTGTGAACATTTCATGCGACTCATCCTCTTGCGACAACTATGCCACTCTGCGAGACAATTATGACATTTGTTGAGCATCGTAATATATATAATGACTATTGCTGTATATTTATTGAATATCGGCGTAATCAGTGTTCTTTTGTGTGATGATCCAGCAGCCATTGTCAGCCTAGTAACTGCTTAATTTTCCCCGTTTTCTGTTAGTTCTGTCTGTGTGATTCTCCAGTAAATTTGCTGTACTGCTGTTACTGTGGAAAGCTAATCTGATTCCCATAAAATAGTGAAGAATGAGTTGCTTCAGAATTGAATCGCGTTAGTTGTTGGTTAGTTTGTTACGTTCGTTATTGCTAGTGCTTGTTGGCATTTTGTGCAGTGTGTTCATATGCGATATTTCATTTGGCAAATTTATCTGGATTAGATTTGAAGATAATATCTGAAAAAGTAGACTTTCCAACAAAAGAGATCTTGAAGTACGGTCTACTCACAAACCATACACAAGAAGTCGATTTCTTGGGAAAAGCGGATTCGCAAAATGCTTTCGAATGACTGATGTTGAAACAGAACAAGCTTTTGCTTGAAAGACTGTAGCAATGGTGAGTCAGGATTTATTGACAGATAATAAATCTGTGTGACTGATAACATTTGTTGCATGCACTAATGCAGTGGTTGTGAATACCTTTCTGAAAACGTTTGCATGGTCATTGGTCAAGAACTTGCCAATTTCCATTTGTAAATGCTTTTCATAGCTATAGCGCTACCTATTTTGGATTTAAGAATACCGGTAGATACCGATAAAAGCAATAGCTGCCACTTTGACTGATCACCGCGATATTCATCTAGCTTGGGAACATTTCCAAAAGTAAAATAGGCTCACAGAGGCATTGCTATGTTTGATCATGACGTATACTAAAAAGACTACATCTAAACACTTGTGAGCTATCCGTTTTTCTAGTCTAGCAGTCACAAGTTCTGACTCCTTACTACTATTTTGCGGCATCGTGAAAATAGCTGACATTTTTTGCCCCTCATGGAAAGATATCGATAATTCTTTCGATGTGTCTTATCGAATATTAATACCGTATAACCTATAATTACAAGTTTCAATTTGGTGTGTATTTTAGGCACTGGTCGTCAAGTAGCATTAGAAAGACGAAATGAGAGATCCGTCTCCATTGCAGTTTGAATCACAAGTAGGCTACCGGTACGTCTTTGGATTTCAAACCACGAATTTTGACTGTACTGTGTCCTACTGGAGCTGCGCAAATAGGATACGCGCATGTCCTTGATAAGACTGTAACCTATCTCAAATGGTGATGCTCACAATATCATCAGCTCTGTGATATTTATTACCTGCAGACTTGGACAACTAGATAATTCTTGTATTCCATTATAATTTGTGAAATATTTATTTGCTCTCATTTTAATTATAACTTAATTTCTAGTTTTCCTAAAAATGCTACATGAGAACTATATAGTGCAGATCGGGCCAAAAGCTGTGTACCTATAAAGGGCTGCGCTTCGATTACAGGCATCAATTTTGTTTGAATTGCAAAAACTATTAGTGAATGAGCATCCGAAAGACAAAATGTGTCTCGAGATCAGTCTCCATCGCATTTTGAATCAGAAGCAAGTTGTTGGATTTCACGGATATTTCCAAGACAAGGATTCGTCTACATCGCTCTCGAGTTGTGCAAAAGAAGGGTGAAAACATTTCCTGGTCACAATTCCAGTGTGTCGCAAACTGTCGGTCGAAATCCCATCAGTTATGTAACGTTGATTACTGACAGACCGGGTCAACTAGATAACTCTAGTTGTCACATTAGATTAACTTGAGCGAAATGCCGGTAATCTAATTTTAATCTAATTTGCCAATTGTTTCTCCCATTTTACATTTCTGCTTTTAAAGAAGACACTGCATGAAAACGGTGCTGTGCGAAACGAGCCAAGCTTGGTGTACAGATATTAAGGATTTCATGCTCATGAGATGAACTTCTGTACTATGTAGAATTCCAATTGTAATTGAATTTGGAAAAAATTGTAGCAATAATTCTTATTCTAATTTAGTTTGGAATAACTAAAAATGAAACTCTGATCACTGGGGCTTGGCACAATGATCCGAGTACCATACTCAAATCTGAATCATTATTTTGTTTGTGGTGCATATGTGAAATATCCACCTCATTCACATTCATACCGCTTTGATGTCATGATGAGTGATACTCGAATACTCGACTCAAAGCCTTTATACAGTATTCAGAATTGTACTTGAATTTTCCCTACATATGACAACTATAATATCAAAACGGCAGTCTGAAATGAATTTTCTAATTTGGACGGTTCAATGGGTCTGCAAAATTTGTTCTTGAATTTTACCAGCAGGCTAGCTCCAGAAGGTTTCGAACCACTGATTTAGATTTTCCGGCAAATAATATTGTCAATCTATCAATCCAATTACATTTGATTTTTGTTGATCAGTCGTTGATGGAAGTTTACAAAAGAAGACGCGTCATCACAGAACCATAGACTCGTTTTCACATGCAACAGATTCTGCTTGGAGTTGTCCAACTTCACGATTGTAAGATTATTCACATCATTCACAACGAATATCACGGTGCTATTGTTTGCAGTGGTGCCAGACGTGTACAAACTACTGTTATTTTCACTAGGCTGTACATAATTGGAACTAGAGCTATCGGTACTCACTGTTCAAAACTTGCAACTGCAACTGGAACTAGAATTACTCACTTTTCTAAACTAGCAACTAGAACAAGAACTAGGACTTACTCAAAATAACAGTAGCTAGCTGATCATCAACCAACTAGTTCTTAATTTTTTACGAGTCTATATAGTCATGTAACTGGATTTGTATTGACAGCTGGAGATTTATTCCGAAACAATAAAATGGAAGATTGAAGGTGTCGGACTCGCTACCAAAGCCGACCAAACGAAAGAATACTTTTTGGGCCACACCCAACTATCTTTTACCAGAAGTTCTCGACAAAAAGGGCACATTTTCGAAGTGGGTACCTGGTCGTTGGGTTTGTTTTGTGAGTTTATATAACAAAATTGATCTGTGATTTGACGAATAGTAGTTGCAGGGGTCTTAGACGTAGGTCTGGGTGAAATTGTGTGGCTGAGTGATTCTATTCTGAATCGAGCATTCGGATTTGATCCGAGTATTACTCATTATGAAATATGTTCGACCACGTACCCTTTACTCGACCACAAAGCGTATAATGACAGTTACACATCAGTTTATAGATACTTTAGTGTTTGCACCTAGTTCGCTGCAGTTTGTCACAATGCTGTCGGTTAATCACGCCATGTCATTTCCAGTACAACGCATAGCTTTGTACTACATGTTTGGTATGCTGCGATACGACCAATCGGAATGTCACGGTTTCCACAGTGGAAAATAATATCAAAACTACAATTAACTGGATAACTTGATGCATTTTTTTACCATCGTATACATTGTTGGCCGGTACGGTACAGTAGTGGAATTTAAACTGTGCAACCATTGAACTACTTACTTTCCAAGTTGTGCAACTATAACTACAAGTCTAGAACTACTTACTTTTCCAAGTCCTCCATTAGAAGTAGAACTAGTCAGAGGAAGACGTAGTTAGTTCCTCGTCACCGAACTAGATTGGTTATTTATACCAATCTGAATTTTAGAGAAGGATCATGAGAAAGACAAAATGTGTCAAGTTGGAATTACAAGCACGTCGGATTTCACGGACTCTTCCAAGGCAAGGATTTTGTCTACATCGTTCTTGAGTTGTGCCAAAGAAGCATAAAATCATTTCCTTGTTACAACTGTAATGTCTCTCAAACCATGGCGGTCGCAATTGCATCAGCTCTGCAAGGTTCATCACTAGCAGACTTGGAAAATTAGATAATTCGTGTCCAATCAACCTTATTAGAACCAAATACCCATGCTGGTGATCTAGTTTTAAACTGATTTGTCAATGACTTTTCGTCCACAATTAAATTTCAATGTAATTTGCGGTGTTCCTAAAATTGCTACATGAGAACTGTATCGTACGCAACGAGCCAAGCTCTGTGTACAAACATTTGCTATTCTCGTGCTTATGAGAATTAGCCCGGAATTGATATGAACTGACACTTGGTTTTTGTACAAATTCTTTGATGGAATAAGTAATATCAATTCTAATCTAATTCGAAAAGACTTGAGTAGCTATCATTCTAATTATGGTCAAATTCGAAAAATTTTGTTTAGCTATAATTCTAATTTTAATCTAGTTTTGAAAAGCTGATAATTTTCTAGTTACACAACTTAGATCACTACGGCTTGTCACAATGATTAGAGTACTCGAACCTGAATTAAGAATAAAGTCTAATAATCTAGTCTAGTAGTAAAAAAACGATTTTTTTTGTACTGCAATGATACGCTCCTTGCCGCAAGAGGACAAATAATTAACAACGAACTGAACGGAAATGATAGTGAAATTTATCAATGAGAATTAAACTTTCGAAAAAATTTTCTATTGTGGAAGGCTGTAATCCTGGTAGTACCGTAGCGTAAAAGGTATTCTACGTAGGTATTTGAATTTCTGCATCATCCATACTGGTATGGCATCATAATAAGTGATACTCAAATGCTCGACTCGAAGCCCTATGCACGATTCACTTTCAAATCAGTCAGATACTCGATTTTACCCGGCCTTACGTAGAACAAGTCAAATATCAAAAAGGCATCATGAAATGAAGTTTCTAATTTGGAAGGTTCCCATGTCCGCTCGAGTTGTTGAATTCTTTGTTGCCCACTAGCTTAAACAGTTTGCGAACCACTGATTTAGATGTCCTGAACAAATAAGATTGCTGTTGTCATTCCATCAGTCCTATGGGCTTTGGTTTTGTTGTCTGTCGCAGTTGAAAGTTCACAAATTATTGCGCATCATCAGAGAACCAGAGTCTCGTTATTGCATGTAACATATTCTGCTATGATTTGCTTATCTTCACAATTGTGAACCATTCATTGGATTCATTCATATGGATATCTCAAGGCAACATTGTTTCCAGTGGTACCAGACCACTAGATTTTCATTGCACAACTAGAACTGCGACTACTAACTTTTAAAAACTCGCAATTAAAACTACAGCTACAGAACCACTCACTCTGCAAAATTCTAATTTTCAACTAGCACCATTCACTTTGCAACAACTAGAACTAACAACTGATATATTTACAACTAACTTGACTAGAACACGGCTACTAGCTAATAATAATTTGTAGTACGAATAACTGTAGCGGAAATTGGTTAAGAAATATCAGAGATGTCATCAGCATTTCTAGTTTAAATGAGAGGGTTTTTGATCCCATAACCCTCTCCATGGCCACGTCACTGTAAGTAGTGACGACTCTGAGCTACATTGCTAGCAACGGCTGTAAGATTTACTATTTGTTCGTAAACTAATTTTATTTAAGTGCCCATCCAGAACTAGAACAACTGTACTAAAATGCAGTAGTCAGTCGATCATCAATAACCTAGAACTGGATTTGTCTTGACAGCTGGAGAACCTCCTCCGGAACGACAACATGAAGATGAAGATTTGAAATTTTGGCCTAGCTACCAACACCGACTTGACAACCAAACAAAGAACACGTTTTGAGCCACACCCGACTATATTGCCCCGGAAGTTCTCGGGAAGAATGGGCAAAGGATTGAAATGGACACCTGGTCTCTGGGATACATACAACATACAATTGAATAGTATATTCATATTGAAATGAACCCGAATATTTTCGGCTGACACTCGTCAGGGGCAATCGTCAGCAACTAGTAGAGAATTCGAAAGAATAGCGTGTATCAACAATCGTAACACAAAATATGACGTCACCAGCACCTGTGGATGGCATTTTATGTTTTTTATGGATGCAGTGAAATCTTTTTTCTGCATGGAGGCCGATTACAGAGCGTTGATCTACATGCCATACCTTTTGAATGTCGACCTGATGTATCAGAATTGTATGTGACTCCAAAATCCGATATCGGCCAATCAATCCGGTTTATTCATATTTTCACTGTTTCAAAAACATCACAAGACTACGCTGCAATGGAAAAATGCCCTTTTTGTCCTTTTTATTTAATTATTTAATTGAAAGTCGATATATATATATACCCACCTTAGCCTATGCGAAGTGAATAAGAGGTATGCACACTGAATGAAAACAATACATGACAGATACTCCCAACCTTGCTAAGCTGTAGGGTTTGGTAAAATCGAGTACCTGGGTGATTTGAATCCAAATGTATTGATAGATTTCAGTATAGTATTCGAGTACACCGTAATATCAAGTTAATAACAGTTGTAATAACTTTAAAAGGTGACATATGTATTGTTCGTGGCCCCAAGGACGATGCCAGCTACACTACATACAAAATAATTTCGTATTTTTGAAGCATGACTCTTCTGTAGCTATTGTGCAAGTTGATCACTAAGAGAAATCTTTATTTTGTGAATGTTCGTAATATTGTGCAACATGTCTTTAGATTCTGAGATATGGCTAACAGCGGTTCAGGATTCCAATAGCCATAGTGAAGTATTGAAACTATTTTTCGTTAATAATATTTTACGCTTAGTGTAGGTGACGATGCCTGATAATCACGTTATGAATTGGGAAACGTATGATGTATGACTTCAAATTTAAAGAATCCTAATAATTCACACTCTAACTATTAATATGAAGTTTTACCAACTTATCACAAAGGTGGTGCTATTCTCGACTAGTAACAATTCTTCTTGTTTCATTTTACAGGTGCTGCTAATACAGAGACACAGACACTAGTTTGTGACAAGCGAGAGGCGGCACTCATAATGCAGTAACATATGGCAGAATCGGATGCTCAGCTTCAGATATTGATCGATACCAATCTAACGCAGTAGTTTGCTATCATCTATCAACATGGGTGAAGCTTTGTGTAGTCTATGATGTTTTCATTCCGGATAGACTTCCTCTTTGAAGCGTAGGGTATTTCTACGAATCAGAGATTTGATCACTTGAAATCCGAATTTGGTATTAGCTCAAATCAATTCATGAGTGGCGCGGCGACTCCGAGGCAGACTTGGACAACTTGAAAATTTCAACCTTTTCAGAATTATATTAGAATAAGAATTGCAGTGAAACATTTTTTAAAATTAGACTGTAATTAGAATGATATCTTCATAGTTTTTATTTTCAAACTTGATAAAAATCAGTATTAGAGCTACACAGTTTTTCTCCAAATTAGATTATAATTAGAATTACTGGAATTGCGAAAATTTGACATTTAATCAAGTTCATTTCGTATCAATTCATAGTTTGTTCTTATAGGCATGAGAATGCAAATATCTGTGACAGCTAGATTTGCTTTGCACGGTACAGTTCTCCTGTAGTATTTTCAGGAAATCCAGAAATTAAATTACAACGAGAGCAAAGAAACATTTCACAAATTAGATTATAATTTTCTAGTTACCCAAGTCAGCTCTGATTAAAATATCAAACATTTCCTGTTCCAATCCAGTTTGTAAAATGACATTGACGCAATTCTGGCCGATAACCAGGAATCCAAAATTATTCTGAACCAGTGATGATCTTAAAATTCACAAGGAAATGTTTACATTCAAAGTTATTGGGAATTCCGTGTCCATGTCGTGTTGAGCAGATACATCACAACTGTTACTGGTGTGTGACTTCACCTAAATGATTCTTAGCCCTGGCCGACTTGTAAATTTCCGTATTTCAAAACTCTTTTTAATTCAACTGATGAGACACAAGACCCAGCCGATTAGCAAATGGGTGGATTTAACGGATAAAGCAGGATTTGGTCTGGAAATCTTGGTATCAGATTTGTACAAATTACAGGATTTTAAAATTAGAGCTAGAACTACACACTTTCAAAACTCAACTCTAGATCTCAAACTGCTCACTTCAAAATCTGAAGCTAGAACTTACTTTGCTAAATCTTCATCTATAACTAGAATAGCTCATTTTTTTAAAGCTAAACTAGAAGTGGAACTGCTCACTTTTCCAATCTGCAACTGCATTGCTGACTTGACAAAACTTGCAACTAGAGAAGGGGTTTTTACACCACAGAAGCATTATGAGAAGAGCGTCTGTTTCTGCGTCAGGTCTGTTTGAGAAATTAGGGGTTTGATGGAAGTTTGTCATATTCTTCCCGCAAGACGTATATTGATATTGTCGAGTTGAACGTACATCGAATTATTCACCTGACTCTAATATTGAGACGGAGTGGTAGTTATAGTGTCATAATGTAGCCTACAAGTCGAAAATGGGAGTGGGAGTAGCTCACTGTTGCCGCAACTAGAACTAGTCACTTTTCAAAACTAGTAACTATAACTGAAACTACTCTCTCTTCAATTCTGGCTATAACAACTAGAAAATCAGAACTCGGAAATCCAGCAGTTAGTTTACCGTTGACCAACTGGTAGTTTGTACAAGTCTGCTTGAAATGTTTGTTTGTGCTCCAAAATATTGTATGAATTTTGATTGATTCACTTCATATTTCAGGCTCCCCACGATGTGACAACGGCGACGAAGCACTTTTCAACGATAGCACGCGAATGCTTCTGTGCGCCAACAGAGGCGTGACAGTGTCCTACTACACACTCCAACAATACCTGAGCACTCTAACCAAGAAAGTACATGTCCTAGTGATTGATCGATGTGAGCCAAATAATATTGTTGCAATTTTATTGTAAAACAACAAGTGATGATTCTATACTGATAGCCTATACCAATGAGAAGTGGTCAGTAAAGAAGTGCTACCACTTAATCGGTGTACTCAAGTACAAGAAACTGTTTTAGGACATGACAAATCTACTTCAAGTAGCTGTCAGCGTTGTAGAAGTAGAAGTAGCAACATGGATTTCTACTCGATTACATGCGGAAGTAGGGGTTTAAGACACGCTAAATCTAATTCAAGTAGCAGTTAACGTTGCTACCAGGTTGTAATGACTTGAGCTCAAGACGGCCACGACAGACATTTCATTGTCAATTCAAAGGATGGTAAAGCCACCACATGATTGGTATTTCGTCTATCAGTCCTGATCATTGGAAAATAGGGCCAGAAACTGTTACGACTGAGGAAAATTATGATATTATAAATGCGGGCCATTCAATGTCACTCGAGCAGAGTTTAAAAAGTGAGTTGAACCGAATTGAGCTGAAAACTGAACAGTGAACATAATGACTTGGACTTGAGTCACAACACTATGACTTGGTTTCGGGCTTGACTCGGGTGAATTGAAAATGACTCGACTTGACTCGAATCAAAACTATAAAAGTGAGTTTGACTTGTGACTCGGAACCTTGTCACTTGGTTACAACCCTGGTTGCTACTCAAGTAGAAGTAGTGATTTGAAAGTATGTAGAATGTAGATTTTCTAAGCCTAGTTTGGCAAACAAAACTGAAATGGCAAACTAGAAGTATTCAAAATAATGAGCACTTGAGACAGTGGTGCAAGTGGGAAAATATACTTCGTTACTGAGCAGCGAGCACTAGGGTTGTTCAAAACTATCTTCTTTCAGGATTTCGGGATTCACTGAGGAAATTGTTGTGCTGCCTAAAAAATCGACACCATAGGCCCGATCCCAACTGGCAGATGTTTAGAAATTTCGAATTCATTATGAAAAAAAATTCAATGAAAATTCAGATTTTACTGTCCACTCACGAAATTGTTACATTGTCTGAAAGAACGATGCTTGCTCATTTTTGCACACCTCTAACAGGTAGAAGCGAAGTGATTGCACTTGAAAATGATGGATTCGCTAAAATATCCTGTCTACTTGGACCAAATTTAACTTTACTACTTGTAGTTCAGTGACAGTAAACTAGGTTACCTCTACTTGAGTAGCATCGGTAACTACTTTGACCACCATCTAGTTAAGCTTGCAATTTCATGTAAATTTACGAAGTTACTTCTACTTGACTTGCATATCTGATTACTTTGATCACTTGTGCGAGGGCTTTAATATATGCTTTTCTATCATACAGGACAGCAGGAACTCGCCAAAGTGATTCTGTGTCCTCTGAGGGAAGCCGTGACTTACATCGACCACTAAAATAACCTCACAACCTACAAAAGTTTTGGCGCTGGCTTGCGATACACAGATTTTATGCTGGAAAGACTCACGTTTGAAGACGCTACTTTAGATTTTAGAAGATGAATCTTGATACGCTCAATACAACGAGCAATACATCTGTATATATTTTCTACATGTTTATTCATCTAAGCTGAATAGGAATGTATTGTTCGTTTCCATATTCCAACTCCTGTAAATCGAGCTGATAGTATTTATCGAAATAGATGTCGAAATGAATTTTCGCAAAAGCCTTTGTTTGGCGTCACAGTTTTGATGCAGGAGTGGTCAAAAGTAGTCTGACCTTGCTACTCGATTTGAAGTAGAAATCAAAGTCACGAGGTAAATTTCCACTGAATCACGAGTAGAACTGGCGATTTTTCAGACATTTCAAAAATACTAGCCACTAGCGGTAACAGATCAGGAAATACCTGAAAAGTAGTGTGGTGACTACTGTATTTGAAAAAAACTGATTTGGTTAAGGTGTGCTACAAGCAGTTAATCTTAGGTGTGTATTTTCGAAATGGTAATATGTATTGTTTGGACGAACACAATAAAGGACGACACTATGTATAGTTCCAATATTTGAAAGATATTCTGTTACCGTGATACAGGTGTTTTGTCCAATTTTTGTGACACATTCACTCGTAAAAGGGATATAGTCTCACAGACTTGTCCTAAATTTCGTTATACTTTTCAAAATACAAAGTATGTCATGTAACTAGAGTTGCGAGAAGTAGTGCAAAGACGAAGACATTCGAGTAAGTCGGATTGAGAACGCCGATAAGTAGAAGTAGGCTACTTTGCTACTGGCCAGCTGTCAAGATGTAGGGGTTGGCTGTTGAAAAAGATTGAGGAGGTGTAATTTGTTGAGACAAAGTATCCATTCACCCGTTCTATCTATGCCGTCGTTGAAAGTGCCAAATGTCGACAACTAGTGGCATATTCTTTATATATTATGTGCTTTTTGAGTTAACTGAAATTCATTTCGTCAACTGATGAGGTCAAAACACGTATAAATATGCGTTCTTATTGTGAACATGAGATTGTTCTTATTGTGAATATGACTGTTCCTATTGTGAACATGAGACTGTTCTTATTGTGAACATGACTGCTCTTATTGTCAACATGAGACTGTTCTTATTGTGAACATGAGACTGTTCTTATTGTGAACATGGTTGTTCTTATTGTGAACATGAGACTGTTCGAGTTCGGACAACGTGTATGGAGGATGTTCGGACATCATGTTCGAACATCATGTCTGGGGGCGTTCGGACACCGTGTCTGGGTGTGTTCGGACTGCGTTGACACTCGGACATCGTGTCTGGCGTGTGTTCGGACTGCGTTGACACTCGGACATCGTGTCTGGGGGTGTTCGTACTTCATGTCTGGGTTGTGTTCGTACCATGTTGCCACTCTGACAAAGTGTCCGGGGAATATGTTGGTGCTGCGACTGATGTTATTGTGAATATAGCGACTGTTGTTATTGTGAACATGAGACTGTTCTTATTGTGAACAAAATTGTTCTTATTGTAAACGTGATCGAACCTACCCTGTGGTCCGGAGTTGGCATCATCATCATCATCATTGGTTTATTAGCAATTTTATCAGTTCAATACACCACAAAAAATGCGATACAATGAATAGACAGGAAGATGTCGAAGCGACTTGGATTTGTCAATGGAATCGGACACCCACCTTGGCCTAGGCGTAGTAAAGAGGAGGCATGCACACTGAATGAAAGTAAAGAATACAGTATAGAAAAAGAAAGCGACAAGAAATAGGGCGGCATGTCATTGGAAGCGAGATCGATAGGTCAGTCGTGGTCCGGTAATCTTGAGGATGGACTGTATTTATTTAGTAGTGCAGACCAGATATGGCGTCTGATAACCTGCTAGAGTTGTAACCTGAGTCCCACGTAATGTGTGGCTGGGTAGATATACTTAGCTCTTTAGTAGTAGACGCACGTCCCTGCGTTAGTCCTGGATCTGACAACTTCAACGTGAATGCAACGACAGTATTGCCTCAGATAGATATATTGGTCGAATATGTATGGAATATACAGTAGGAAATCGCAGATGAGTCTAGTTTGTAATTGAAATGCACGAGCTGATAAATGGTAAGTCACGTGGTTGCGAGAAGAAAGATATAAGTCACGTGATATACAGATATAGGCGATGTACCATAATGATGTTGTATCTTACAAAGTGTATGAACCGTGAGAGGGCGCAGGGCGTTCCACATCGCCTCTGCTAAAAAGGCGTGATTAGCGACAATAGAAAATGAAATTTACATGCATTGAATAGCAGTAAGATTACGAAACGAAATAATTTCAACATATAACACATAGCATGTGGTTTAACGAGGTAAGGCCGAAGTGTGTAGTTAATAAAGTATTGGTAGAAGGGTGATAACGTCAATTTAAAATGCGATATTGTATGACCGCACTATTTATACAACATGATAGCAATGAAACCGCATAGTGTATTGATAACACGTTAAGGCTAGGTTAGATATAGTCAAAATGGCGAATTGGTTATATCTGAGGCAATTTTTGTATTTTATTTAAAAGAACAATAAATGAAAGAAAAAATATGTTCACAAAGGAATTGACATTGGGTATGGCGAATGCGTCATACGCTAGAACGAATTGGTGGTAACTCGAAAATGAGTGTCTGTTATTTGTAAAGGCAAAATCCTATAAGCGGAATCTAGTGTATGGTTTGGGAGCATATTATAGTCAAAACTACTTTTGAAATTAGTCGAAACACGTGGTTCAAGATACCAGAACGGCTTGTAAAAGGCAATTTTATGAAAGCTGTATTAAAATGAAAAAGGAAAAATTGAATACAATTGAATACAAAATGGCCGACAATCGGTTCGATATATGACAAACAACGGCGCCGCGGAATACGGCATGACGAATAGGTAATTAGTGTGGGAAATGGGATAGATGTGTGTTATTGTTAGCCGCCGAAAATCCCACGACAGCGGGGAAGACCAATTATCACATTAGAAGGTACGGGGGCGGCGGCGTTAAGTCTGCCGCAATAGGGGAAAATTATACAAACCAAGTAGCAAGTATCTCTCAAAATGTAGGCAAAACAAATCAGTATCTCGGAAGAGGTTGCGGGAAATGTCTGTCAATCAAAATCCACTTTGGGTATCCGGGTTACGGGATTGTTCCCGCGATAACCGGCCATGCAAGAGAAGCGTGGTTTCCACGTGCGATTGACGAAAATTAATATAATATAATAGAAAAAGTTCATGAATGCTAATATTTCAAGGATTAGGAAATTCATCGCGATGGAAATGTCAAATGTCCATCAGTCTTTAGGAAGACCGAATAATTATTTATATACAGTTAAACCGTGCACCGTGGGTCGCGAACCTGCCTGGATTAATTAACAGTCAATGCTCATTGCTCAATAACGATTGTATTTAGATCCAATTAGTTCACTCCGCCAAGGTTAAAACGCGCATCGCCTGTTGTGCGAATATTCTTCACGACTGTTGAAGTCGGCTTTAAAATGCGTATAATACGTGGTGTTACCAAAGCCATGTTGAACTTGTATGTCCCGAAATGTTGACATAGGCCGGAATCGGAGAGCGGAGGAATGTTGTGCAGTAGTGAGCATTTCGGCGGTTCGCGATAGACCCGTTGGCAGACGACGACGAATCTGGGATGCGAAAGCAATATCGGCAGCAAAAAGGCTATTTCACAAAGTAGGAAAATAATAATAGCAATAAAAGTAGCCTAATGGCTAATGACAAATTGAAAAAGAAGGTAAATACAATAAACACATTGTATTTCAGCGGACCAGATATGAAGTAATGAAAATCTGCACCGATAGGGATGATACGATAGGGAGTATACGCTATAATCAAGGGCGTAGCCAGAAAAAATATTTGGGGGGGGCGAAAAATTCGATGACGTAAATGAGCCCCTCCCGCCTAAAGATAAGGAAAAATGGGCTAAAACGATGGTCTTGGCCCTTATTGGATGATTAACACAACATCTGACGCGATCTTTATGCATATATTCCGCTCACATAAAGTGATGTGTGATTGTAGAAAACTCTGACGTCAATACTTTGGCGCGAAGCGCGAAAAATTTTTGGTTTAAGAATGAAAATTGTTCATTATATTGTTACTTGCATATTGCAAATACATTGTCATTATCAGATTTACCGGCAAAGCTGATAGAAGTGGTGTCATCGAACATTCAGGGCTAGTACACTTGAACTATGTTCATAACACACGGCAAGACTATTTAGAGCAGTGGTTCTCAACCGGTGATCCGCAAAGCCTTTTCAAGGGATCCACGAAAACTCCAAATTTGCAAAATGGTTGATAACCTAATAATAATAAACTATTTTTGGTTTGTTTTAAATTAGAGAGATGATGAAGCACTTTCGCTTCATAACTGCTGAAAGTTCAGGACTCACATAAACAGAGAATGGCCGTCTGAGATGAAATATTCCACCGTGCAAAGTCATTTTAATTGCCAATAGCCTACTTATACGAACACATTGCTGTTTAGGGATGTTTTGCTGGGGTTTTGGAAATAATTGTACGCCGAGATCCATTTTCTCCTATGAAATACACCGACCGCTATTCCAGAATAACTTCACGATGAGCTGCTAGATAGAAATGACTAGGCTGGAGGATATATTGATCCATGTATATATGTTGCCATCATAACCAAATGTGTCGTCTGACGCGTTACGCGTTATTATTACATTCGCCACCACCGATCTCTGTGGAAATGGATTCTCGGCACTCGTTCATATCAAATCGACGACGTGGATTTTCAAGACATAGCCCTGTATTTCAAGAAATGCAGCTACAGAATTCGCTTTAAAATAATAAAAAGTCGGTGTTATTTTCAAGAAAGGTCATCTCGCTGTTGTTTATCACTAGCCTACAGATAATAATTGCACAAGACAGATGAAGGTTGCATGATAATAGAGGCAAATTTGAAATAAGAACTGGGGGTCCGCCGGGGTAGCCTACGTGAAGGTGCAAAGAGGGTCCGCGACGACAAAAAGGTTGAGAACCACTGATTTAGAGTTTGTATAGGGTGGACGCTGGACGGGACAGTTGTCATTTATTGCTGTTACTTCATGACTTGCGGAGAAAGCTGTCACCACTCAAGAGATCTCTCACACACAAGGTCGTAGCTAGAATTACATTTTTTATTGCGGGGGGGGGGGGGGGGATTTTTATGAGTTTAGGGAAGCTCTCCCGTGGGAACACCTCGCAGAACCGTACATCCTGCCATGGGCAATTTCATCACTACCCTTTATTCAAACGATTCTTAGACGCACGCACACACATACCCTATGGAAGCTTCCAGTTGAAAAGCAGTGTGCATTTCGGACCTAGTCGCGCGGAGCGTACATGTTTTTGAGTAAATCAAAGTATTTGATTAATAATATTGGTGCGTGTTATGAGCAAGTGGATTCCATTCTTAATAATTACTTCGTTGAAGCACGGTTATTTAGTGCTGACCTCTGGTAAAGATTGATGCTAGTTTAGAGATTGGAATTGCTGATATATATACCAGACCAAATTACAAAACTCCTTTGATCAGACTCGTGCGATTTCAAATTAGCACTTTTTAAAGGGAGGTGGCGATATTTTCCTGTGCCAGTCGCATTCATGTCGGAGAAGTCTGATTACACGGACAGGATCATTGGGCGCCAGCCATTTAAGTACCCGAAAATCTATATCGAATACATGCGTCGGTCGGTCAATCATTTTGGGAGCGCACTTTGCGGAGTCGCATGTAACCTACTTTATATGTCTTCGTGTGTCCCGTAACGGGAATTGTCGGAGCTAACAGTCCCCAATCCCCATACTGAACTGACAACCCTAAACTCAATCAACCCGACGACCTTGAGTTACTCTCGTGTATCTACTGGTACTGTTGTATTCTCATAGTTAAGAATGCAGCTAAAATCAATTGTGGGTATTTGCGTAAGATTTTTTTTCGGGACACCGATAATAAAATCAAGACAGTCATGATCATAGACACTAAATCGCGCGAAGCGCGAAGAAATTTTTAGGTTGCATTCATCCGCCCTAAAATAATGTCATATTTATTGATTTTACGAAAAATTTTCATAAAATTTTGGGGGGGGCGATCGCCCCTTTCGCCCCTCGCTGGCTACGCCAGTGGCTATAATGTAAGCGTAGGTAGGTACTAAGTATTGAATCGATTCCATACGTGACGGAGCGACGCAAGGCGGTTATATAAGCCTTGTGAGTAATTTGAGCTTTCAAGTAGAAATTAATAAAAGTGTACGGAATCTCGAAGTGAATGGGAATTATGTCGGGTTAGCCGGGTGTATTGATCAGCTCAAAAGTATATAGAAATGGAATATTAACATGTAAAGATGAATGCAATTTTAGCGTAACGCGGGGAATTCGTCATTTAATTATATAAAGAAGTAATGTCGTGAAAGTAGGGTGTAAAAATGTAAAGAGAAGTAATAACAATAGCCGAAATCACGAAAAATGTTGTATTGTTAGGTAGCCTAATGGAATGTACGAATTTAGCGCTGCGAACACGCAGTCATGTCAAAAAAAGTCCCTTAGCGATGTACACAGCATGGTATACCACAAATCCAGACATATCGCTGAATCTGCGCGCCATATGCTATCCAGATATAAAAAAGGTTTCCGGAAATAAATTGACGTGTGCCGTTAAACACGCCGCGACAGGAAATGCACAATTGCGTAAGTAAGAATCGTGCTTCACATTAAAGTATATATATCATATACATATGGACTGTAACGCTTTTGTAAGTACGGACTTCCTAGTTGATCAAAGAAATGAGTCAGATCGTGGTGTGAACGTCAGTATCAGATTTCGTAAATATCGCGAGTCTGAGCGCTGGAGACACACGAGTTTAATTACAACACTGACCCCGTCCAACCGCTTGATCAGGGCGGAAGTTCCGGGCCAGCGTATGCAATGCCGTGGCCGACGCTTTTAGAACAGACTCGGATACCCCCGGGTCGAAAAAAGTACCTTGGATCACAACACATAAGCCGAAACAATTCTTGATTTCCTAGGTCGGAGTAGCATATATGAAACGGGAGTGTCCGTTGCCAGAATATAACACGGGATATTTAGATAATATTGCGTCCAAATGGGATTGCGGGTAAAAGATATGTATCGTTAATCGAATGTAACTAGGTTGTAAAATCTGAAATTGTTCAGATTACGTTATCGCGGGTAGGTATTAAGCTAGGACATAATAATGGAAAAAAAAGAATTGTGCAACGTGTTAAAGCGTACTTATTAACGTAAAGATTAGAAGCGAATATGTCAACGACCTAGTATAAAAATGTAATGACGTCAATGTTTAAAAAAATTGGGAAACAAATTCCGTATTTACAAATTCCAGCATAAGGCTGAGTTTTAAGTAACGCCAAGATGTGATTAAAATCGAATCTAATTATGAGAAATTGTAGCAAAAGCGAGGTTATGCGAATGCGCGTACATAAGATGAATTGACGTTATGAAAAATAAAGTTAATAATAAAATCCCAATTCCCAGTGCTACTGGTATATCTTAAGAGTTCATAGCCGAGATCTAAATTCTCGGTTAAAAAGAGCCGAATTTGCCGTAGAATTATCATATTAAACCCCGGTGGAATGCAATGTTATAGTCGGCCGAAAAGCCGCGTCACTATTGTTATCGAATTGACATTGACGGTGGTAGTTAAAAAGGCAGCGCTTAAATACGCGCAAAAGTAAATGTCGCATGAATTACACATAAAATCGCGATACGAATGAATAGGTGGAAGTTAGAACCGTAAAAGAAAGTAATGTATGAATTAGGTTTAAAGGAATATTATGAAATTAAAATAATGGGATTGGTAGTTATGTTCCACGGAAATGCCGTGAATATAACAAAACGAACAAAAATAGATTGGTAAATAACCACGGTGATTGGTAGTGATTTATGCGGTAATATGAGGGTAGGAAAACCGCAAAATTTATAATAAAAATCGAAATGGAGTTGTTGAACAATTAAACAACTGTAAGCAAATGGTTTGGTAAACGAGTCAGGTAGGCTAATCGTGCGAAAGTGAAGTTCTATATAAAAATATTGAATAGTGGATCGGTGGTTATTATTAGATTTCGCGGGGTAGAGAAGCGATTTTATCAGGCGGCCGACAGTGTAATTCCCGACGCAGAATGGATGTGATAATTTCGTTAGAAAGCCAGACGTCAAGATTTAAATAATAGTTTTTAAGGCCGTAATATAAAAACGAAACCAATGAACAACGTCTTGTCAGTGTCAGAGTATCACTCAAATCTGGTTCTCTGAATGTTATAGCATTGAATATAGGAGCACAAACAACTAATATAATTATATAGAAAGCACGAATCGAGCAATAACGAGGAAATTTGCTGCTAGCCGATAAAGCCAAGTGAGATAAATCATTCTCACTGCAAAATGCATTCCCGAAATTCGAAGTCAAATAAACGGATTTACCGTGAAAGTCTGGAAAAGTCCTGGATGGCTCCATAGCAGTTGTAAGTCCAATTGTGTAGGAGGCGATTCGTCCTTCGTTGAAGCTGAAATCATCTCACGAGTTGGCACCATGCAGACCAGATATGGCGTCTGATAACCTGCTAGAGTTGTAACCTGAGTCCCACGTAATGTGTGGCTGGGTAGATATACTTAGCTCTTTAGTAGTAGACGCACGTCCCTGCGTTAGTCCTGGATCTGACAACTTCAACGTGAATGCAACGACAGTATTGCCTCAGATAGATATATTGGTCGAATATGTATGGAATATACAGTAGGAAATCGCAGATGAGTCTAGTTTGTAATTGAAATGCACGAGCTGATAAATGGTAAGTCACGTGGTTGCGAGAAGAAAGATATAAGTCACGTGATATACAGATATAGGCGATGTACCATAATGATGTTGTATCTTACAAAGTGTATGAACCGTGAGAGGGCGCAGGGCGTTCCACAGTAGTAATTGCTTGTATTTCGACTTGAATGTGGACATGCTCGTCGACTGTCGGATGGCCGGCGGGATACTGTTCCACACATCAGGTCCGGCATATTTGATGGAGCGATGATCTTTTCGGTCGATCATATGATATTTGGACGACGTGGACGCGCGTGTGTTGTACTTGTGCGCTTTTGATTCAGAGGTAAAGAAGTCATTGAAATATTCGGGGCAACGACCGCAGTGAAACTGATACATAAACTTGGCGATTTCTAGTTTCCGCATATCTTCTATGTTTAGGACGCCGAATCTCTTCAGCAGCGACTTATTGGATGGGCAGCCAGGCCCCTTTGGGGCCCTAGCTATGATTCGGAGCACTTTATGCTGTAGTTTCTGCAGTGGCTTGAGTGCAGTTTTACTGGCAGCCCCCCAACAGAGGATGCCATAATGTAACTTCGATTGGATTAAGGATTTAAAGAGTATCAGGAGAACCCATGCTGGCATGAAGCGCCCAAGGCTGTAGAACAGGCCGCACTTCGGTGATAATTTAGTTTCTAGGGATTGAATATGACTCTTCCAGGACATGTTCGAGTCCAGTAAAACTCCGAGATATTTGGCATTATCTGTGTTGGAAACGGGCTGACCAGCGATATTAACGGTTAGGTTATTTTTTGAATTGACTGTCAGCAATTGCGATTTCGAGGCGGCAGTTTGTACGGCAGAGATGAGCATTGGATTGGACAGGATCAGGATTATGGGTTATTTTCGTTGGTACCGGATCGGACCGGATTGTGATTTTGAAAAAAAATGTCGGACCCGGATCGGACAGGATTGTGATTTTTAAAAAACAGGTTGGACTTGGATTTTGAGCATTTCAAAATCCGGACTCGGGCACACTGGTTTCGTAACCAGAAGTGAGGGGCTGCCGGAGAGAAGAATTATTGCCAGTGTTGCCAATTGACGCATTTAGAAGCCAAATTACGGAATTTTGGCACATTTTCATGCTGGTTAGCACCGTTGGTTCCGCTGTTTCCGCTGTTCCGTCTTCTAGGGATGACCGTAGGGAACATTGGCACTTTCGAATTTCTTCAACCAGAGCAGTGTAAATTTGTTAACAGCACATTAGATCTGGTTATCAAGTGCTGTTTATATGAGCACCTAAGGAAGTATTTGATGTTAGAATTGTAGCGATATGGAATTGATGTTAGCATATAGGTGCATATCGAAATATTAGGTCCAGGTCACTTTATCTGCTGCCAAGGTGCCAAGTGGTGCAAGTGCAACAGCCTGTTTGTATAATGTTAACAATCCTTCGCCATCTATGGGCTACTACATATGTTTCTCTTTCTGGACACATGGATTTAGGTCGAGTCGAGATAGCCTACTACTGGGTTTGCTGATCCATAGGAAACGTTTGCCTAGTTCGTATGCTATATTCGTGCCACTTTTGCTGTTGTAGACTTCTTGATTCAACTTGAGTTGAATTCAACCCTATAGTAGAAGAGCACGAATTCTATCAAGTCGTGGTGGCACAATCTTCTCTCTGCAGCCTAAAGTAAGCTTGATGGTAATGCAATGCTTAATGGGCAGTCGCTTTAGTCAGTCGCCGAGTGCAGACGTGTATTTCTCGCTCCGTTAGCTGATTGTGGGGCAACTCTAAACGGCGGACCGCGGAACAGCGGAACATGTAATACTAAACGGCGGACCGAGCGGAACTGCGGACCAAGCGGACCATAACAAAATAGCTCAATACTAAACGGCGGAACGAGCGGACCGCGGAACTAGCGGAACTTGCAATACTAAACGGCGGACCGAGCGGAACTGCGGACCGAGCGGACCATAACAAAATAGCTCAATACTAAACGGCGGAACGAGCGGACCGCGGAACTAGCGGAACTTGCAATACTAAACGGCGGAACGAGGGGAACTGCGGACCGAGCGGACTACTACAAAGACCACAATGTAAACAGCGGACCACGGATCAGACGCAACTCGCAAATGTCGCAATACTCCTAATTTCTGAAAGGGTGCCTTTCATTTTGGCAATAAGGAGCATACCGAACATAAGGACATCTTGTCTAGGGTAACTATGGGGTGTCTTCAAGTGTGGCAATGTAGTACCAACGGTCCGTGGACATAATGAGCATGCGACATTACAGCATGCGAGACTTCGGCATGCGACACATGAGCATGTGGGTTAAATTACGGGTTAGGGGTAGGTTAGGGTTGGATTTATGGTTGGGTTAGGGTTAGGCTTTAGGTTAGGTTAGGCTAGGTTAGGTTAGGCTATGTTTAGGGTTAGGGTAAGTTTTTGGGTTATACAGTCACATGCTGAAGTGACGCATGCTGATGCTGATGTGTTCCATGCTGAACTGTCGTTTTCCATTGTGTCGCATGCTCATATGTCGGGCAACCGTACCAACACACCCCAAACATACCCCAGACTTGATGTCCAGGTTGCACTGCAGTACGAGCACACCTCAAACATTCCTCAAACATGATGTCCGAGTTGTAACACAGTACAAACATACCCCAGACATGATGTCCGGGTTGCAACACAGTACCAACACACTCCAAACATACCCCAAACATGATGTCCTGGTTGCAATGCAGTACTCTACTAACACACCACAGACATGGTATATAGGCCCTATCGACTATCTCTGATCGAGGGGAAATTTCCATGTATGTTTCTACTTGAATAGCTTCTTGGAGGTACAGAACTTCAATACACAATTGAACAATTTCGGCTGACACTCGTCAGGGGTAATCGTCAGCAACTAGTAACGAATTCAAAAGAACAGCGTACATCAACAATCGTGACACAGAATATGACGTCACCTGCAAGAAATGTCGAATACGAGAGCGTTCAATGTACTATTTTAGATGATACACGAACTCTTTTTGTTGACACAGCCTTATGGCAGGTGCATTTTGATAAACGTCGACTCCAAGGCACACAAATGAAAGTGTGAGCGACCCTTTCCGAGTACGCGAAATCTGTCGTCTCGCTAATTTTTTTGCACAGGTGGGATTATCCAGCAAGTGTTTGCCAATTACAGAATTTATGGCCTTTGATCTTGAGCGGATGAGTCAAGGGTGAGCTTTTCACCGAGCGTGTTCTAATGAATCTAGGAACATGCTGATTTAGCGGAGTGCTTAGGGTGCTGGTAACGTCATATTTTGTGTTATGATTGTATACGCTGTTCTTTTGAATTCTCTACTAGTTGCTGACGATTACCCCTGACGAGAGTCAGCCGAAAATATTCGGGTTCATTTCAATACAGAGTTGTAATGACTCGAGTCCTGATTTTCTGATGACTCGACTTGACTCGAGTCATTTTATGAAAACACGGAAATGACTCGACTCGAGTCAATTTGTGTATTGACTCGACTTGGACTCGAGTCATTACGCATGACTCGAACAATAGTCATATGTTTCGAGACTCAGACGGCCAAGACCGACAATTCATTGTAATTTCGAAGAATAGTAAAGTAATCACACTATTGGGATTTCGTCTATTGGTACGAGTACCCTAAAATGCGACCAGAAATTGCTAAAAGTGAGCAAAATTTTTATATTATCAATGCGAACCATTCGATATCACCAAGTAGAGTTGTGAAAAGTAGGTTTAACAAGACTTCAACTGGAAACTGAGCAGTCAACACAATGAGTTGGACTCGGACTCGAGTCATAATACCATGACTCGGACTCGACCCTCTGCTCGCTGACTTGGACTCGGACTTGACTCGGTGGTGAATTGAAAATGACTCGAGTCAAGACTATAAAAGTGAGATTGACTTGTGACTCGGAGCCTTGTGACTTGGTTACAACCCTGTTTCAATATGAATAGCCTATACTATTCAATTGTTTCTACATGAGTAGTAATTATAATAAAATGTAACTAGCTAACTCTGATGCTCTCTTTTCGATGGATGTTTCCATCACGTCGGTGATGGTGCTCTTAGTCTATATAGCTAAATAAGAAAGCACTTTTTATTTTGGAACATGCCAGTAGGTTTTCATCTGCTTACTCTTCCGTTTCTGGACTATATCAAAATTAACCGTTTAATTTAAAGTTGAAATACGAACTGTTTACTTTCTGACATGTAGAAAGTAGTTTTGTTGCTCGAACACGATAATTTGGCAAGAGAAATTAACTTATAACAACTTCGTATACAAATCCCAGAAGGATTTTTCAATGAAAACGACGGGTCAGACGACAGACTACCCATACGCAAATCGTGGACTGACTGAACAAATGTAATAGCAGACAAAGATGAATATGCTTGTCTCAAAGATTAAGCCATGCAGGTGTAAGTGCGAACCCAGCAAACACAAAACCGTAAAAGGATCATCCGGGATCATCTCGATTAGGTTCTGATTTTCTAAGTGTCGAGGGAATGTCTAAAATACGTAGTAGGATGGTCTTGTGGTTATATTCAATCAGAATAAATTCATACTCGGTGTTGTTCCATCTCATGCATTAGACTTCGTTATATCCGGTAGTTAACCTAATAATGCAAATTTTCTATCTCTCGCGGGTACGACTAAAATACGTAGAAAGGATGACTTTGTCGGTACATTCAATCACGATGAATTCTATCCGGTTTTGTTCGATCTCATGCGGTAGCTTCGTTCTATCCATTAGAAAACAATGTTCTCCCTTCGTTTTATTGCGTGAGGATGTCACCGGTGTTGTATATTCGTGTTGTTGCTCTAAGGTCGAATAGTTTTGTTTTCCTCTGATATATATGATCTTCATTATATATATATTCGCTCTTTCGGTAATCTCGCATGTTCAACGAGAATGGTTAATAGTTTTATTCAGAGAATAACTAAATAAAAGTGATATGTTGTACGTTTAGGAATATGATTATCGATGCGTGACTTCTAGAATATTTCGGCGATTCAAATTTTACGTCATCGCGCCATACAAAGATTTGACGCGCAACAGGTCGCAGCCAGGCATAGTTCGCTCTTTCTGTATGGTAAATGCCGTAAATATATAGGAATTGTGACTGACTGAGGTAGCGGGTTAAAGGTATATATGCAGTAGCATATAGCTTATGGGGTATTTCGAATTGCCTGTAGTATATGACGCCTAGAGCTGTTTGACTTTCTGCAAAACAGGTGTAGACAACTATAGAAAAGTTTCAGCTTTTCCAGGTTATATTAGAGCTAAACCGTTTTTCCGAATTAGATTACAATTATATTGCTGGCATTTCGCTCTAATTTAGTGAAATTAGACCACTATAATTCGCTTCAAACATCTGAATTACCGGTAACTATACCTACGGTATATCATAATATTTATGCTTGAATTTTCTAGGTATATAAGTCATATAGATACATTCCTGTAGAACACTGATTCATGATTTTATAAAAGTTGGTGCAAGAATGGACATTTTCAACTTGATGTTGATTAATGGAGCAAAATTTGATATTTGAGTGCAATTATACCTCGAATCCAGTGACAAGATTATTAATCGTTGAAACCAAACGCAGCTTGATTATGTTGGCCCAGAGAATTTGGCTAGCCAGGCCATATTGATGGAATATGGTCACAGTAAGATAATATTTTGGGCTATTTTACATGAACTTTCCAACATTTGATTTGATATGTCCACTAAAACAGTTGTTATTCTGCTTTCGAACAAGACCTTAATTGCTGGTTTCAATGGTAACTGTGTTTGTCAAAGGCTGCAAAGGTAATTTCTTTTCCATGTTAGATGTTTATTTGTTTGTTTGTGGTGTTCATGGTGGTGGTTCGACTACACTGGTCATTTTACACCAGGCCGGTTCTTATTATTATTATTCCGTATCTGCCCGATTACCAGTGAACTCGGCACTTGGTGAATTCGGCCGCACAAACTCGGCACTTGGTGAATTCGGCCGTGGTAGATCTCGTAGCGGTACCGGTCACCATGATTGGTTACTGGAATGTTTGCCGGTGAACTTGGCACTTTGAGTGGTTGTCAATGTTGTACGGGGGTCAGGGCATGCGTAGATCACACAGTCACGGCGTGATTAGATCACAGATTGCGTAATTGCGGGAAATAACGCGAAGCTCTTCACTTGGTGAACTCGGCCCTTGGAGGAATTGGCACTAGAACACCTTCGCATTAGAAATGCATTTAGTATGAATGAACAGTATCAAAAAGGAAATTTAAACGTGTCGTGGCTCGTGGTAGATCTCGTAATCTTGGGATCCTTCAACCGTGTTATCGAGACACCCTAATACCAGAGTGGAATCGTCTCTCCAAAGGCAAAAAATAATTTATTTTGACGTGATCATGCGAAACATTTGTTGATGAGGAACACTGGCTTGTCGTGATCGATAAACGAAGAAGCGCCGCTTGATGTTCCACAGTTTTGATCTCACATACAACGCCAAGATCCATCTTCTCAAAACTTACACGACACAGGCCCGTGACTCATGCCATCGATTCCAAGCAGACCGCGCGTGGTCGGTATATGAGCGCTGTGTTATTTCCCGTGGCTACGCAATCCGTGATCTAATCACGCCGTGACTGCGCGATCTACGGATGCCCTGACCTCCTTACAAGATTGACGAATCACTTGATAATACTATTATTAGTTTGATAATTCATATTAATAGCTGTAAATACACTTCATTTCAAAATTTCTCGAGGGCCGAATTCACCAAGTGCCGAGTTTGTGCGGCCGAATTCACCAAGTGCCGGGTGCATCGGCAACCATCTGCCCACTTACAGCACGGCCCACTCCTAGGCTTTTTAAGACATGGCTATGCGAATCAGATGGCGAGGAGGAGCCTAGATAAACGGCCAACACTTCGGTAGGAATTATGGAGTCGACGTGTCACGCTCGAACCCGCAATTCATTGGTGTTTAGCTATAATGGAACGTACCACTACGTTTCCTCGCCATACCTTGTAAAATGAGACCGTAGCATTTGGCATTTCGTGTGGCAATTGACTTTTGTGTGGAAAATTGTGTTCGTTTTAGAACTTATCCGAAACTTTTATTCCGCCATAGATTGTAGATGATAAAACGATATCGGAATTGATCCTAGGAGAATTCCAAAGCAACTCACCACAAAGGAGGATTTAAAGAAGTTTGATGGAAAATCGAATGAAAGCAAAAGCAAGAGATGTGGTATGTTGAATCTGTTTTGGTACTTTTAAATAGGCCTACTTTGTTGTGCCGATAGCAGACGGTATATATAAACGTAAGATGTGGAAGCTATCAAGGTGTTTTTAGAAATTCAGTCAGTCAAAGTGGACGATCGTATTGCTTGGATTATATTTAGGCTTATTTTAGCATCTTTGAGATGCAACTCTAAACGTGGACGGTCATGAACAGTAGGGCTCTTCAAAAATGACTTTTTTTCTCAAATCGTACTGGCTACTTGATAAAATTGTTAGGTTACCTAATTTAAGCCTACAAACAAAATATGGTTCAAATCCAGCCAGTATCCGCTTTGCTACAAGAGAAGAAAGTTCCTATTTATTATATAAAAATGAATAATAAAAATTTGAAGATTTTCTGTTCACCCCATGAAAGTGTTAGGCTGTCTATAGAAACGATGCTTACCAAATTTGGTTCAATTCCAACCAGTGGAAGCGGAGTTATTGCTGTCGAAAAATTTGGATTTTAATAAAATAGTACTTACGGTGAGCACAACTTTAATAAGTAAACAAAGAATCGGTCACCGTAAATACTATTTTATTCAAATCCAAATTTTTCGACGGCTATATCTCCGCTTCCACTGGTTGGAATTGAACCAAATTTGGTGAGCATCGTTTCTATAGACAGCCTAACACTTTCATGGGGTGAACAGAAAATTTTCAAATTTTTATTACCTATTCATTTTTATATAATAAATAGAAACTTTCTTCTCCTGTAGCAAAGCGGTTACTGGCTGGAATTGAACCAAATTTTGTGTTTAGGCTTAAATTAGGTAACCTAACAATTTTATCAAGTAGCCAGAACGATTTGAGAAAAAAAGTCATATTTTAAGAGCCCTAATGTCCATGTCAGGGAAACGTTTTAGGGTAGGCCTACTCATATGTCTCGCAGCGTTCTCTACATAATTGTCAATTGCGATACAAACTGTTTGCTTGTATTGGTAAAGCCATCCAACTTCGAATTGTAAAATGTTGGGAGTCTTGATATCAAATTTTTGAAAGGTGCACTTTGAGAAGATTTCGGAATCTGTCAAATTATACAAAAATTTAGCAAATTCTTTGACATATTTCATCTATTTGGGACTCGATCAACGTAAAAGAATTGGTAATCATTTTATACAATATATTGTATTTGTAGTTAAAGTATAGTAATAATTCTTATGGTTACCGCACTTGTAACGATTCACGGCCATAACTGGAATAATTAGAATGATGTAACTTTCAAATTGTCATGCATTTTGCAACAACATTGTTCTCAATTTTCAAGGTGCTGACCATTCGAGGAAGAATCAGCCACCGGGAATTCACGATCCGTAAACGCGGCCGACTGTTTCTCTCCTCAAGCGGAAGCGACAGAGAAGAGGAACGAAGAGAAAAAAGGAGCAGAAATAGCAAGAGTGTGACAAGTCGCGTCCGTTCGCTTTAATGCGTATTTCCATCCGCGAAGTAGTAGGTGGGAAAACTAATGGGCGTTTGGTTAGCGCTTATATAAGGTTGACTCCAGCGCTGTATTTGCTAAATGTTGCTATGAAATAGGGGTGGTGTCATTTGGTATCAATATTGACTATTGAAAGACCATTTGTTAGTGGTCATGGATTTGTTCGGCCAGTATGCAGTAATTTCTGATGGTCACTTCCCGGGCTTCTGTTCTCTAACCCCTCATGATTGTTATTCTGCTTCTAGTAAGACTGTCGATTCTAATGTTTTATCGTATCATTTGTCGGAGGTTTCGCTCGCTTTATTTACAACGTTTTGCTCTCTGCTAGGTCAATTACTGGCTGAATATCACTACAGCCTAAGAAACTGCACTAATTCTCATT
The DNA here is from genome assembly GCF_051294905.1 of Botryllus schlosseri. NCBI lineage: Eukaryota > Metazoa > Chordata > Ascidiacea > Stolidobranchia > Styelidae > Botryllus > Botryllus schlosseri. The sequence goes on along the minus strand of NC_137236.1, from coordinate 5,483,969 downwards.
TTAATGTCTTGCTGGTTATCTTGCTGTCAATTCTAATAATTTATTAATGTCTATACCAGTGCCGCCACTCAAATGTTTTGTTCTCTGTACACAATATTATTAGGTCTTCAGCTTTCCATGCAGAGTATCATTACACTTTCTAGACTTGAGTATATATCTCTCCAACTAGCTGCCAAATAACTGATTCATTTGGATTGTTGAATTGATCATTTTGGACAGAATGTGAAGAAATTTTAGTCAAGAATTCTTTTTGTGTTAGTGGCTGTTTTCAAAGAGTGCTGAAGTAGTCATCGTTGATCTTGATAATCAAGTAGAAGTGACGATTGAAGTCAGTTCTCTAGTCATATAATATTAAAAAATATAATAATAAAACTTGAAAACTTGAGTGGAAATAGTTCAGAATCGAATCCATTTTAGTAAGTATGGGCGAAAAAAATGTAGGAGTCATTCGTTAGTCGCTACCTCTGCCATTTTCGCAGTACGAATGTCTTAGCTATCAATCATCATTTTCATTTTATTTCTGCAGGGTGTTGAAAAGAAAAGGCCGCATGCTGGTTATTTAACTGGCTCATCAGAAGATGAAACCTGATGATAAGGACTGTTTTCACTTTCTTTCTGAAGACATTCGTTTGTTCGTTTTATTTTTTACAACGGCATTATTGCCAATTCGTTTGAAATTAAATTATCACAAATGTGATTAATATGTAGTAAATAATGTGGTGTGTGTACGCAGCCGTGATCAGGTTAAGCCCATAGTGGTAGAAAACAGGTTTTTATATCAGGATCTTCTTCTTCTAACGTAGGATCTACATTCTACTCACCATGTTTAAAGGCTGTAGCATCTACATAATATTTACATTATTGAAGGACATGGAAAAGACGTTGAATTGAGTCGACACAAAATCCCCCTTTCTACAACCTGCCAAGATCTAATATCTACTACATCGGCTCGGCTTTTCTACATCTTTGGTCTGTACTGTGTTTGCTGGGAAGTGAACGTAAAGTGAAACTGCGAACGGCTCATTAAATCAGTGCTTGAAGGTATGTCAAATTATGGATGTCACAGCTACTACGCTGGTCAACTTCTTTTATGGTTCTCACAGTCTTAGTTGAAAATGACTTAATTTTCCCACGGGGATGAAGTACCTTTGATCTGTGTATTCTGGTGTAAACTGATTACAACTGCTTCCGCAGTCCAGGAAAATAAGAGGATAATATAGTTGGGTTATATTTATCATCTGTAGTCACACACAATGTAGGCCTACAATGCGATAAGACACAATGCCAAGTGATTAACAGATAGGACGATGTCAAACGACACGCATACAGTTGCGGTCCTTTTAATCTGACATCCACCTGGGCCTAGTGTCCGATGTCACGCAGTTCTTTTCGATCTTGAACTTGTTGAGGCCCTTTATACTGCTGGTTCTTTCCATTCCTTGTGAGTGCTTCCTTTCGTTGGGTATTTTACTGGGCTTTTTTTGTCGTCGCAAGAACGGCAACGGCGGGGGGAGAGGAGCCCAGATAAACCTCGGACCGGAATCGAATCAAGTCCGCCAGATTGGTGAGCGCTTACCACTGCGCTATCTCCCCCGTCTATTCGACAACTTCCTATCTTTTCATTGTATCGCAGTGTTGCAGTCTTTTGAAATGATGAAATTGCTTATAGAAGTTCTATTATAGAACTGACACTGTGGTCCGGTGTCAACAGATTACGATGTCATGACCATTAAAAGTTAACTGCATTTTAGAAATACAAAACATATAAAGTACAAAACGACATGGAATAAAGTAAAATTGTGTCGTAACTCATAACTAGACGTTGAAGAATTACATTACTTGACAAAATAAAACTACTTGACAAAATTTTCAGCAAAATATAAGCTTCATCAAAGTCCAGGAAAAGATAACTTGAGAAAATTACGAGATGCGCCTGATCCGTAGTCCGCCGTTTACATTGCAAATTTTGTGATAGTCCGCCGGTCCGCAGTTCCGCTCCGCCCGCCGTTTAGTATTACATGTTCCGCGGTCCGCCGTTTAGTATTGGGCTATTTTCGTATGGTCCGCCCGGTCCGCAGTTCCGCTCGGTCCGCTGTTTAGTATTACATGTTCCGCTGTTCCGCGGTCCGCCATTTAGTATTGAGCTATTTTGTTACGGTCCGCTCGGTCCGCAGTTCCGCTTGGTCCGCCGTTTAGTATCGCAAGTTCCGCTAGTTCCGCAGTCCGCTCGTTCCGCCGTTTAGAGTTGCCCCTGATTGTGTCATGATTACGTACAGCTTGGACGTGCTGCGCAGTATAGGCAGTAAAGAACAGAGTAGACCAAGTCGCAAAGTGCGACGAAGACTTTACTACCTTAAGTTACTGCGTACTCGCCGAGTTGGACAATATCAACAGAAAGACTGGGATCTGCCGGGCGGCGCCGGGGACCCGAAGCCTCAACCAAGATCCCTGAGGATTAGCGTAAATGCAAAAGTTAAACTATTGCCCTTTTCATTTTACTCTAATTGAAAAGTCGATATATATATAATGCTTAATGCCTATTGCAACACATCAGCATACTTGAGATAATTTGGCAGTATTTCACAAGATATTTGGGCAGTAGCAGTTGCTCACCTATATATTGTGATTCGGCTATAATATTTTATGTGCTAATGGAACAAACTACTATGGCAAGTTTTTTGTATAGTGACCCCTGAAAATGAATATGTTAGTGATTTGTTTTGTATAAGTACCGTAGGCTACATTAGTGTTGAATAGAAAAACTTCTTTTTCAAATTTACTGGCTAAAGATGCTACTGGTTGGATTCGAATCGGTGTAGGTGTAGTGTTGAATAGTATATTCATATTGGAATGAACCCGGATATTTTCGGATGACATATTTTTGCCTGTCATATTTTGTGATACAATTGTTGATATACAAGGTTCTTTCCAATTCTCTACTAGTTGCTGACGATTATCTCTTAATGAGTGTCTGCCGAAAATGTTTGGGTAAATCTCCATATGAATATATCAGTCAATAGTATATTCAAGTTCTGTACCTCCAAGTAGCTGTTCAAAATAGGGTTGTAGAGCTATAATTATTGATGAAAGAATTTCCCACAGTAAATACCACAATTTAACGCTTCCATTGGTTGGAATTGAATTAAACATGTAATGCACCAATTTCTTACAAAACTTCGTAGGGACGGGCAGCCACTATCAAAAATGTGTATACTTTGTAGTATATTGAAAATTCTCGTGTTATAACTTCGCTTCTACAAGCTGGAATTGAATCGAATTGGGTGTGCAGTGTTTATAACGGCCCTAACATGTCCTGTTTTTTCAGTTGTAGAATTGGACTTTATATTTTGAAATTTTTTTGGATCAGGATGGAGTTGGACTGAGAATCTGGCAAATATTTTTGGATCAGGATGGAGTAGGACTGAATTGAAAATTTTCAGGACCGGACTTGGACAGTAAATTTTGAAAATACTTTTGGATCAGGATGGACTAGGACTGAATTGAAAATTTTCAGGACCGGACTTGGACCGAAAAATATTACAGTCCGCTCATCACTGTTGTACGGCGCTTTCGAAAGCTTTACAATCGCGCGTTGCCTGCTTAACGCTCATCGTTCAGTTGCGGCATTATTGGCCAAACTTACGACATTAGCACAGATATTGGCAGGTGGGTATTATGGGAAGTTGTCAGTCAGTACTGTAGTCAGGCCCATTCAGATAGCTTAGTATGTGGTGGATTTTGCATTGGGATAATAGTGCTTTTCAGACATGTACATATCAACTGAGCACTGGATTTTGAAAATACGCAACTTGATGTAGAACTAAAATTGAAATCATTTTACAAAATTTCCAAATATAACTAGTCGCTCAATGAAACTATCAATTAGAACTGGACTTTCTGCAGTAAATCAGTAACAGTTTCTGAACCGTCTGCAGATTCTCTCGAATCAGGGGTTTTATACTAGAGGCAAATTACTCTAGACCAGGGCAGACCAACCTTTTCAGCCAAAGGGCCACATTCGATTGACGAACTATTGCGCGGGCCACCAGCCGCGCGAAGCGCGAACTTTTTTTAAGTTCATAGGTCAATAATATTGTCAGTTGACTATATTGCGGGCCTGCTGTATTTCGCTGGGCTAAATTTGCGAGGACTGGGCTATGCGGTGCCTGGACATATAGATATCGAAAGCTGCGACCAACATGCGTCAATTGCTTGGTTGGTTTTGAGGTATTCATGGTGTTTGTCGACTACTATGGTCATTTACACCAGATCGATATTCTTTATTTATATTCCGTAACTGCCGACTTACAGCACGGCCCACTTCTAAGCTTTTTGTAAGACACCGCTTACGCGGATGAGGTGGCGAGGAGTAGCCGAGAAAAACCTCCAACACTTGGATATAGGAAATGCGTCACTATTTTATGCCTAGGTTTCACAGTCGACGGTCTTACTTCGAGCGCAAACGCAAGGTCGCATATGTTGAACGACACTTTTTCTCGTAATCGCGAATATAGTTAGACTCAATCTGATACATTAGGCGTTCTTTCATTTTCACAAAGGGGCAACAATATCAAAAACAAGAAATCAAGTGACAACATGTTGCGCGAAGCTTGTCCAAAATTGTTACATTTGATAAACCCATTGCAAATTATTCTGCTTTATTGTAGTGTACGAATATCTACCAATATGTGACTGGCTGATGGATCTGCCAAAGCGCCGGAACTTTTATTTTAGTCATCACATCTCAAGTGCCAGACACTAATGAAATATTTGTTTGACCTTGCAAGTTTACAATGTGTGCAATCCATTTTGGTGATGTTAGAAATTTCGGAAATTACTTCGCGGGCCACTCTAAACCTTCTCGCGGGCCACGGGTTGGCTGGCCCTGCTCTAGACAGTGTTTCCCAACCTTTTTCGACCCATCGCCCCCTTTCAAGGTCAACACCGATCATCGCCCCCCAAATTTTGTGTACCGAAAATTATGCATACAAACTGTAATCACCGGCGGGTTGACTAAAAAGAAGATCAAATTTTCGGCTGGAACTCTAATTTCGCTCACTTTTGTAACAAAAAGGTCAGCCGTTTCAGCCAATCAGGAATAGCACAGAGGAGAAAGAAACAGGGGCACAGACTAGATGACCTAACGGGCATATCGCAACTCCGCCGTCAAAGCATCTCGATGGTGAATCATGATAATGATATTATACTAGCTCTGGAGCCTGAGCACAATGATTTGAGAACTGGAATATCACTCTATTAACAATTCTTATGATTTGAGTCAGGTAGTGAAAGATGATTTTTGATTACCATGGAAATTATACGCTCTTTGCCAACAAAAGTTAATTCATCAACAACAATCGCAGCATACAAAACATATGATACTTGAAGTTTTCCAATCATTACAGGAAATGACATTTTTTGAATTCATGATCAAGCCACAGCATTGTTACAAGCTGCAATATAATGGATAGCGGTATGGTCGCAAAATACCAAATAATCTGTACTGTGAAGTAGAACTGGTATTGTAGTCTTTGTGGTCACATGAAAGATTCGTTTTTGAAATTCCCGCCTTTCATGTTGTTGTGACGTCGAAATGAGTGATACTCGAATGCCTAATTCCACTCAAAACCTAATTCTCAATTCAGAATGGAATAACTCAAGCTCTCGATTTTGTCCAGCCGTAGTTGTCCTGCCAGTTGAGGCTAATATCTCTTTTGTCTGTGATATCATTGCATGCACTACAAAAAAAAATTAGACAAATTTGGTCTCAAATTTAAGAAATGAGAACGATTTGGTCTCGTTTTCGGCAATTTCAGTCTCACTGATGAATTGAGGTCTTAAAATTGAGACTGATTCAGCTGTTTAAGACCATATATAATCGTCACAATTATTTGGTCTTAAAAATGAGACTAATAAAACGCATCTCATAAGACATATTGTGCGTATTAAGACAGTTTTTGATGTGTCAGTATTTTTGGTCTTGTTTTTAGACAAATTTCGCTAATCAAGAAACGACATGATTTGTGGTCTTAAAAATGAGACCGGAAAGTTGACATGGGTCAGGAGCTCTAAGACGTAACTAGCTTAATGAGACAATTTCTGATGTGTCAGTATTTTTGGTCTTGTTTTCAAGACAGATTTCGCTAATCAAGTAGCAACATGATTTGTGGTCTTAAAAATGAGACCGGAAAGTTGACATGGGTCAGGAGCTCTAAGACATAACAAGCTTATTGAGGCAGTTTTTGATGTGTCAGTATTTTTCAGTGGCGGCTCGTCCTATAGGGCAACTGGGGCATTGCCCCACCTAAAATTCTGTTCAATAACAATTTAACCATTTATAGACGCACAGCAATCAATATATACCGAGATCACAGCGAAACCCGCGTTCTTCTTGTGCTTTCGCTTGCAAACGCCCATACATAGCGAAGTCTCTGCGAAAATCGAATTCTCTTCTGTGTTTTCGCTTTGTGAATGCCTAGCCGGGGCTTGCCCCGGTAGCGCTCATAACAAGCTTTCACTATCTATTCTCTCAAAGCCGCGCACAATAAAGAAACGGTGATTTACTCTCTCCTATTCGTAAAATGGCCGAGCAACCGGGGCAACTATGCCTACTCGCCCCTAAGGTGTGATGTAACAATCGTATCTATATCTGAACTCGGTTACCGTAATATGGCGTTGAGTCGACCTTTGCTGGTATAGGTCGATTTTGACGGTGTTTCGCACCATGATAATTCTTGAAACTTGGTATGATATGTCGTGAAGGTAGTATTTAACACTGCTCCAAGTTTCAGGCTTGCTACTTAAAGATAATGGTAGTAATTCCGTTTCCGAAGTTCAGTGTGTGCTGATCTATCATGTACATAGTACAGCAAACGGATTTTACTCAAAAGCCGGTATTGGTCTCCATTGATTTTGACGATGTTCTATACCGAGATCGGTCATGACATTTGGCACGGTAAGTGTTAGTATCGACCGATGTAACAAGTTTTAAGTTTGTCACTGAACTATGTGGGTGGTAATTTCGTTTCCAAAGTCGAGTAAGAGCTGACTCTTCATTTATCGCCAACAAATTTACGCAAAAGCCGTTATTGGTCTCTATTGATTTTAACGATGTTCCATACCTAGATCTGTCATGAGCTTTCACACGGTATGTCTTGATTTTAGTATCGAACGCGGTGCCAAGTCTTAAAGTTGACACTCAATGATTGAGGCAGTTATTTCGTTTTCGAGGTCGAGTATGGTAGAGATGCGCGCTGATCTGATACTTAGCCTACCTACGTCATTGCGGATCTCACGCAAAAGCCGGTGTCGGTCTGTGCTAATCTATAGTCTGCGTTCCATAACGAGATCGGTGATGATATTTCCAATGGTATATCTCGATGATCGCATGAAACAGCTAACCAAGATTCTCGGTTTGCATTCAAGTATTCGCATAATTTTATGTTCGCCAATGTCCATTTCACTGTGAAATTGTGGCCTTCAAACCATTTGCTTACAATCCCCTGTCAATTGCGATAGCTATTTCATTTTCGATGTCGGCTAACAGCTGATCATTCGATCAGCCTATTCCTCGATCTATTTTACTCAAAGTTCGGTGTTCGTCTGTTTGCATTGATTTTGACAGTGTACCATACCGGAATGGGTTATGAGATTGCGTATGCTACTTCTCGATGATTTCTTGTAACAGTATACTAAGTTACGGCTTTTATTCATGTATTTATATATTAATATATTTTCCAACGGCGATTTCGCAGCAGACTTATAGACAGTAAGCCGTATGTGTTGTGTCACAGTCTCCAGTTTCAAGGCCAAAATGTCCTACGTTGTTCCGAGACCAAAGTTCCGAGGCTGCTGTCCTTAGTTCTTCAAATACCATTCAAATTGATGTTCTGGATTCAATATGACAGGCCCAATCTATGAGATAACAATTGCGTATGTGTCCGAACTCGTTGACCTTTCCAGTTAGGCTTACGCAATCTCTCGAGTTCTAGTCATTGGAATTAGTCAGGTCAAGTCAAGTGCGAACATGAATTGTATTGAATCTTTATTCCGTACGTAGTTTACGCAGTTGCCTTTAGAGCGAAAATGAGAGGTCTAGAAGTTGTCCAGTCTATTGATCCAATCGTACGCCGGGTGCCTCCGCTTTGGTTGCCTATTATCACCTGGTCGTAACCAGAGATGGCCACAGTCCGGTTCAGGAGCAGGAGCAGGATTTCAATGTATTTTTACCTGGCCGGACTGGATCCGGATTTCGAATTTGGGGTGACGGTCGGATTTTAGGGTCTATCGATTTGCGTAATCTATAACTCTACCATGAAATCAAAACGCATGCTACTAAGGATGACCTGATACTTGATTCGTGGCATAGGGACGATTCTTAGTTCACGTACATTTTGTAAAATATTCCTTTGATTAAAAATAAATGAATAAAACATTTGTTACCACACTTCAAGTCGCGGCTCACCGGCAAACCTCTCGCGGCACCTAAGTTAAAATCACTGTTGTCGGGAAATTCATGTGACCATCATAAAGTTACTTTTTTACGTTGGAAAACGCCATTGTGACGTCATGTTGATAAAAGTCGCTCGCAGCCCTTGCCCCACCACCCGATATTGTCACGAGCCGCCACTGGTATTTTTGGTCTTGTTTCTAAGACAAATTTCACTAATCAAGAAATGACATGATTTGTGGTCTTATAAATGAGAGCGGAAAGTTGACATGGGCCAAGAGCACAAGACATAACTGACTTTTTGAGACATTTTTTGATGTGTCAGTATTTTTGGTCTTGTTTTCAAGTCGGATTTCGCTAATCAAGAAACAACATGGTTTGTGGTTTTGAAAATGAGACCGGAAAGTTGACATGGGCCAAGAGCATAAAATTAAATAAATTTGGTCTCAAATCGTTTTTTACCAAAAGAAGTCTTGAAGACCAATTAGTGTTACCAAGTAGGGGAGAGTGGGTAGGTATGGGCCACCAAATCTTACAAAGCTATAACTTGGCCAAACTTGGCCCAGTATTCCTAAATTTCGGTATAGACGGTCATCAGTTATATGGCTAACTATTACTGGTAGAATTAAGCTAAAATATCCATGTATTTGGAAGTGACATCAAATTTTGTACCAGTTCATCATTTTTGTAAATAAAAAATAGGCTACGAGGTATGGGCCGGGGGTTGGTGAGGTATGGGCCGCTGTCTGTATTGAATCAATAAATGCCATTCATATCCTACAAACCTCAACTATTGTCACAGTTACCAACAGGTTGTATATACTGGTATAAAGCTGGGCTGGAAGTGGACAATTCATATATTTCAATTCCCGTATTGATTGAAAGCCATAACGCATAACGAAACAAGATAACTAAAAAAATATGTAACTAAAAAAATATGTAACATGAAAATCACTATCAAATCATGCTTCTTTCGCCTTAACTACCACATCAAATCCAAATGTCACAGCTCTATCTCTTATTAAGTGGAAGTGACAAACCATGATACATATTTGAGCATATGATGACAATATGATACAAATTTTATTTTTTCAATCACACAAACCCCAGGGTCACGCTGAGCCAGTCTCGGGAAGGTACGCTGGGGTCAAGACACACACCAGACTCACACAGCAGAAGTCGCCCTTATTTGCACTAAATCTTCATTAATATTTTTTGTTTTTCTGTGAAAATCATTTATTAATGGTTTTGTAATTTGTAATTTTCACGTTGTTGTTTATGCACAGATGATTTTGCGCACCAATATTCTAAAGTAATACATCAGTTGTGTAATGAGATAGATTTTGGTTTTGTGGTTTGCCGAAGTCTTGCAGACTATTGTATTGGGTCATCAGGTTGGTTAGAAAAGGTCAAGAAGCAATGCTATAATGAATTATAGCTTCAACAATACCTTGCCTTTTGATTTGCTGATAAGTGGGTGGTGAAAAGTATTAATATTGACTAAGGAGGAGAGTCTCAAAAAGTTGGAAGAACTACTGTTCTAGGATATATCTATTTGGGATTCTGCCAATATTCCTGCTCCTATTACAGTGTTGTATTATTTGGGCTGTGTATAGTGTGCTGACTGGTGGGGTTGTTTGAAAATCACTTGTGTTTTGAATTTTACTGCCTAGTTGATGAAATTGCCAAGTTTGTTAGAGTATTAAGGTCGCAACTTTGCAACAATCAGGAATTTCATTGAAATTGTACTGGCTCCCACATGAAATTACAAAAATATTGGATGATGCATATGCCTCAATTTCAACCCATAGAAGTAGTAGAGTACGAAATGTTGGATTATAAAAAATGTGTAAATGTGTTACTATTTCCGATAAGAAATTCCATCTATAAAACTGGATTGAGCGGGTTAATGAGCCTGTATTATTGCACAGTTGCAGAGTTAACTAGGCTATATCAAACCAAAAGCTATATTTGGGTCTGGCGAAGCTAAATATTTGGTAAGCTCCAAAGATGATCTGAAAAGCGCTACAATAGTTATTGCTATGGCTGGGCAGTGGGCAGTTGGCATCAGTATTTCAATGATTTGATAAGGATAATAAGGGATGTTTTTATTAGTATCGAAATCATATGATCCTTGCCATTAAGCAGTAACTTACCAACAAGAATTATAGTTTCGATGCTATTTTGGTTATGGTCTAAAAAACTTTATAATGATATAAAGCTGTCATTATACACTTTGTGCTTGCATAAACGGTACATATCTGTACTTAATACATCTTTCTTATTGTTATGTCGCTACAATGAAGGATACTCGAATAGCCAACTTGACTCGAAGCCTAATACTCAATTCAGATTTACTGATTGACCACCTTTGTGTCCTTTTCTATCCAGAACAGTATGGCCATCACCAATAAGTGTTTCAGGCAAACATGCTAAAATTTATTGTAGTGGGTTTAGGGCAGACTTGGACAACTACAAAACTTTCTTCCTTTTTAAAGTTAGCCAGCTAGCTACACATTTTTCAAATTTCCCAATTAGATTAGATTAGACATAGAGTTACTGATGCTGAAGTCGTGAAAACTCGGTAGTTGAATCAATTTAATCTCATATCATATCAGAGCTCATTCTCATACTTATGGAAATGTGGGTGCTGTTAGCTTGGTTCGTATCACACGATACAGTTCTCCTGTAGCATTTTCAATAAAACCAGACTGCAGACATGGAATAAAATGAGCGCATACACACATTTCACAGATTAGATTAGAACCTGCATTAGAGCCATTGTTGGAATCATGTCACTACATTCGAGTCACGCTTCATCTCGTGTCATTGCACGTTTAGACTCGAGTCAAATCAAGTCATTTGTATCTTGGGGGTGACTCAAGTAAAGTCACGATTCAAGTCGAATTTCATTTACGAGTAGTGATGAAAAGTCGTTACATTTTGCTGACTGTGTGAAAGACAGATTAATTGACCAAAATGACCATTTATCCGTGAATCAAATAACGAATATAAAGTTAACTATACATGCAAAAAGGCATTGTATCGCTCCCCAACACGCGGAACTGCTAAATAATACGTGAGTACCCGTAATTTTCCAAGTATAGTACGCCCGGCCGTGTATAATACGCACCCTAAAATAGCATGTAAATTCTGGGGAAAAGCCTGTACCCATGTATAGTACGCACCCTGCATTTCAGTACATGAATAGTTCCGATTTCGTATACGATGTCATTCTGTTTTGCGATGTCACTGTTGAGTCATTACACGACGATCGCTAATCATTATACAGTTAGCGGGATTGTCTTTAAACGATAGCAGATAGCAGCCAAAGCCTGCGAGGCTGGCGGCACGATAGTTCAGGCTAGCGACACGACATCTTGAGCACGAGGAGACCTTTTACATATGCGATTGCTAATCATTATACAATTAACGGTATTGTCTTTAAACGATAGTAGATGGCAGCCAAAGCCTGCGAGGCCGACGGCGAGTTAGTTTAGGCCAACGAACCGACATCTTGAGCATGATGCCTATTACAGATGCGATTGCGCCTAGGCTAACGGTTATGTCATGCGCAACAGTTCTGTTGGAGATGCGACTGATTACGCAAGCGATTATATCTTGCGCACATGGCCTCTTGTATATGCGATTGTTCGGGCCTGTCGTTGACGCGATGAATTGGCGAGAATTGCCGCGTGCGAGTTTCTATTGCTGACCTCATTTCGCTCGCGTACAAACGGTAAACCAACTCAGCCGGAGATCGCGTGATTGTGCGCACGGCTCTCGTTAATTAGAAACGCGCTTCCCTTAATTGGCAGCGCGTCACACTCTTTAATACGAATTACTACCCGCGATGGCTGAAAGTGATGCGTGATTGGAAACAAACATGAAGAAAGGTGTGATTTCAAGTTTTTTATCGAGGGAGATTTTTTTCAAGCGTGTTGTTCCCCTGTATAATACGCACCCCCCGATTTTAGGGCAAAAAATCGTGTAAATTTTGCGGATTATACATGGAAAATTACGGTAACTGTATAACTACATGCCATACAGTCTGTTATTATCAGTCAAAATGGAGGATCGAATACGAAGGCTCGAGGTGTTGAAACAAATTGCTATGGTACAATACACTACTCAGCTACATGTCGGTGAGAATTTGAAAGCATAAACTATATTCATTCAATTTAAATTATACAAGAAAGTTGGTGAAGGTAAGCACTGCGTAATGTAAGCACTTGAGCCGTCTAAGAAACAGAGATACATTCCTATGATTACCAGAGAACCCGTCCCTTGGAGAACCCGTCCCTACCCACTCGGCCCTTGGAGAACCCGGCCCTCGGGTAATTTTGCATATCAAGCACGCGTGGTCTACTTGTTGTGGTATTCACGGTGTTTTTCGACTACTCTGGACCTCGGAGAATGCGGCCCGCGAACAATTTTGTATTAAAAATGCATTAAATATGAAACCAGCCCTCGGGAAATATTGTATTCACCGGCAACCCTAATATCCCACCTCCACCAACCCTAATATCCCACCCCCGGCAACCCTAATATCCTAACCCTAACCCTAATATCCTCCCCCAACCCTAATATCCCCCTCCCCCAACCCTAATATCCCCCTCCCCCAACCCTAATATCCCACCTCCGGCAACCCTAATATCCCACCTCCACCAACCCTAATATCCCACCCCCGGCAACCCTAATATCCCACCCCCGGCAACCCTAATATCCCATCCCCGGCAACCCTAATATCCCACCCCCAGCAACCCTAATATCCCACCCCCCCGCAACCCTAATATCCCACGCATGCCCTGACCTCCTTACAAGACCGACAAATCAGTTGATAATAACATTATTACTTTATTAATTCATATTAATACTTGTGAATACACTTAATTTCTAAATTTCCCGAGGAATTCACCGAGGGCCGGGTTCTCCAAGGGCCGGGTTCTCCGAGGGCCGAGTTGGTAGGGACGGGTTCTCCGGCAACCATTCCTATTAGATCGGTGGTTCTCGACCTTTTTGTCTTCCCGTATCGCCACCGACCCTCGTGGACCTCTCATGCATATGCATCTTTGGTGGATTGATGCCAGAGCCTTTCCTGTCGGCAAAGCCGTTCAATTAACTTGAAATGAATTTCAACTTGGAGCCTTCTAGGCGAGACGGGGGCATTTACAGATCAACGACAGGACTAAGCATGGTGACTCTAATCTTAAGAAGTGGCTGCAATTAGTTCGCGTGTAGAGAAGTGCTCATCAAGTAGAGTTGTATATAAATAATATCCTGAAAGATGAATTTCATGTGAGATCAACGACTATTATTGGTATTGTATTTAATCATGTTTCATAAAACTCCGTTGTGTGCAGCTGCTTGTCTGCATTTTAACCATTTCGGACATGCCCGTGAAAAGTGAAGCATACTAGCAATAGACATGCATTCATTTCGATAAGTGAGGCTTAAGTCGCGAGATGGTAATGTCACTCAGATTCGGGTAGTGGTCGTAAACGTTGAAGAACCACTGGTCTTCGAAAGATTGTCAAACACATTCCTCTGTTGGCTAGTGCAGGTGATCTATTGCTATTGCTAATTGTTATCTGAAAAGTATGTGCGAAACATCCATGAGTAACTACCGTACTCGTCTGAATTGTCAGGTTGCCGATCATCACAATGCCTGATAATTCTACTAAACTGGTATTATTAGATCATAAGTTTGTAATTCTTGGATATTGTTATTTATCACACTGCTCCAATTTTGCTAATTCTTTCTGTATTTTAGACTTGGTTGCTATAATTTAAGAATTATAATACTATGTACTGACTCATTCCAAGCTATCGTTGAATACTCGTTTTCAAGCAGAGATCGGTTGATGTGTGATTCTTGAAGAAGTAAAGTAACATAAAGATAATCCAGAAGAATGACAAAGAAGATGTGCTGGATCTGTGGAAAGAGCTTCCATCGTAACGACGGATTGAAGGCTCACTTGCGATTCCACCTTATAGATAAAAATACTGAATGTGAGATCTGTGGAAAAATGTTTATCCAGCTTGGTCACTTGAAACGCCATGGACATACACATACTGGAGTAAAAAACTATGGATGTCAGATCTGCGGAAAAGCGTTCACCCGGCTTGGTAACTTGAAACGACATGAAAATACACATAATGGAGTCAAAAACTATGCGTGTCAGATCTGTGGAAAAGCGTTTATTCAGCTCAGTCACTTGAAAACACATGAGAATACACATACCGGAGTAAAAAACTATGGATGTCTGATCTGCGGAAAAGCGTTTGTGCGGGTTGGCGACCTCAAAACACATGGAACTATACATACTGGAGTCAAAAACTATGGGTGTCAGATCTGCGGAAAAGCGTTTAACTGGCTTAGTAACTTGAAACGACATGAAAATACACATAATGGAATCAAAAACTATGCTTGTCAGATCTGTGGAAAAGCGTTTATTCAGCTCTGTCACTTGAAAACACATGAGAATACACATACCGGAGTCAAAGACTATGAGTGTCAGATCTGCGGAAAAGCTTTTAATCAGCTTAGTGTCTTGAAAAGACACAAACATACACATACCGGAGTCAAAGACTATGAGTGTCAGATCTGCGGAAAAGCTTTTACCCAGCTTGGTAACTTGAAACAACATGAAAATACGCATAATGGAGTCAAGAACTATGCGTGTCAGATCTGTGGAAAAGCGTTTATTCAGCTCAGTCACTTGAAAACACATGAGAATACACATACTGGAGTCAAAAACTATGAGTGTCAGATTTGCGGAAAAGCTTTTATTCATCTCAGTAACTTGAAAACACATGGACATACACATACCGGAGTCAAAGACTATGAGTGTCAGATCTGCGGAAAAGCTTTTAATCGGCTTAGTGTCTTCATAAGACATGGACATACACATACCGGAGTCAAAAACTATGAGTGTCAGATCTGTGGAAAAGCATTTCCCCAGCTTAGTAACTTGAAACAACATGAAAATACACATAATGGAGTCAAAAACTATGCGTGTCAGATCTGTGGAAAAGCGTTTATTCATCTCGGTAACTTGAAAACACATGGACATACACATACCGGAGTCAAAGACTATGAGTGTCAGATCTGCGGAAAAGCTTTTAATCGGCTTAGTGTCTTCATAAGACACAATCATACACATACCGGAGTCATAAACTATGACTGTCAGATCTGCGGAAAAGCGTTTACCCAGCTTGGTAACTTGAAACAACATGAAAATACACATAATGGAGTCAAAAACTATGCGTGTCAGATCTGTGGAAAAGCGTTTATTCATCTCAGTAACTTGAAAACGCATGTGATTACACATATCGAAGTCAAAAACTATGAGTGACAGATCTGCAGAAAAGCGTTTACCCATCTTGGTAACTTTAAACCACATGAAAATACACATAATGAAGTCGAAAACTATGAGTGTCAGATATGCGGAAAAGTGTTTACCCATCTTGGTAGCTTGAATGGGCATGTACATCAGGGTTATGACTAGAAAAAAAAATTCAAAATTTTGTGTGTCCTGTAGTCAAAAATGATGAGCTTTTGTGTCCTGATTTCAAAACTCACAAAAGTTGAGACTGTTTGAACAAAAACCTCCCGCGCAAAAATTTTCCAGTTTTCACTGTATGGAGGATAGGCCTTCTTTTATAGATACAGACTATATAATTTATTTATCGACTGATTTGAATTTAACTGACCCAATTCCAATTGCGAAGATTTAAAATAGTATTTTGGTACATTTTGATCGCCCAGATTGAATTATTCCTATCGTGTTCTTGTTTACAGTCAATATTAAATAATTAATAAATAATTATTAATTACGATTTTAGATGTAGACTGTATATATCGTATAATTTCAATTTGTCTGGCACAAATCAAACTGGGTGTTCGAAAATGCGAAAGTAGAACAACTCTAGGTACTTTCAGCGGTCTAGAAAACCGCTTAGAAGAATATGATGTACAGGAAAATTTGAAAATCTCATATATCATATGTGACACCATAGCATCTCTTGATACTGGACGGCAGAATGGCGTTGTTTCGAAACTTTGAAATGCAATGATGAGCATGGGTTTTCATATCCCTTGCCAACATCATATTATCGATTCTTAAAGCATATATTAGAGTTCTTCGATCCAACGTCTTCAAGAAATTCAACTCTCAGCTACAAATTCGGAGATGATGTGGTAAAACACTACGAAAACTAGATGCAATCCACCAAGCACGAATTTAAGATGAAAATATTAGAAAACCGAGGATGTAGGGATGATTTCAAGTTTGTCTATGGCATGTGCAGAACATGCCGTTCTTTCAAAGAAAATAGTATAGATTACCACTGATCAAATGGCATAAATTCCATCTCTACGCAATGCGAGAGGGTGCTCAAGGGCCATTATTGCGTACTTCCACTTCCCCAGATAGAGAATAACTCTGTAGATGCTTATTTATCGCAAATGCGTGTCAGTAAGACTGGTATTCTAACCAGATGTCTAAAGATGGAATATACTAGAGCCCGACCGATTTTCGGTTCGTCGATAATATCGAGACGATATCACACTTTGAAAGAATTATCGGTATTTTGCGCGTGACGTCACAACATGGCGGAAGGAAGCCAGAAAACTATAGTCTTTGACCGCTAGACTGAGAATATTGATTTATTTCATTTAGCTTACACTTTGCAGGTGTCCAGATGCAGCCTTTCTAGTTCATTCCATGTTCAAGTATAACAATGGCTGCAAAGATGTTCAAATAAATGCCCTCTGAAGATTTGAAAATGTGCTTATATATATGTATCGGCTGAATGTATTGGGGTTATCGGCTAAGGTGTGAGATATTGGTTTTATCGGTATCGACCCAAAAATCCAATATCGGTCAGGCTCTAGAATATACCAAAGATTATTTGCTGCTATCTTTGCGGTCGAATGTCCTGCAGCGATAAAGTGCCCCAAACCCTATTGAAAGTCGGATATGTCCGTCGTAGATGTCCCTGGCACTAAGCTAATAACAGAAAGGGAAGTCAAATTGTTGAATGAACTTTACAATAAGTGTAAAAGGACATATATTTGAAGATTAAATTTGTAGCAAAGAATATCTTTGAATTTTAAATTTTTTCCATATTTGGACCAGTGTCGAAAATTGATGTTAGTTTGTGCGGGACATTTTTTTCGATTTGAACAGAATGATTATAATTTTATTAATTTATAACAAAATGTTCATCAATTCCTGCTACAGGCAAAAAAATTTTTTTTTAGTCATAACCCTAATGAGTAGGCTACCGAACCTCGCTATCCCAAGTATGCCTGTGAATATTGTGGGTATTCGGCATACACACAATTTCATCATCAGCACAACCTGGTTGGCCAATTGTACGGTTCGAAAATAATGATTACTATGTTATACGCGAAATGGGAGAGAGGATGAAAATAATATCGTTGCATATGTCGATATGACGAGCACAAGCCAAAAAATTCCATCTCATCGTTGCTATGAATCGGATGAGCAAATACTCGTTCTTTCGTGATAGTTCTTTAATTGGAGTACGAAATTGGACATTGTTATTGAGTATGCAATTATGCATGCGAAATGGAATTCATCATCGTCATTCACTCCAGCGAGGATTTTCGAGCGTAAATAGGGGATGGCAGAAAAGTAGCCCGAAATTCCGTTACACTCAGCAAACAATTGTCGCGGTGCGAGCTACTCAGGACCTGGTATGGTATTTTATGTTACAGAAAAAATACCAATTTGATACGCGATTTCCAATTTGTAATCATCTGTTTCGTAAATTCAATCTTGACGAATGCATGATACTCTTGTATTCCGGATTATCTCGCACTGTGACTTGGAAATGTGAAAGTGCATACTGCATAGTTTCATTCGTTATGGGCATATAGCACAGTGTTTAATTCGATGATTTGAATCGTTAACATGGTAAAATATTATATTCCGATAAACTTGATCGACACCGGATGGACTGGTAATGAGTGCACCAATACCGAACGTCAAACCATTGGCCATTTGGTACAAATCGAATATCTATTGATCAGGTCGTGATATCCGCCCTTAATGCTCTTACTACAGTTACAGGTAAATAATAATCGCAAATTTATTGATTGAATTGAGCTGTATGGGTTAATCTTAAGGATTACAGGGCCAGTGTTGAAACGCCGCATCAGAATTTTAATGCTGTACACAGCAACGGTATGGAGTAAAGTGCGTTATAGTGCAACTACGATATTATCGACAATTGACAAGTATTCATTATGACGTCACAAGTGAGCACTGCAGCACCTATGTCTTCTTCGCTGCATCCGATGTTATTGACGGCTGACAGACTCTAGAAGTCTAGATTACTATGGATGACTAACATACGGGTAAATTAGTAATCTATATAGACCAGGGGGCAACCTTTTCGGCTAGAGGGGCATATGAAATTGGCGAACGAGTGCGCTGCCCACTAGCCGCGCAAGGTGCGTAAAATTTTCAGAGGTAATATTATTATTGCTTGGGTGTATTGCGGGCCGACTGTATAGCGCCCGCTGGGCTCATTTTGCAAGGACAGGACTATTCGGCGTCTGGACATATCGATATCGAAGATTTCCGCTAACATACGACAATCATTTTGTGCCAACATTTCATCGTCGACGATCTTCCTGCAAGCGCAAACTCGAAAAGACTTTCTCTCGTAATTGCGAATATAGCTTCATTTTCAGGAGGGGCTAGGCTACAAAGTAAGAAATCGTGTGACAATTAAACACGCGGAGCGTGAAGAATAATTTTACTACTTTACTAAAAGTGTGACTGGACCCTGGATCTGCCAATGCGTCGGAACTGTCATTTTCGTCATCAACATCCCAAGTGTCGCGGCCAGACTAATCATATTTTTGGTTAGTCATTTGAGCAATTCAATTTCGATAATATAACATGATTTCGATAATATAACGGGAAATTAGCTCGCGTGCGGCTTAAAAAGTTCTCGCGGTTACATTTGGCTTATAGGCCGCGGGTTGCCCACCCCTGATATAGACAGACACCTTCAATAATTTTCAGAGCCGGAGCTGGAGCCGGAGCAGTGGTAATAATGCGGCTCCGGAGCAGGAGCCGGAGCTATGCCATGATAGAAGAAAGCTCCGGAGGCGGAGCTGGAGCAATCAAATTTACGGCTGCTCCGAAGCCCTGGTTACGGCAATTAGAAAAATGAGTTTACAAATTTTAAAATGATTTATAAATTTGGGGCGTAGCCTATCTTTCTGCACCATGTCGTAAAATGAGTTCATGATCTAATTTTGACTTAGCATACGTCACAATGCTGAAGATTTTGTACGAACTGTTTAAAACTACCGGTAGACTATAACTCATATCAGACCAGTCATATGTGAAGGCTAGGAAGACTTTTCAAACAAACTTTAATAAATATCAAAATAACAATTTAGCAATATGCAGTATTATGAAATCCAGCAGACAGCAAAGTCGAATTTCTTTTAAACGAAAGGCAATAATCAAAATCTAGTTCAAATTTTTAACAGGACTTCGCACTTCGCCCTACATAAAGTTCAATAGAACCACATATAACGCGTCTAATATCAAAGATGTAGCATAATATGAAATCTCAAGTATTTACTTTTGAGTTACATACATTGTTCGTAGTGACATTTGTGGTTAATTTTGATATTTGAAGGTTCATTGGTCCACGACATTTGTTATCAAGTTTGGCCTGACCAAAAGGTCAAAAGGTTTAGAGCAGGGCCGGCCAACCCGTGGCCCGCGCGAAGGTTTTGAGTGGCCCGCGAGGTCATTTCCGAAATTTCTAATATCATCAAAAATGGATTGCACAGATTGTGAACTTGCAAGGCCAACAAAAAATTTGATTAGTCTGGTCGCAACACTTGAGATGTGATGACTAAAATATCAGATTCGACGCATTGACAGATCCATCAGCCATACACATATTAGTATATCTTCTTACACTACAATAAAGCAGAATAATTTGCGGTAGATTTATAAAAGGTAAAAATTTTCCACAAGCTTGGCGCAACATGTTGTCACTCGATTTCTTGTTTTTAATATTGTTGCCCTTATGTGAAAATGGAAGAACACCCAATGTATCAGATTGAGTCTAACTATATTCGCGATTACGAGACAAAGTGTCATTCAACATATGCGACATTGCGTTTTCTCTCGCAGTAAGACCGTCGACTATGATACCTAGGCACGAAATGATTGACGCATGTTGGTCGCATCTTTCGATATCGATATGTCCATGCGCCGAATAGCCCAGCCCAGTCCTCGCAAACTTAGCCCAGCGAAATACAACAGGCCCGCAATATAGTCAAATGACAATATTATTGACCTATGAATTTCAAAAAATGTTCGCGCTTGGCGCGGCTAGTGGGCCGCGCAATAATTCGTCAATCGAATGTGGCCCGTTGGCTGAAAAGGTTGGCCAGCCCTGGTTTAGAGCCACTGCACTAAACACCAAATTTTTACTCTCATGTCATTAAAGGTACCAGTAACTATTTTCAGCTCAAGTCACGAGGGAAATTATGTAAAAAAATTTAGATTTCCAATCAGAATCAAATCATCAAATATAATCAGCATTTGTTTGATATAATGTGTGGATGCATATGTATAATTCTGTATAGGGTATATCTCAAGTGCTCTGTTTCCGCCAGCCTTAATTATCATGCCAGTTTAGGCTATTATTTGTTTTAACTGTACGTCACTGAATGCTGGTGGAAAAACCATATCAAAAACGTAAACAAAGTGAAATCCAGTAAATAAAGGATTGATATTAATCACAACGCTTTCCAAAGTAGAATAGGCCATTTCATGACTTGAAATTTGACTCGAATATTTGCTACCGAGTCATGAGCAGGTTGGGCGAAGTTCAGTATTCGAGTATCACTCATTATTTTGTCATTTCAGTATGAATGACGATAAAATTCAAAACATGTATCTGTCTTGCGAACACAAAAAATACACCTCCAGTTCCGCGTCTCATTCAAGATAATTATGGCAATTTGCTGATCATGCCTATTTCATTGCCCTTTGTGACAATGCTGCCGGTTGATCGCGACTTCACAGATATGTCATTTTCACAAACGTGCGTAGCTTTGTACTGCACGTTTCGTACGATGCGATAGATCAATGTAGGTTTCGCAGCTTCCACTGTAGATACCTAAGTATCGAAACTATAATCTCGGTTGATAAATTACCTATTAGTGACAAAGAGTGGCAAAGATTTTAGAACAGTACTCAAAAGAACCATCCCTTACTACTCGACTCGACTCGAGCACTCCAATCATTGTACCAAGCCCTACTCGCAAGTAATGAAGTTCAAAGTGAGTCAGTATTTTGACTTTGAAATCTCTTTAAAATTGATATTAGACTTTTTCCATCTCAAAAAAAATCGATATGTCTATTCACTAAAAATTACTGGTGGTTAGTAACTAGGTGTTTCTACTTTTTCTTATTGCACGGTCTACCCATGGCAGTTTGAATTTCTTCACTTTGACATTCCGAGCAATGAGCAGGGTTTCCGCTCCTTACTATGCAAATATAACTCTTCGCAGGACCAAGGCCAGCGTATCTGAGCTCAGTTACTTTACCATACTGGAATCTGATGGAATAGGTTTGCCTAAATCTGTAGGACCAATCTCAGCGTCAAGGCGCGGAAATGATAAGTACATTTCCCTTCTGATCCGTGGGGCGAAGACGAGCAAGGTCCTTACACCCGATCTGTTGGACGCAAGTACCGCGTTGGTGATCCCGGCTGGACTGTCGGAGACCATCGTAATCGAACTCAGTTAAAGACGCACTGCCCCTGGCTTTCGATTAAGTCATATCATTCTCGACGTCGCAATCATACATATGCAAACCGCTTGATTTTCGAAATTTTAAAACCAGAATTAAATTTACAACTGTCAACATTCAATAATCCGCAATTAACTAACTAGATCAGTTCCAAGGTAAATCACTAATATTTATCATATCAGAATGGAAATGCATTTGAAAGAATGGTACTGGAAGAAGTTTTGACCCCTGAAACAACCTGCAGATATGCCACTGTTAGTAGTGATGTCTGTTAACCAGAAGTGGCTGTGAAAACATTGTGCAACCAGTATCACAATTTATGTCGAACGACTACAGTGTTTTCATAGTTGTTCTGGAGCCTATTTTTCTTAACATGCAGCTAGAACTAAAACTGACTACTAAATTCCGATACGCAAGTATTGCAAATGTGTTGTTCACATTTTAATGATTCAATTTGTTTAGATTTATTACACGCTCAAACACATAGCAGGTGGTGTAATGAATAAATGCATATTCTGAACTTGTGATGAGCACTTCCACATGAAGGTGAATGATCATCCATGCGATATAGCCAAGAAACCGTTCTCTCAAAAAGTTGACTGCCAGCCTAACACTTATTCACATGCTGGCATCAAGAATCATAACTGTGATATATGTGGGAAAGCATTCTTTCATAAGTGCAACCTCAAGTCGCATATGGATATGCATGCCGGTAACAAAAATCATCAATGTTATATATGTGGGAAAAAATTCATTCGGAAGAGCCACCTCTCGACACACATGGATATGCATGCCGGTAACAAAGATCAGAAATGTGAGATATGTGGGAAAGCATTCTTTCATAAGTGCAACCTCAAGTCGCATATGGATATGCATGCCGGTAACAAAAATCATCAATGTTATATATGTGGGAAAAAATTCATTCGGAAGAGCCACCTCTCGACACACATGGATATGCATGCCGGTAACAAAGATCAGAAATGTGAGATATGTGGGAAAGCATTTACTCAGAAAGGTGCGCTCAAGCGCCATGTAGATATGCATGCTGGCGTCATAAATTATATATGTGGGAAAGCATTCACTCGTAAGGATAGCGTCACGCGTCATATGGACATGCATGCCGGTAACAAAAATCATAAATGTGACATATGTGGGAATACATTTTTGTGGAAATTCGACCTCAAACACCATATCGATATCCATGCTGGTGTTAAAAATCATGAATGTGATATATGTGGGAGAACATTCATTCAGAAGAGCAAACTATCGCGTCATATGGATATGCATACTGGTATCAGACACCATAAATGTGATATATGTGGGAAAGCATTCACTCATAAGGATGGCCGTAAGCGTCATATGAATATCCATGCTCCCGTCAAAAACATTACATGCTATATTTGTGGTAAAGCATTCGCTCAGAATGGTAACCTCAAACAACATATGAAAATCCATGCTGGCGTTGAAAATTATGGATGTGATATATGTGGGAAAGCATTCTTTCGGAAGGATACTCTCAAGATTCATATTAATAGCCATTCTGGATGATGCATGCTTGCACTATGTGTGCGGAATTTCGGCAGAAATGTTCACTCTGTACTTTCAACTTCCGTCTGATATACCAAGTTCAGCTCACGATTTCACGGATGTGTCATTTCCACTAGCGACTAGCTTATGTTGCTTCGTACTAGGGATGGTGTGAACCTCTGAAAGGTTCAGGTTCGTGTGAACGCGAACCTTTTTGAAAGGTTCTGTGTGAACACGAACGTGAACCTCGTGACGTCACGTGACGTCATATTGCTAATTCCAACCCTATCTTCCAATGAAGTGATAGCCTATATTAATGTACATGATACCTAGCGAAGACTCGGTCCACATAATGCCACAATGCTGAAGTACATATCGGCGTTTTAAACGTCGCTAAATGTATCACCCGCGGTAATCAAAGGATATAATAATTGCATAAAATCAATACATTTCGTCGCTTTGCCAACAATTTCGACGAGGACTTACCAAGGAATATAAGCTTACGCCTTAACGGTTTAGCCAGACCGGACAATGTGTTCGGAGTCTGAGTATTGCTACATTGATATTGAGCAAAGTGCACAACGGGTTTCAAATTTCTATACTCGCTACCGACACCACAAACAACAACAAGTTATGCAAGCAGTAGCAAGCACCTTAATCGCACGGATTTTGTTTTAATGATAGAGTAAAGATATGAAGTCAAGATTGACCCTGTACGCCCGTTCGATTTTTACATCAGAAGACGATATCAATGTCATTGATTGGTTGAATAAGCATCATTCGCTGACTACGTATATCGCTCGTGATGTTGTGTGATTGTGGGTCAAGCTCACAGCAGAGAGTCACTAAATATTCACAAACGGAAAGCTGGTTATTCCGAGAAAATTTTTGCAACAAAGCAACTAAAACTTTTAAGGTTGTCGAGGTGCATGGTGCATGCTCGTTTAGCGTTGATTTTTTATGCTTCCAGCACCATGCATGGAGTGGCTCGCAGTTAAAATGCAATAAATTTGAGCCAAAGATCTTATA
Organism: Botryllus schlosseri; assembly: GCF_051294905.1. Classification (NCBI taxonomy): domain Eukaryota; kingdom Metazoa; phylum Chordata; class Ascidiacea; order Stolidobranchia; family Styelidae; genus Botryllus; species Botryllus schlosseri. The sequence continues at coordinate 5,459,135 of NC_137236.1, read as the reverse complement.
ATGGAGTGAAAATTACAATTTACCAAAAGGTTCACAGTGCAGAACCTACCAAGGTTCTGTTGTGAACGCGAACCTCTAAATTTCCGAGGTTCGCACACAGAACGCGAACGTGAACCTCACGTTCACACCATCCCTACTTCGTACCTCATATTTCCCATGCTTCGATATGACCAATCGAGGTTTAAAGTGTTTCGCAACGGAAAATAGTACGAAACTATAATTCCCTTATAATTAACTTTCAGTGGTGAGGATCCTTAGATTTCACAGCAAAAATCTAATCATATCTCACCACTAAAATCAAATCATTAAAATTAATTCTTGAATCATTGTGCCCACCCCTACAAGTAACCAGTTGACAAAAAGGGGTAATCGGCTGCAAATGGAAATATTTGTGACATGATAACGGACACTGTTTAACCTCGTTGAGACGCATTGGTACAATGATAGCTGTGCCATGTCGCAGATACCACATTCTTTTTCTGGTCTCTGAGGTTTTTTAGAATATTGAACGTATTTTACTGCAAGTCTCGCGCTATCATGATATATAAGCATACGTGGTGCACATTTGTTACACGGATTTTTATTGAAGTTACTTATCTCATCAATACACGTGAAAGAGGCAACTGTCGTTGTACATTCGTTGAAGCTGTCGGGCCATATGATTAATGCTGACAATCTATAAGCAGTGGTTTTCGCGACCCAAACTAAGATTTGGAAGAGTCAAATATTAGAAGTGTAATATCCCAACTAAAGAGTTCATGGATAGGTACATAACAGCAGATCCTGACGTGCAGGTTGAGGCAACCACTGGAAAATGCTCTTTGAAAACAGAGCTGGAGGAACATATTGTTTTAGTAGGAGAACGAGGTGAGTATTACCTCTCTCACTTGTCACCTTCCAATGGAAAAGGTCGTGTTTTGGCAAAAGCAACATATGAGTTTATTTCCGACGCCGAACTCTGCAAAAACCTAGCTGTCGTGGGATCAGACGGTACAGCTTCAATGACAGGGAGATTCAAAGGCTGCATTCGTGCAATGGGAAAACTTTTACAAAGACCACTTCTATAGGCTATCTGCTTGCTTCATGGTAGTGAGCTGCCATTGTACATATCCACCTTGAAAGTTGTTGTGTAAACATCTCGTAATGGCTTTCTAGCATAAGCGATTATCAAGATATGGCAAAATTAGCTATTTTCGACTCGTTTGGTGAAATTGCTCGGCCACTAGAGTGCGTAAGAACCTGGAATTATGATAGAAGTTATTAATTTTCGATTTGGGATCAAATATCAAAGGCACTTTTTGAAATCCAAATTTTTCTTTTTTTCACTCCGCCCTAGTGATTATAATAGGGGTGTTCGCAAATGACTTTTTTTTCTCAAATCGTACTGGCTACTTGATAAAATTGTTATGTTACCTAATTTAAGCCTACACACCAAATTTGGTTCAATTTGGCAACGCATACGTATACGTGGATTGACCTCACATAGGTGTACGAAATGAACCTCTCGCTCATACTCAACGATAAAGTTATAAAAAATACAGGAAATATACGTGGCAGTTATCGAGCACAATGAAACAGTGATAGTCAGCATGGGTGTATGGGGAAGACTGCCTCAATCTTTATCCAACTGCCATCCCTTCATAGTTGGTCAGTAACGAATTAGCAAACTTCCACCTTTTCATTGCTGGCATCGCATAGGCATCGCGAGCACTCACGCTATTTACTCAAGTGGCACTGTTATTATGACTTCAACTCTTGTGTTTTTGTGTTATTCATGATGTCTGTTAACAGCTATGGTCATTTACACCAGGCCGTTATTCATGGTTTTTCCGTAGCTGCCGACTTATAGCACGGTCCACTTCTAGGCTTTTTGTAAGACACCACTTACGCTTTAGAATTCTGAAGTCGACCTCGGTCGGATTCGAGCAAGCACCTTTTCATGCTGCAGGCGTGGATTATACCACTGCGCTATCTCACCACACATGTATTTTACAGTAACACTACTTACTTGACACACTTTGTATTTTGAAAAGTAGAGCGTAGTTTTAAATTGAGTCGCTGTTTCGATCCTGATCAACCATCTTCAGTTTTTGAAACTTCAGCACTTTTGGGGTCTTTCAATATATGTCTCCGTTGCAAGTTTCAAGATGTATTTAACATCGCTAATTCCACCCGTAATTCAGTGAAGATTTACCTCCTGAATTCCACTTCAAATCAAGTAGCAAGCAGTGTTGGGACGACTCGAGTCATGACTTGACTCGAGTCACCTTTTTCGTATGACTTGACTCGAGTCACTTTGCTAAAATGACTTGACTTGACTCGGCGTATCAAAAATGTGGATTGACTGGTGACTCGGAGCCAAATTCACGAGTCAATTTCAAGTCATCATGTAATCGGTGTCGATAAAAATCCCTGTATCTTGCATATGGTCGGATTGTTCGCTAAATACTGGTGTAACCCGTGAGAGCGACCAATCTTCCAGTGACCGTGCGCTTTACTGAACCTCCATTGTTCTCTCACAAATAAATTGACCGCAAGCGAAGTGATCGAATTTTCCAGATTACGTTGTTGTAAACTAGTACAGTAAAGTAAGTAAATAGTAATTTAATGTCTATTTCTGTTCTTTCCCTAACCAAACGTCATGTTTTATCGAAATGAAATATAGTTAATACAGTTCTCATCCATTAGCGTAGGCTTGAATTGTATCATATCAATTTGTAAATGGTATGTATTGCATCTTAACAATTCGTTTCTCTATTCTCTATTTTCACTGGTAACTATAAACTGAGGCTGTGTAATTACTTACGTAGTTTAGCAGTTCTACGTATATGTCAGCGATACATCGCCTTATTGCGTGTATATTTAACTCCATATTCGCATTGGTTCAAAATCAATTACCACCCAATCTGTGTTTCAAACAGCTAGCAAAATGCAATGACGTAATCATGCCTCATAATTCAAAAAGACTACTTGACTTGAATTGTGACTTGACTCGAGTCACCTCCAAAAATCGAGTGACTTGACTTGACTCGAGTCACTTCCGAAAATCGATTGACTTGACTCGAGTCAAGATCTCCAATGACCCCTGACTCGAAGGTAGTGACTTGATCCCAACACTGGTAGCAAGGTCAGACTACTTTTGACCTTACCTGTGACACCGAATACTGCAATATTCAATCCGACACATGATCTATTATGATAAATAGCATTATCTCACTTTACAGAAGAAAGGTTTTCCTGTAAAAGCTACACTGGATTTATACACACACAACGATCCGATGTCATTTTACACAAAGTCAATCACATAATATTCATGCGGTCCTGACTCAGAATATTGCAAAGAACAATACATTCATAGTATGCATTCATTGGTTAACTTTAGGCTCAGAAAGAGTCTGCTGCAAAGCTTAAAACGATGCAATTTGCGAATAGAAATATACAGCTCGTCGTATTAATCGTTTCACAAATCATCTTCACATCTTCAAACATGAATCTTCGCAAGATTGCATCCGTATTTTTGTAGCAGTTTGAATTTGTAGGTTGCGAAGTGACGTTCTCGGTCTATGTAAATCACAGGATCGCATCATAGGATACAGAATCACTTTGGTGTGGTCCTGGATGATGAAAAAATAGATAACAGAAGCAGAGGTGCTCAAACTAAGTCCCATTGTAAGTGACATGGTAGATTTCAAATCAACTACAAGTAAAAGCAGAAAGTTAAAGTAGAAGTAATGCCACATGTCTATACTGAGTTACAACTTGGTAGGAGGAGGTCATCAAATTAGTCAGTGTTGCTATGCAAGTAGAAGTAACGTCGTAAATTTACAGTCAATTAAAATTGAAAATAGGTGGTGACTTAAGCAGTCGGTGATGTTACAGATGAAGTAACCTCATAAATTTCTAATCAACTGCAAGTCGAAATAACGATTTCAAAGACAAAAAACTACTTGAAGCGAATGTTTGTGGCTGAGGTAGTCAGTGATGCTACTCGAGTAGAAGTCTAGACTTTAGTAGAGCCATTTCATAAATTTTTCATGTCAAGTCACGCAAATTTGGACTTTATCCTAGTCACTTGATGTATTTTTCAAGTCAATTCATACGAATGTAGACTTGAGTCGAGTCAAAGCAAGTTGTTTGATAAATTTTCATGTCAGGTAACATTTTAGTCAAGCCATTTCATAAATTTTCAATTCAAGTACAATAAAATAATTCCATCAAACTTGATCGAATGCTCGCACATGTAGGTCCAGAAATATTTGAGCAAGGTTTCCTTCTCGGTTTGAGTGCTCAGGAACTGTGCAGTAAGACTATGTCATGTCTCTGTCAATGTATTCCACTTGCACATTGTCTGCTTACAGAAGTATTAGCGTGCTACTGTTGAAAAGTACGTCTTTGCTGTTGTCACATAGTTGCTAACCTGAAATTTGAATAAAAACATCATTTTGCAGCTATTGGAAGGCCTGCTATAGTAATGATAATATTGAATTTGGATTTGAATTAATGAATTTATTACAGACATCCCAAGGCCGGTTTTATTCGGGACAATATTAAAATACTTACATACATCCTTGAGCAACGAAACGCCAAGATATATTACACAAGACAGAATCATACCATATAATATGGAAGCGGTTCTATATTGACACAATTCCTAGTTTTCAGTTCGCGTTGAGTGTTAGCGTGTATTGGTCTGTACAAGATGGCCACCACCAGAGTTTGACAGCTAGAAAATCTTAGGTAGTTCCCTAATGAATTAGAAGTAGTCTGTACATTGAGCTTGGTTCGTTACACACGTTAGAGTTCTCCTGTAGCATTTTCAGGAAAACCATCTCACAGTAAGTCAATAAGCAGCAATCGCTTCTTTTACATCTAATTGAGTTGAAATTTACGGCGTTACATCTACTTGTGCTAGCATACCAAATATAACTACTTTCACTACCACTTAATGCCACGAGAAGTAATTTTCATTTGTCGTTGAAATCGCTACTGCAGTAATTGAATAGAAATAATTTACTAGGACAGTTCCATTCAAGTAGCATTGCTGACTACTTTTTCTACCTTCTATCTCCACATGAATGAGTTTTGATCTGTCTTTGAATCGATACTTATACTTGTAATTGACTAGTACTTGGATTGATGTTACTTTTTATTGAGTAGCATTACCGACTGACTACTTTGACTACATTCTATCTCTGCATGAAATAGCATAGAGATGTCCTGGAAATTGCAACTTTTGCTTGAAATAGAGTGTAAATTTATGGCGCTACTTATATTGGAGTGGTCTTGCGAACTGTTTTGACCACCGATGTATTTATTGAAATAGATTGTAAGCTCTTTTTGTCAGTGAGCTCCTTTTATCCAGACATAGTGACGATACAAAAATAGCCTTACCGAATCCAGCTTTATCTGTCACATCCACCAATCCAATGCACAGGAGCAGGCTGCAGGGCCTTCTGCCTCATCTGTTGAATAAAACTCAGTTTTGATTTACAGAAATGCAATATATAGCTAATGCTAACCATTTTTTGGTCATGTCATATACTGGCTAGAGTTGTAATTTGGATCTATGATATCTGCTTGACTCGATATGCATACGGAGTTCTTAACCCCTGTGGATTTCAACAACCCTTTTTGAATTTTAGCCAAATTTGTACACAGGAATATTCTATGCACCATTCTCTGATACATGTTGAACTCGATATATATATATGGAACTCCAAATAGCTTTCATTTGTACCAACACTTTTTGAAATTAGGATTAGCACCAATTTGAATTTCGACACATCGGTCAACTATACATCGATATCATTTTACAAATTGAATTTGCTTGAAGAATTTCTGATATTCTTATGCTGTCGCGACACTCATAAATTGATTTGAGCCTGAGCCATTACCTGATTAGGATATTAATATATGAAATCTAGGAATTGCAGAAGTAGCTTACATTTCAATGAAAAAGTCTATTCAGAATAAAGTCAAGTAGTGGTTTAAAGAAAATAAATATGCACCCATATACATAGCAGACTTCAATGTCTGATTGGTGTCGATCAGTTTCTAGAGTTGAGCCTCCAGTTCGGCGATATGGAAGTCTGGTGATTCATTACTGTATATATAGATCGCCTCTGGCTTGTCACCAACAGGTTTCTGCGTCTCTGCATTAGCGGCACCTGTCATGTAAAACAATAAGCTGCTACAACTATTTGATAATAGCACTATGTTTGTGATAAGGGGTAGAAAATTTCTTTTACTTTGCAAACATACTATAGGTTAAACTTTGGATTGGTAAGCTTTTCATCTATATGACCTCAAAAAAGTCGAAGGCAACTCTATACTCTGCTGTAAAACAGGCATCCCTGCATAGAAGTGTTCGGGTGCAGCTTTTCCAGATTATTTCATATCCAAACATAACAAGAGCTGTGAAGCTGTTCAAATAAATGATCTATACCTTTGAACATGCGACTTACGCTAGATGCCATATCATTTGAATATCAGCTTTATTGGTGAAGGTGCTAGTTACCGGTCTTGTCGGTATCGGACAGGATTGGAACCAAGTCACAAGATTCTGAATCACAAGTCAATATTTCTTCCATGGTATTGACTCCAATCATATTCAATTCACAAACAAGTCAAGTCCCGGTCAACGTGCAAACGGTCAAGTCCGAGTCATAGTTTTGGGACTCGAGTCCGTACCCGAGTCATGTTCAACTCCTTTTCCTAACTCTACTCTAGTGAAACGAACTCCTAGGATTCACAATATATTCATTTATCTCGCTTTTAACCAGAGATGGTCAGTAAAGAAGTACTCTTTCTTCGTCAAAGTACTCAAGTAGGTTTCGTTTACTTGCAATACTTACTCAAGTGGTAATGATTGTAGACAAATGCCATTTTTCCATCACAATTTTCAGTTCTCAATCCAAAACTAGGCCTGGAATATCGACCGTTTAACCTACTTGGTAATCCCTACTTTTAGCTTTACTTGAGTGTAAAGTTACGTCGTTACTTCTACTTGAGTACCAGTGATGACTACTTTGACCACCTCTACTCTCAATTGGTTTATTCAAACATAAAATACACTTTCTGGTTTGATTTGTCATAAGTTATATGACTTCGTTGAGTCATGTGCAATGACTTGAGTCGAGTCATGACTAAGTCATTATGACCCTGGTTCGGCTCAAAGATCCAATATTGGTTGTGCTCTCAACGTAACTAGGTCTGGTCGTAATGGTTCAAGTACTCGAATTTGAATCGAGTATTTATTCCAATGATTCCAGTCGACAAGTGAGGGATGATTCTCTCTATTACTGAAATGATACTCATGACTCAAGCACTGGATTTTGTCCATTCATAACCATATTAAAGACTTGTAAAAATGTCACTTTTAAAACTTGGCTCCAGTTGACTTTCTGATATTGTAGGTGTGTCCGCCAAGCAGGTTGTCGGCAGTTGTTGTGGAATGTAGCCTTAAACCACTCACTGGACAGTGCTTGCTCTTCGGTAGTTCATTCTCATGGGTCAATAGACAACGAGCTGTGAAAATCATGGTAAGTGAGTGTTGGAAACGACTCACTGTCTTAGAGTCGCAAGTCATATCGAGTCATTGCATATTTTGAATCGAGTCAAGTTACTCAAGTTTTCGAGGCAAGTCAAGTTACTCGATTTTAAATATGACTCGAGTTAAGTCAAGACACTTGAACAAGTTGACGCGGTCATCCCAATACTGCAGAACATATTAGAATAAAAGGCAAAATATCAACCCCAAAGTCAGAGATATCTTTTGATACGATCAAAAGCTGGTGGTGATTATTTTGCGGAATTCATTCTGGCATTCAAGCGATTACAATGCATATACCTACGATAAAGAAAAACATGCATCAAATTATCAAGTCATATTTTGTTGCTAGTGCTGGCACAATGATTCGAATCGAGAAGTAAGAGATGATTATTTCCAGTTCTGAAATGATATGCTTCTTGCCACTAACAGTTAATTTTATCAACAAGAATTATTATAATTTTGCCCCCATTTTAAAACGTGGGGAGATGTAAACCTCAATTGGTCGTATCGCAGCTTAAAAAATATTTAGTATAAAGGTTCAGTGTTAGTGGAAATGACATATATATCAAGTCGTGATCAAGCAACGCACTGTCACACAGTGGAACTAAATAGGTATGGTTCAAAAAATACAAAATTATGTAGGGAGGTGTAGAAATGGCATTACATTATTTGTAGTCGCATATTTGAACTTTCCACATTTTTCAAAACGTTATGCCGTCACAAGAGGTGATACTCAAATACTCAACCTGAAGCCGAATACTCGGATCAGGATAGAATCAGTCAGGTACTCGATTTCGCCCAGACCTACATTTAAGACCCTCGCGACCTATTTTTATAAAAAATCCCGGAACAATGGTGCTATTGGTGCATCATACTCACAAAACACAGCCAAGCAACCAGGTGTCCAGTTCGAAACTGTGTCCATTCTTGCCGAGAACTTCTGGGTCAATAATAGTTGGGATTGCCGCAGTGCCACTAAGAGACATATTCATTGTGTGGTTGTCACAGTCGACCTTGGTGGCTCAACTGAATTCTTCAAACTTCACGACCATATTGTTTGGGAAGAGGTTCTTCAGCTGCCAATACAAATTTTACATCAAGTTACACAAGTATATAGAGTTTTACATCAAACTATCCATCCAATTAAATTATGACAAACTAGAGTAACTGCTAATTTTTTGAGTAGTTCTAGTTTTAGTTGTACATTTACGCATTTTAAAAGTAAGCAGTTTTTGTTGAAGTTGTGCATTGTAATAGAAATTTAGTAGCCGAACAACTTGAAAATGCATGCCATCATGACGCTGGTGTTCTGTTGTGTGGTGATCTTGTGAACATAGGTAACTCCGAGTCATCACTAACAGAAGACAGTGATATAACCCGGGGTAGTTTTACAGGGTCGAAACCCTCCCGTCTGAAACCCAAAACCCTGTCTGTTTATAATGCCTATTCTATCTCCAATATTTCTTAGCTCATTCGTAATTCTTAAATCAAATTATCAGTGAGTACTTGGCTATATTTTGGTTAGTTCGTTGCGGTTTTTCAACGCTTGTTGATTCTAGTGTGAGATGAGGTTTTAAAACTGATTAGTTCTAGTTGTAGTTAAACATATAAAAAATCCAGCAGTTTGCACTGTCTAGAACAGTGGTTCTTAACCTTGCCCCCAGCGCCCCCCAGGGGGCGCTGGCGATTTTGAAGGGGGGCGGAAACGCTCAGGGGGCGATATGGGGGGCGCTGGGCTCAGGGGGGCGGTATGGGGGGCGCTGGAGAAAAATGGCTTCGCAGTAGATGATGTGGTGATAGGACATATCCTTAATGAGTATTCAGAGCAAATTAACACCGAAAACTTCGTTACATATAGCCTTCAAAATACATATAGGTTTAATTGTCCACGGGCGCCTGAATGACTGAGACCGAATGTTCCTGTCTTGGCAATCTGAACCCCAGAAGACGAATTCCATCTGGCAGGGAAAAATTATATGTCAGTGAAGAAATACCAATCTGAAATCGTGTGCGTCTTTTAGTTTAGTACGATTGGGCGACAGTGATATTCCTGTTGGGCGATATCCCCGTTGAGCGATTCTATATTTTTTGATATTGCAGACAGGGGGTCACGAAATAACATCATGCAACGAAGTCATACCAACGGGTTCGCCCGCCCGAATATGTTTAATTATTAGTAACGGGCCCTACAGTTTCCATGAAGCCTCACAATGTTCGCTTTAAGTTTTGATGAGTCTGCGCACACTCAACAACTCACTGTGCTGACCCCTGGACAACAGTGCGTATATCGACTAAAAAAGGTAATACTTCGGATTTGTTGTGCGCAACGTAGATTTTCTGTGCGCAAAGACCGTGTCAGCGCAGAGACCGTGTCAGCACTGCGCACGTGCGCAGCTTAGAGGGAACATTGCACCTCACTCAGCTCTACCGGTAAATCTGGTAACGTGAGCAGAGAGGACAAGAAATTGATAGCAATATAAATGCAATCCCGGATCTTACTGACCGATTTTAGCATAAATAATCGAAAGTTTTCGCGCTTCGCACTGGCTCGCTAAACAGTACAGCTATTCCGTGTCAAAAGCGAACAACGTGATGGGGGGCGGTCGGTTTATCACCCTATGGGAGCCCAAGACCCAAGTTTTTTTGGGGGCCTGACGAAGTGCCGTTTCGTTCCTGCCAACGGGTATACGCCCGAAGATGTATAATTATTATTGAGGCTTCCTACCTTTTCAATCACACATCACTCAGCTTTACCGGGCTGTTTACGTGAGCAGAGAGAGGATAAAATTGATCTCAATATACATGCAATTCCCGATCATATTGACCAGTTCGATCATTAATTAGTGAAATTATTCGCGCTTCGCGCGTTTAGGTGAGAATAGGCAAATGTAGATGACTAGTATCAGCAAATAGCGGACAGCCGAATGGGGGTCTCGGGGCGAAGCCCCCCGGAAGTTTGGTTTATCACCCGATGGGGTTCTAAGACCAACGTTTTTTGTTTTGGGGGAGGGGGCTGACGAAGTGCTGTTACGGCCCTGGTAACGAATTAATTGTACCTACGGGCACGCCCGAATATGTTTATTTATTAATTACGTGCCCTTTATTTTCCTATACAACAGCTCACTCAGCGCTACTGGTAAATCTGATTACGTGGGCTGAGAGGATAAAAAGTTTATAGCGACTTATATATGTAAATACCACCTATCCATTCATGCATTATAGAAAATTTTGGTACCTAGGGCGACCAGGCCACACAAACTTTGCTGACCATCGAAATCACGCTATGGGGTTCTTGGGGGCGAAGTCCTCAGAAGTTTGGTTTATCACGTTATGGGTGCGCAAGGCAATCGTTTTTAGGGGGGTGGACGAAGTGCTGTTACGGCCCTCCCTCTTACTCATTGTCTTTATTACATTCCTTACAATATGAAGTTGGGGGGCGCTGGAGCACGATAATTTTTGAAAGGGGGCGCTGGAGGAAAAAAGGTTAAGAACCACTGGTCTAGAACCACCGCGAACAATGTTACCTTGATATCTCTGTGAATAATCTTACGATCGTGAAGGTAAACAACTCCAAGCAGAATCTGTCGCATGTAATAACGAGTCTGCTTCTGTGATGACGCGTCTTTTTTTGTCCAGATTCATCGACCACTGTCAATAGATACCAAAGCTAATCGGATTGATAGAATGAAATCAACAGCAGTATTTGTTGGGTACATTTAAATCAGTGGTTCTCAACCGTTTTGAGTTCGAGTGCAGGTGAAAATTCAACAACAAATTTTGCATATCGGTGAACGTTCTAAGTTAGAAACTTCATATCACGCTGCCATTTTGATATTTGACTTATTATACGTAGGGCTGTGCAAAATGGAATACAAGACTGATTTAAAACTGAACCCAGTATTAGCCTTCGAGTCAAATCGAGTATTCCTGTAAACCTCATCATGTCATGAGAACATCGTGAATGATGTATAAAGTTCAAATAATGACCTTTGATGCAACCACAAAGAGTGCAATCCCAGTTTTGCATCCATTAAAGATTATTTGGCAATTTTTGGACAGCAGATATTTCATTGCAGTTTTTGACAATGCTGTCGGTTGATCAAGATTCCACAGCTGTGATTTCCAGTAACCAGTGCAGCTTTGTACTACATGTTTCGTATGCTGCGTACGTCCAATTCAGGTTTACAGCCTTCCACAGTGAGAAATACTGTCGAAACCATAATTATCTTTGGTAAATCAACTCTCAGCTTGGTTTATTAGGAATCATTTTGACTCTTGTGGCAGAAAGTGTATCATTCCAGTATACTCAAACAAAATTCATGGCTCACACCTCGACTCGAAGCACTAGAATTGATACTCGATTCAGATCCGAGTACTCAGCTGGATAAATTTTTCCAAATTAGATTAAAATGATGGCTACCGTTCTTTTTCAAATGTGCTTAGAATTAGAATTACAGCTAAGTAATTTTCTCACAAATCAGAGAAGAATTACTAAATTTGCAGAAGTAATACACCCAAATTCAGTACACTTGATATCAATTAGTTGTGAACGTCTGCCAGAAATGAACATTACAATAGCTGCAATAGCTGATGCAATTGCGACCTCCACAGTTTGAGAGACATTACAGTTTCAACAAGGAAATGCTTTTACCTTTTTTAGCACAAACTCGAGAACGATGTCGACAAAAACCTTTTCTTGGAAGAATCCAAAAAATCCAACGACATGCTTGTGATTCAAACTGCGATGGAGATGATCTCTTGAGATATATTGTCTTTCTGGTGATCATCCGCGAGCACTGCCTGGAATTCAGATACAGGGTGCTAGATTCAGTTGCGGATTTTGAAAAGTGAGTAGTTCTAGTTCTATTTGTGTATGAAGTTCAGTATTTCGTATCATCAGTTAGGCATATTAGTTGGTTAATTAGGGATCTTTAACCCGGACTTGAGAAGAATTGAGTCACTAAAACTAATCAAAAATGGTCATTCTATTTCAGCAGTTCCGTATGCGGCCCTATGCGAATGTGTTTAGAGCTAGGTCTAGAGATGAATTTTACAATCAGGAGATATTTACAGTTCATGAGTGTCAGGAGATGAGGTTTATTTAAATAAGTTGTAATTATAGCCAGGCCGATGATATCGTTTGGTCAGTCATATCGAGTCTATAGTAGAGCTGGAACTATATCGGCTATGAGAGGTAATAATATCGGCAATTTTTGTGACGTCACGACATGGTAACAGGGAAAACTATTATTTGCGATTTCTACTCAAGCATTAGCAGAAGTATTGATTTCAAAGCAAGTATTCTAGAACTAGTTTTACCGAAAAACTGAACTGTTACATATCATGGCCATGTACAGTACATATTGAGTGACTTGAGAAATACTGCAAGTATACGGCAAAACCTACTCGAGTATTCTGAATAAATGATGTAGGCTCCTATTGTTACTGACTGCCTCCTCATACGGATGCAGTCTTTCCAGTATGTTTCATGTCCAAGTCCAGCAACGGCCCTAAAGTTGTTCAAATACACGCTCTGAAGGTTTGGAAATGTGCCTTAAGCTAGTTGCCATATATTGTTTCAATATCGGCCAAATCTATCGTGGTTATCAGTGAAAGTGCTACTTATCAGTATTGCCTTGAAAATATGATATCGGTCTGGCTTTAGCTGTAATAAATGAGACTCGAAACGTGATACTCGATTCAGAATCGAATCAAACACGAAGTCTAATTTGCTAAGAGCTAGAAAAAAATCTTACTGCAGATACTTTATAAAGCCTTCGCTGTAGTTGGCTTTACGACAACCTGGACGTCAGGTCAAGCAGGTTGTAGGCAGTTTCTGTGGAATGTAGCCGTTGAAATACTCGCTCTGCAGCACTTTCTTTACAGAGGGTCGTTGAGAGCGGTCGCATGCCAACATTCTAGTGACAAATCACAGATATTAACAAAATCACAACTAGTAGCTCATATTTTTATGAGATTGTTCAGGAATCATGATTTGTGGATTTAAAACCATAATATCAATCAATATTTGGATTTGAAATAGTTACCTATTCCCGTGGTTCGATAGGAAGAGATTCAAGTATCAGGATAAACCTATTTGTAGACTTGATCAACTAGAAAATTTTCAGCTTTTCCAAATTTGATTACGAATGAAATCACAGCTGCCAAGTTTTTTTTATCCATACTAGAGTTGAATTAGAATTATAGATAGACAGCTTTTCCAAATCAGAAAATTACATGATAGCAATGTTCCCTCTACATTTTGACGAGTCTGCTCAGACCTTTGGACAATATTGCGTAACGACTAACAACAAAAGGTCATCACTTCGGATTTTTTGTGCACAACATAGATTTTCTGTGCGCAGAGACCGTCTCATCACTGCGAATTTGCGCACGTGCGCAGCTTAGAGGGAACATTGAATGACAGCTACACAGTTTTTTACGAATTAGATTTGAATTTGAGTTAAAGCCAGATAGATTTTCTCTAAATCAGTGTAGAATGATAGCGACACAGATTTTTCAAAATTAGATTAGAATTAGAATTACTGAATTTACAAAACTTGGACATGGAATGAAGTTCAGTTGATATCAAATCAGAGTTTATTCTAATAAGCGCGAGAATGCAAATGTCTGTACAGCAAACTTGGTTGGTTTCACGAGATGCACTTCTACTCTAGCAATTTCAGGAAAACCAGAAATTAGATTATTGAAAGCATTGAAAAATTTGACAAACTACATTAGAATTAGATTACAGGCATTCGCTCGAATTAGTTTTACTAGTCAACTACACTACAATTATTACCTTGATACCTCTTACAAACGTGAAGATAACGACTAAAATCAGAATCTGTCCCATGCAATAACGAGTCTCCGGTGATGGCACATCTTTTTTCTAGACAACAACTGGAAACATAAAATAAAGGTAATCCGATTGACAGGATGAAAACAACAATATTATTTGTTGGGAACATCTAAATCATGGGTTCTCAACTTTTTTGACTTGTCGGGCCCGTAAAATTCGACAAAATTTTTTTTAATCGATGAAGCTTCCCAATTCAAAAGTTCATTTCATGCTGCCTCTTTGATATCTGACTTGTTATAAGTAGGGCTGGGTAATATAGAGTCGAGGCTTCGAGTCGAGTGTTCGAGTAGAGCTTATTATGATGCCATACCAGTGTTGATGACGTGGAAAGTTCAAATATGCAGCCTAACTACAACCAATATAACGCCAGTCCTACATCACATTAAATACAATTTTGCATTACTTTGACCACACCTATTTTATTGCAATTTGCGACTATGCTGTTTGTTGATCACGACTTCATAGATATGTCATTTCAAGTAATATGCGTGCATGCCCGTGCCACATGTTAAGTATGTTACGATACGACCAATGCAGGTTTACAGCTTTACACAGTGGACAAGAGTATGGAAGCAATCATTTTCATTGATCAATCAACTCTGAATGACAAGGAGCGCAGGATTTCAGTGTTGGAGCCGATCGTTTCTCACTATTCGACTCGAATTATTAAAAATAATGCGCAATTCAGATTCAAGCATACGACCCGATTCATTCCGCACAGCCCAAGTGCAAACAATCTTCTCGGCAACGTCACATACGAGCAAAAGTCGTAATTTGGAACTATCATATCTCTAGTACTTGACTCATTTGAGATTAGCATGGATTTCAAGATATCGGCCAGATTTGTGTCAATATCATTTGACAAACTTGATTTTCACAGAGAATGTTTGATATTCTTCAGTTGTCGGGACAGTCATGAATGGCATAAAATCTCTGCTTTGTACAAGTAGGCCTACATCTAAGAGGGAAGTTGATTCAAAATGAAATCAATTACTGATTACATAAATACCAACCCATATTTATAGCAGACTTCAAAGTTGGATTGTTATGCATCAATTTCATGAGCTGAGCATCCAATTCTGCCACATGAAAGTCCGACGATTGATCACTACAGATGATGGTCGCCTCTTGTTTGTCACATATGTGCTTCCGTGTCTCTGTATAATTAGTACTTGTCAAGTAAAGAAATAAGTTGATAAAACTTCGAAATAATAGCGCTGCCATTGTGACGGGGGCTGGAAAAATTCATTTTCTTCGCAAACTCAATATTAGGTTAAAATGTGGATTGAACGGTTTTATGATCTCGTAAAAAGACAGAGTATATACTCGGTATGGAGCCAGACAAGAACTCGCATTCACACAGCTTGTTGGCAGGATGCAGGCTACAAGAACACCCTAACTTGACGCTTGATACTTACCTTCTTAATCCAATCACCAAGATGCTGGATTTTGCCGAGCCTCGCTGATAATATCGTTAGAAGTCTCTGCAATATGCAATATTTAAGGCTGGGCACAATGATTCAAGTGGAGTAATGAGAGATGATTTTTCAAGCACCGAAATGATACAATCCTTGATACTCGACAAAAAATTGTAGTATTGGCAGCACTGCCCACTCGGGTTGTTCAAAAAAACTTTTTTCATATTCCGCGTATTCACGGATTAAATTGTAAGATCGCCTAAAAAAGGCTGCACACAAAATTTGACTCAATTCCAACCAGCCAAAGTCACGGCAGAGCCAAAAACATTTTTTGAATTTATTAAAAATAAAATTAATTTTTTCTAAATTTAATTGTCAACCCCATGAAATTGTTAAGTTGTCTAAAAAACGATGCAAAGAAATTTGATGCAATTCCAAACCATAGAAGCAAAGTTATTTGAGTTTTTTACCCAATCAATCATTCTGGGATTACCCACCATGAATGCTATTTTTGCAAATCCGAAATTTTCAACTGCAACTACTTCACTACTACTGGTTGGGAGTGAGCAAAATTGTTGTGCTTCATTCTTTTCGGCAACATGACAATTTCATGGGATTGCCAGCAAAAATTGAAACATTTTTTTCATTGTTTTGAACCCGAATATATTTGGCTGAAATGTATATTGAAGTTCTGTACCTCCAAGAAGCACTTCAACTATTTTTTGAATGATTTAAAAAAAAACTCAATTGGCTCTGCCGCGGCTTCGGCTGGTTGAAATTGAGCCAAATTTGGTGTGTAGTCTTTTTAGACAACCTAACAATTTAATCGGTGAATCCTGTGAATCCTTAGAATCCGAAAAAAAACGTAATTTTTGAACAACCCTACTGTCCACTGTGGAAGCCTTGAAATGTCGATTGGTCGTGTCAGAGCATACAAAACATGCGGCACCAATCTATGCAAGCTAATGGAAATGACATTTCGGTGAAGATGTGATCAACACACAGCATTGTCACGAAATGCAATGAAATAGGTGTGTTATGACATCATATTGAGTGATACTCGAAAACTCATCTCAAATTTCCAATACGGGATTCAGATTCAATTCACTCAGTTGCTCGAATCTTCCCAGTTCAACCACTGATACCCGTAGGAATCCATTTTAAGAAATTTCCAAATGAATGTTTTTATATACTCACAAAACACAGCTCAGCGATCAGGTCTCCACATCGTAACTGTGCCCATTCTTTCCGATAACTTGCGGAGCAATATAATTGGGGGGCGGCAAAAATTATTTTTTGTTTGGCCGACTCTGGTAGCCAGAATGACATCTCGTCGAAATCTTCAACCCTCACCTCCATATTGTTCAGCGAATAGATTCCAAGCTGTCAATACAAATTTTATATTCAATTACTCGGGTATACAGATTTGTATAAACTACCAACAAACTACTAACTACTGCCATTATGAGGAATTCTGGTTTCAGTTACGTAATATAATAGTTGTTCTAGTTGTAGAATCTCGAATCTTGAATAGCGAATGGTTCTACTTCAAGTTGTGCATTTAAAAAAAATGTAGCTGTAGACAACTAGAAGACGTATGTCGTCATGATACTTAGTACACTGTTGCATGATATTATTGCAGCCTTTGCTATCTCAGAGCAGGGTTGTAACCAAGTCACAAGTCAATCTCACTTCCATAGTTTTGACTCGAGTCATTTCGAGTCATTTCAATTCATCGCCGAGTCAAGTCCGAGTCCAAGTCAGCTCTGTAGAGAGCCGAGTATAAATCATAGTGTTTTGACTCGAGTCCGAGTCCAAGTCATCATGTTCACGGTTCAGTTATCAGTAAAATCGCGTTCACTTTTTCAACTCTCCTCGAGAGATATAGAATGGCTGGCATTCATAATATGGTTATTTTCCTCAGTTCAACAGTTTCTGGCCCTATTTTCAAGTATCAGGACTGCTATATGAAATACCAATTATGTGGTGACTTTACTATACCACGGAGTTACAGTGACAGTCCTAGTCATGAGTCAAGTCATTTCACTCATTTGAACAACTCACACGAGTCAAGTCGAGTCACCAAAAAAACGCGACTTGAGTTTGACTCGAGTTGAGTCATGACTCGAGTCATTACAACCCTGGCTCAGAGTCACCACGTCAAACAGTATTATAGGCCTGGTTGAGTATTGGGGGTCGAAACCACTCCCGTTTCAAACTCGAAACCTCGTCAGTTTGAGATGCCAATTCTATCTCCGATATTTCTTAGCTCGTTGGTTATTCTGTCACTAAACAATCATGAGCGAGTTGTGTAGTAGTTAGTTAGAAGCAGATTTTCAATGCTCGTTGGTTCTAGCAGAGAATTTGGAAAAGTGAGCAATTCTATTTATTCTTGCACATGATGAAAATCCAGTAGTTTGTACGAGTACACTTCAGAGAGCTTGTAGCGCCAACAATCACTTTACGTTATTGGTAGCCTACATAATGGGCATTATTTTATCCCTAAATTGGCAAACCAATTATCAGTCGGCTCTGGTTTTGACATAATTTTGACATAATATTTATGAATGCACTACTGCATACAATGTTACCTTGATAGCTCTGTGAATGATTTTACAATCGTGACGATAAACAACACCTAGTAGAATGTGTTGTGTGATAACGAGTCTCCGGTTCTGTGATGGCGCACCTTCTTCTGTAAACTTCCATCAGCGACTGACAACAAAAATATAAGGTAATTGGTTTGCTAGAATGAGAAAAACAATATTATTTGTTGGACACACCTAAATCAGTGGTTGTCAACCTTTTTCAGTTAGATGGACGGTCAAATTCAATAACAGTTTTTGCAGAGCGGTGAACCTTCCAATCTATAAATTTCATTTAATATTTGCTTTTTGATACTGAACGTAATATAAATAGGGCTGGCCAAAATAGAGGACCTGAGTGATTAGATTATGAATCGAGTAATGAGTTTGAGCCACTCATTTAACGTCATAGCAACATCACAAAGAATATAATGCCGATTCTAGTCACATTATAAAGATTATTTGGCAGTATTATGACCTTACCTATTTCATCGCACTATGTGACAATGCTTTTGGTTGATCACGACTTCACAGAAATGTCATTTTCAGTAATGTGAGTAGCTTTGTACTACAATGTTTTGTATGCTGCAATACGACCAATCGAGGTTTACCGCTTTTCAAAGTGAGAAATATTATCGGAATTATAATTCCCATTGGTTCAGTTCAGCTTATTGGTAATATATACGGCAAGTTTTTGCAACTTTTGCAACTTTTTTTACAGCTTCCGGCAGCTTCCTAAATAGTCGTAAGATATGTAGAATGCTGTTTTAAGCTGTTTGAAGGAATCTCACAATGCAACTTTCTCGATTTTTCATGAAAGTATTTTCGATTTTGGTGAAATAAACGACCAAATCCGACTGAAACACCGTAAATCAGCACCGAAGTAACGCTTTTACGGGTATTTCGGGAGCTTAGCCGGAAAATTGACCCTTTTTTAGTCAATCTGGGAAGTTGACCTCTTTTTTTAGTCAACCAAGCAAAATGTTGTCAAAATGCAACTTCGGCAACTTTTTTCAAAAATAAATGTAACTTTCCAGGGATTTAACAGCAACAAAAACTTGCCCTAGAATATAATTTTTCCCTTTTGTGGCAGGGAGCGTATATTGTCAGTACCGTACGCGAAACAATCAGTTCCTACTACTCGACTCAAATGATTAGAATTGATACTCGATTCAGATTTGAGTCATCACATCATTGTGACCAGCCCTAGTGATCATAGTTGTGTCAGTAAAAAATGATCATATGATCCAAAGTAAATTGGACATATATTGAACACATTCATCCAAATAAGATTTGAATTTAATTACCTAGTTGGGAAAAGAAACCAAGTTCAGTTCATGTCAAATCGGACTTGATTATCATAAGCATGAGAATAGTTCACCAATCTTGACTCGTTTCACACTACATATGTAGAATTAGTTGAATAATTAGATTTGAATTACATCACAAGTACTTCGCCCTATTTAGCCTAATCTATTACGGTATACAACAATAATGATCTGGTTGTCAAAGTCTGCTGGTCATGAACATTACTGATCTAATGCATCTTCGACCGGCACAGTTAGAGGTAGGCCTACATTACGTTTATAATGAGGAAATGGTTTTTCCCTTCTTCTGCACTAGATACTCAAGAACGACGTAGACAAAATCTTTGTCTTTGAAGAATCTGTGAAATCCAACGGTGTTTGTGATTCATACTTTGACGGAAACTGATCTCTCGACACATTTGTCTTTCTCATGCTGCTTCACAAGCAATGCCTGAAATTCAGATACCAGCTTTAGTTGCAGATTTTAAAAAGTGAGTAGTTCTGGTTCTGGCAGCGTATGTAAAATATTTTAGTTGCCGATCGTTTGTCGTGAATCATGATAACGGTTTTCCCCTGTGTGATGTTGTTGCAACAGTCTCAGAGTCATCAGTACTAATAATGGTTAAGGCCCGGGGAGGGGGGGGCAAAACCCACTTGAGTAGTCCATAAAAGTAGAAGCACTATTGCTACGGACCGACTCTGCTTACAGGCGTTCAGATGTAAAGTTCAAATAAATGCTCTGAAGGTAGGGAAATATGTGTTAAGCTAGTTGCCATATTATTTCGATATCGGTGGAATATTTCGGAGTTAACGGTGAAGGTGCTACTTATTATTATTCGCTCAAAACTATGATATCCATCGGGCTCTAGTTATGATGAATGAGACTCAAGTATACGACTCGATGATTTTTACTCAATTCAGAATCGAATCAAATCAGGAACTTGATTTTGCCAAGACCTATGAAAAAACTCACTGTTGAAACTCTGCAGAGAATGCCTTTGCAGCAGTTGGCTTTCCGAAATTCTAGGCGCCATGGTCTAGCAGCCTTTGGGCATTTTCTGAGGAATGTAGGATGTAGCCGTTGAATGGTTGAAAGACTCGCTCGCCAGCACTTCATTTACAAACGCTCATTGAGACGGGTTGCTTGCCAATATTCTGGTGATAAAATCACAAATGGTAATCAAATCACAGATAGTAACTCGCACTTTTATAAATATTTTTGGGAATAGGATTTGTGGATTTCAACCTATAATACAAATTAGGATTTGAAATAGTAAGGAAGGAATTCAAGTATCAGGATAAACGTATTTGCAGACTTGGAAAACTGGAAAATTTTCAGATTTTTTAAATTGGACTAGGTTTAGCATTACAGATACAAAGTTTTTTCCATGTTAGAGTATTTTATAATGATATCTAGACAGTTATTTCCAAACAGTTTTTCTCCAAATTACACTATAATTAGAATGGTGGCTGCACAGATTTTTCAAAATGATTTGAAATAGAATTGCTGAATTCGCCAAACCTTGGACATTGAATGGAGTTCGAATAATATTAGATCACTATTCATTCTCATAAACACAAGAATGGCAAATGTCTGTATAACAAGCTTGGCTTGTTTCACACTACCGTATACACTTCACCTGTATCGATTGCAGGAAAACCATAATTGGCTTCGAATTGAGATTACAGGCATTCGCTCTAATCAGTATAATTAGTAATAACTAGTTGCCCATGTCTTGAGTGCTGTGAAAAACAAGAAGTCCATTGGTTTTGACCCCCTCTGACCTAGTGCAACGTAGTACTGCAAGCAAGGTTACCTTGATATCCGTGTGAATGATCTCAGAATCGTGAAGATAAACCACTGCAAGCAGAATCTGTTGCATGTAATAACGGGTCTCTGGTTCTGTGATGACGCGGCTTCTTTTGTAAACTTCCATCAGCGACTGACAATAAAATACAAAGACAATTGGATTGCTAGAAGGAAATCAAAAATATTATTTGTTGATAGCCTAATATCTAAAAGAAGCTTCCATTATAGCATTAAGTTGACAATCTCGATGAATACAATGAAGTCTTTGACTGAATGCACTTTTGAAATATGTGATTCAGAATGTGCTATGCGGGGTCGGCCAAAGTCAATTGGCGAAAGTCGAATAGGTCTGCCTGAGTATTCAATTCCGAATCGTGTATTCAATGATAGTCATTTAGACGTCATATGAATATGAATGCTCTGCGGAGTTCAAATATGCACCTTTTAAGCGACCACCAAGAATATAATGTCAGTTCTACATCACATGGATTAAAGATAACTTGGTCGTTTTCGACCGTACCCATCTCACTGTACTTTGTGACAACACTGTGGGTTGGGTAACGCGAGTAGCTTTGTACACATGTTCCGTATTCTGTGACACGACCAATCAAGGTTTATAGATATCCACACTGTATTTACACTAAGTTTGGCTTGTTTACCACTATACGTATACAGTTTTCCTGTAATATGTCAGGTAAACCAGAAATGATATTAAAATACCAACATACATGCATTTCTCAAATTATATATTCTTTTATTACTGGCATTTGGCCATAATTAGTCTAATTAGACAACCAGAATTATCTAGTTTTCCAAGTCTGCCAGGTAATGAGCCTCACAAAGCTGATGCAATTGCGACCACCGCAGTTAGACGTACATGACAGTTGTATCGCTTACCGGTACCCTTCTTTTGCACAACTCAAGAACAATGTAGACAGAAACCTTGTCGTGGAAAGATCTGTGAAATTCAACTTCGTGTTTGTGATTCAATCTGCGATGGAGACTGATCTCTTGATACATTTTGTCTCTCTCATGCTCATACAGAGCAGTGCCTGAAATTTAGAGTTGTAAAAATTACCAGTCTATTTAGTTGACGGTCAACTGACTAACTGTATTTAGAGTAGTTCTAGTTGCACATTTCATAAAGTGAGTAGTTCTAGTTCTAGGGGCAAGTTTTTGTTTAAGTAAGTAGTTCTAGTGAGCAGTTCACGTCTCTAATTGTGTGTTGTGAAAAGGGAGCAGTTCTAGTCTTGAGTGAGTTGTAGTTCTAGTTGCAATAAATATGTATTTGATTTGTATTCAAATGTGGCGTTATATGGCATGTTGGGAAAATAGACAGAAACAACAAAATTATTCAGCCCTTCAAACACTATTACACTTTAACCCAGACTTGGGATGAAGAGAAACACTAAAGCTAACCAAAATGCAATTCTACATGAGCTGTTCAATACGTGGCCCTAGGCGGACTTAGTCTTGAACTCTGACTAGAAGCTGAATTGTAGAATCTAACGACATTGCAAACACAATAGTGCCCAAGTGAAAGTCTGCTTCATTGTGTTAGATTGGATTTGAGAATGACAACTTGCAAGCTTTAGACCAAATCCTTGTTTTCGACACAGTTAACAAAAGATGGCATTGGTGCATACAACATAGTCACATAGATTCCTTGCGTCAACAAACATGACTCACCTTAGGCACAATTTTACAAGCGAAATCTTCTTTTGTTTGGACTTCCGTGATTTCACAGCATTTCACAAACCCCCCTTTGCCAAGAAATCAACCTCTTTGTATCGTTTCCCAGTAGAATCATCACACACGACTCTGGCGATTGTCAACTTGATCTTACATTATCGTGAAATAAAACACAAATCAGCCTGCAAAATGTAATGTCGTGCAATAACAGATACTGAAACTGATATGGTCTAATAAGGTTGATCAATAATAACTCATTTGGTAACATTTTACTGGCTAGTTGATAAAAATGTTTTATTGTCTAAAACTATGCATAACAGACTTGATTCATACTTGTAGTTCAAAGACTTGACTAGAAGACTAGAACTGGAACTAGAAGCCCAGGGTAGCCTACATCTCTGTTACTGTTAGTCCGACTGGAATCTCGGCAAGTTTTGCCTAATATAACAGTAAGCCGCTGGCGGGGAATTGTGTGAGCACAGGACACAGATTCCATACAAGTATGTTACTGCTAGTATAGCGACGACTCCCAGTCCGAGCTAGCAATGGGCCATTATTGCTAATGGCTGGCTGCAAGAACATCACACAACAGAACACGGATATCACGATTCCTGTTAAATTACGACAAATGTTCTCTATATAGCGCTTGGATAAATAATATCTTTTTTAGGCACTTCTTCGTTATTCCCCACACATCGAAAAAATGATCCCCATGACACCAATAAATGTTTCCCCATGAACATAAACAGAAAAATTTATAAACGTCAAAATGAATTGTTTTTCGCGTTGGGGTGGGATAGACGGATATTAGGGTTGAGGAGAGGGGAGATATTAGGGTTTGGGGAGAGGGGGATATTAGGGTTACGTGAGGGGGATATTAGGGTTGGGGGAGAGGGGGATGTTAGGGTTAGGAGGGTTAGGGTTATGATTAGGGTTAGGGGAGGTGGGATATTAGGGTTAGGGGAGGTGGAATATTAGGGTTAGGGGAGGTGGGATATTAGGATTAGGGGAGGTGGGATATTAGGGTTAGGGGAGGTGGGATATCATGTCCCTAACCCTCTTCTCCAACCCTAATATCACCCCTCTCCCCAACCCTAACATCCCCCTCTCTCCAACCCTAAATCCCGCCTCCCCTAACATCACCCTCTCCCTCAACCCTAATATTCACGTCCCCTAACCCTAATATCCCACCTAACCTAACCCCTAACCCTAATATCCCACCTCCCCCAACCCTAATATCCCACCTCCCCCAACCCTAATATCCCACCTCCCCTAACCCTAATATCCCATCTCCCCTAACCTAACCCTAATATCCCACCTCCCCCAACCCTAATATCCCACCTCCCCCAACCCTAATATCCCACCTCCCCTAACCCTAATATCCCACCTCCCCTAACCCTAATATCCCACCTCCCCTAACCCTAATCATAACCCTAACCCTAATATCCCACCTCCACTAACCCTAATATTCCACCAACCCTAATCATAACCCTAACCAAACCCCTAACCCTAATATCCCACCTCCCCCAACCCTAATATCCCACCTCCCCTAACCCTAATATTCCACCTCCCCTAACCCTAATATCCCACCTCCCCTAACCCTAATCATAACCCTAACCCTCCTAACCCTAACATCCCCCTTTCCCCCAACCCTAATATCTCCCCTCTCCTCAACCCTAATATCCGTCTATCCCACCCCAACGCGAAAAACAATTCATTTTGACGTCTATAAAATTTCACATGTTCATGGGAATCATTTATTGGTTTCATGGTGATCACTTCTGGATGTGTGGGGAATAACGAAGAAGTGCCGATATATCTTCGAAAGATTACCAGTGAACCCAGCCCTCGGTGAACCCAGCCTTACAAACTCGGCCCTCGGGAACTTTTGTAATTAAGTGTATTAACAAGTATTATTATGAACTAATAAACTAATAATGTTATTATCAACTGATTTGTCGATCTTGTAAGGAGGTCAGGGCATGCGTAGATCACGCAGTCATTGAAATGCGATGTGTGCAGCATGTGATGTGGTGGCACATTGATTGTGGGATTACCAGTGAACTCAGACCTCGGTGAACTCAGCCTTACAAACTCGCCTTCTGTGAACTCGGACCTCGGTGAACCCGGCCCTCGATGAATTCCGCCCTCGGGAAATTTTGTATTCACCGGCAACCCTAATATCCCCCCTCCCCCAACCCTAATATCACACCCCCGGCAACCCTAATATCCCACCTCCGGCAACCCTAATATCCCACCTCCGGCAACCCTACTATCCCACCTCCATCAACCCTAATATCCCCCCTCCCCCAACCCTAATATCCCACCTCCGGCAACGATTACCAGTGAACCCAGCCCTCGGTAAACCCAGCCTTACAAACCCAGCCCTCGGTAAACCCAGCCCTCGGTGAACTCGGCCCTCTGCAACTTTTGTAATTAAGTGTATTAACAAGTATTATTATGAATTATTAAACTAATAATGTTATTATCCACTGATTTGTCGATCTTGTAAGGAGGTCAGGGCATGCGTAGATCACGCAGTCACGGCGTGATCAGATCACGATTGCGCCAAGCGCGGCCTTACAAACTCGGCCCTCGGTGAACCCGGCCCTCGGGAAATTTTGTATTCACCGGCAACCCTAATATCCCCCTCCCCCAACCCTAATATCCCACCTCCACCAACCCTAATATCCCCCTCCCCCAACCCTAATATCCCCCCTCCCCCAACCCTAATATCCCCCTCCCCCAACCCTAATATCCCACCTCCACCAACCCTAATATCCCCCCTCCCCCAACCCTAATATCCCCCCTCCCCCAACCCTAATATCCCACCTCCGGCAACCCTAATATCCCACCTCCCCCAACCCTAATATCCCACCTCCACCAACCCTAATATCCTACCTCCCCCAACCCTAATATCCCCCCTCCCCCAACTCTAATATCCCCCCTCCCCCAACCCTAATATCCCACCTCCAGCAAACACCATGAATACCACAAAACAAACAAGTAGAGTATGTGAGCGTCGCGTTATCTCCCCCGCTTACTCAATCCGTGAATACAGAATTTCCCGAGGGCCGAGTTCACCGAGGGCTGGGTTTACCGAGGGCTGGGTTTGTAAGGCTGGGTTTACCGAGGGATGGGTTCACCGGCAACCCTAATATCCCACCTCCGTCAACCCTAATATCCCACCTCCGGCAATCCTAATATCCCAACTCCACCAACCCTAATATCCCACTTCCACCAACCCTAATATCCTACCTCCGCCAATCGTAATATCCCAGCTTCAATTCAAAATAGTTCGGGGGCGGAATTCACCGAGGTCCATAGTATTCGAGAAACACCATGAATACCACAAAACAAACAAGTAGAGTATGTGAGCGTCGCGTTATCTCCCCCGCTTACTCAATCCGTGAATACAAAATTTCCCGAGGGCCGATTTTGTAAGGCTGGGTTCACCGGCAACCCTTCGAAAAGGTTATGATACCGTGCACTGACATTCTCCAGCACTTGTTCAGTACGCCTTTACACATTAAGAAGTGATCCCCATGTTCACCACCAATCGGCGTTCCCAAAAATACTTTGACTGGTACACGAACGCAAATGAAATATCTGACACTGTCACATATTTGTTTTAGCGATCGGAAATGATGTAGGCTATTGTTTGCGCACATTCACAAGGTGCATTGCATTTCACAATTGAAATGCAACTCAATTGGCGTGTCAATTAAGAGAAATAATCCAGGTGAAAGAGATGAGAAAATAGGGAGCACTTAAATATCAAGCAAAAACTATAACTGTCAGCATGTTCACGGGGTGCATTGCTTGGAGGTAATCATGGGGAACATTCCCCAATGTGTGCAGTATACCAAAGAAGGTATTGCAGCATGTGCAATTGTGCATAAGTTGGCTTATTTTCAAAATCTTCAAACTTATTGTTGTCGTATAAAGCTTGTATCCCTGGAAGTATTGATGTTTGTCTCATGCTGTTTGGTTCAAGTTGCATTATGATTTGTGTTAGAAGCATATAGAGCTGCTTAATTGTGGTATCTTATTGTTGGTTCTAATATTCAAATTTTCACTGTTGAAAATGTCACCAGTACCGATAGGCACAGGCACAATGATTCCAGTAGCGTACTCGAATGTAGTATTAATTGTGATAATTCAAGTTGAGTATTTAAAGATGATTTTTTCAAGTACGGTACTGTAATCATACACTCCTTGATGCAATACTAAGTGTTGTATTATCACTGCCATACATCAGTGATTGAATTTGTTGGAAGTAAAGCAATCAGTTATTATGAGCTGAATTTCTCTTTTTAAAATCCAAACACTTCCTTATCATGTTTCTATCCAAGTAGGAGGGTCATTACTATTTGAAAATTGGTTTGGTATTTTTCATGCTGCCAAGACAACGCTCGTAAAAATGATTTGAGGAAATGCAAATTAATTCATAGCGAGACTTACAAACGACTACTCACGAGATAATGGTGACAGTCTATGTTTATTAGCACTACATCAGACTTGGACAACTAGATAATTCAAGTTGTGTTATTAGACTACCGTAATTTTCCATGTATAATGCGCAAAATTTTCACGATTTTTTGCCCTAAAATCGGGGGGTGCGTATTATACATGGGAACAACACGCTTGAAAAAAATCTCCCTCGATAAAAACTTGAAATCACACCTATCTTCATTCTTCATGTTTGTTTCCAATCGCGCATCACTTTCAGCCATCACGCGTAGTAATTAGCGAGAAGCGTGTATCCAATTAACGAGAGTCGTGTGCAAGAGCACGCGATCTCCTGCTGAGTTGGTATGCAGTTTGTACGCGAGCGAAATTAGGTCACTAACAGGGATATCTAAAATCCCTGGTCACTAATAGACACTCATGTGTGGCAATTCTCGCCAATTCATCGCGTCAACGACAGGCCTGAACAATCGCATACGCAATTTCTACATACAAAAGAGGCCAGGTGCGCAAGACATAATCGCTTGCGTAATCAGTTGCATCTCCAACAGACCTGCTGCGCATGACATAACCATTAGCTAGGCGCAATCGCATCTATAATAGGCATCGTGCGCAAGATGTCGATTCATTGGCCTAAACTAACTTGCCGCCGGCCTCGCAGGCTTTGGCTGCTATCTACTATCGTTTAGAGACAATACCGTTAATTGTATAATGGTTAGCAATCGCATCTGTAAAAGGTCTCCTCGTGCTCAAGATGTCGTGTCGCTAGCCTGAACTATCGCGCCGCCCGCCTCGCAGGCTTTGGCTGCTATCTACTATCGTTCAAAGACAATCCCGCTAATTGTATAATGATTAGCGATCGTTGTGTAATGATTGTTCAAGAGTTACATCGCAAAACAGAATGACATCGTATACGAAATCGGAACTATTTATGTACTGAAATGCAGTGTGCGTACTATACATGGGTACAGGCTTTTCCCCAGAATTTACATGCTATTTTAGGGGTGCGTTTTATACATGGGGGCGTACTATACTTGGAAAATCACGGTAGCCGAAGTTGGTTTGTAGAAGGGACAAAATACTGAAATATCTGTATGCTGACGCTACATGATGTTCTTGACTGAATATTAAAGAGCCTGAAAAGTGGTTGTTGCTCTCAACGCGATTTGCCTTCCAAGTAGGCCTATTAGTTATTGAAATGTGTAGTCCGATATCAAATTTTATTTTTTCAATCACACGAACTCCAGGGTCACACTGAGCCAGTCTCGGGGGTACGCTGGGGTCAAGACATACACCAGACTCACACAGCTGAAGTCTCTCTTATTTGCAGTAAATGTTCATTAATATTTTTTCTTTTTCTGTGAAAATCATTTTATAATGGTTCTGTAATTTTCAAGTTATTGTTTATGCACAGCTGATTTCGCGCATCAGTATTCTATAGTAATGCATCAGTTGTGTAATGAGATAGATTTTGTTGTTCGTGATTAGGCAAAAATTTGTGGTGTTCCGAAGGCTTGCAGATTACCGTATGAGCTCGCTAAGTTAGTTAGAAAAGGTCAAGCTTTCACAATACCTTGCCTTTTGATTTGATGATAAGTGGGTAGTGAAAGTTTTTATTAATGACCGAGCAGGTGTGTCTTGAAAAGTTGGAGAACTACTGTTCTAGAACAGGGGCTATTTGGGGGGCGCGAGAAATTTTTGTCAATTTTGTCAATGTCTGTATAAATTGTGAATAAACATATTTTTCACAACCATTCTGAAGAGACGATTATTGAAGATTAAACTTAATTCGTATTCTAGAAAACTTGCCAAACTCAACTCCAGCAGTCGCGCTCAACGGAGTATAGGCTGACTTCAACTTCATTTGAGCAAATTTTTGATATTATTTGAAGATTTAGAGCAGCGGTTCTCAACCGGGGGTCCGCGGACCCCTAGGGGTCCGCGAATCAATTTCAGGGGGTCCGCGAGACCTCTAAATTTTTAAAATGGTTGATAACCTAATTTTTATTTTATTTTTTAATTTGAGAAAGCATAAGGAAGTTCCGCACCACAACTGCTGAAACCTCAGGACTCATATCATCATAATGATCGTCTGACATGAGTTGCGTGGAAGTTCATTTTCATTGCCCATTTTCCAATAACCTGCTGATACAAACATATTGCTGTTTAGAGACGTCTTGTTGGGGTTTGAGGTTAAAATAAAAATATGGAGATAGTAACGTCAATCAGGGTGGCTTCGTAATGTCTGCGAAACCTTCTCGATTTGAAGTTGTCATCAAATTAGTGAACAGTCGTTTGAAATGAAAATTTCCGAAGTATTTCCCAAATTTGTCTCAATGCAGGGATTGAAACCTCGCCACGAAATCCATTTATCCTGTGATATACATAACCACTATTTGAACTGCTTCTTGGAGGTACAGAACTTCAATATACAATTGAATAGTATATTCATATTGAAATGAACCCGAATATTTACGGCTGACACCCGTCATAAGTCGGACAATGATATACCTGCTCTTCAATCTCTGCTATCAGATTGTGCGCATTCTTATTGCGGATACCCTATCGACAAGGCTGGTTTTTTGATTAACAAGGACTGTTTCGTTGCTGTCAAAGCATTACGCTCCAACCCTGAAATTCATATCACCAGTTATATTGATATGCAGCCTTGTCGTGTTAATGTTCAATTGTTCCTGGTCGAAAATGTTTGCTCGTAAATATATATGTAGACCCGAACAGAACAAGTCGTTTCATGACAGTCTTTCTCAGGTTGGAAAACTTGGATACATTCTTTGGCGCATATAATTTGTCTACACTTTTAGATTAGGATTTCACTTTGACGGTAGAAACTCTCTGCGAGCCGAATCCGGCCCGCGGTGCGCATGTTACCCGTCCCTGCGCTAGATGCTGGGCGTGATATGTTCATAAAATATATGTTTCTTCATTTTGGTGTCATAAATGTCGCGATCACACTAAAAGTATCGTCGGAAGCGTTATGCGTTAATATTGCATTAGCCTCCATCTATCTTTGCGGAAATAGTTTTCGGCACTCCTCGTTCATATCAAAACGAAGACCCGGATTTTCAAGACACGACCACTTACTTCAAGAAATAAGGCAGCAAATTAGCTTTGAAGTAATGAAAGTTCACCAATTTATACATAAATAGTATAACATTATTTTCAAGAAAAAGCATCATTTTGCTGTTTATCACAAGCCTACAGCTCATATTTGCACAAGACAGACGAAGGTTGCACCATAAAAGAGCTAAAATTGAACTAAAACTTGAGGGGGTCCGCGAGGGTCCGGGGCGGTCAAAAGGGGTCCGCGAAGCGAAAAAGGTTGAGAACCACTGATTTAGAGAAATTCTTACGTGTAAGTCATTCATTACTTTATAGCTTTAACAGTAGACTAAATCTCTGTGCGCTAGGTAGCTGTTGTTGATAGCTGGCGAACTACACTGCCTAAGACAGACTTAGATGCAATATAGGTTGGCCGGTTTCGCCCTCAATTTGGCTACAAATCAACACAATTTAATTCATTTCCAAAACTGATGAAATTTAGCATGACAGGACAGAACGACGCCGTGCTCTCTGTAGTCAGTACCAGTATGAGGATTAGTCTCAGTGCAACCTACCTTGAAATTAATTGATGTCCTTTTCAATGTTTTTTTGTTATTTTCAAACAAGTTTGTCAGCAATGTAAAAGACTAAACAACTGGAATGCGGATTCAAAATTGGCATATGATATACCTCATGTAGCCTATACTATTAAATCAGGGGTGGGGAGCCCGTATGGCCGCATGCGGCCGTAGAAGGGAATTTGTGCGGCCTTCGACGCCTAATTCAATTAGTATGTTGGGCGCAAAAACTATGCAAAACAAATTTGACTCAATTCCAAGCCGTAGAAGTGGAGTTATATCAGTTTTTCTTTGATAATTCTGGGATTGTCCTTGATCAATGGATAATCCATGAATTTTCATCGAAAAACTGGAATAACTCCGTTGAAGACAGCCCAACAATTCCATTCCAATTCCAAAAAATTTGAAAAAAAATTTTTATTGCGTTTCTGGGCAAATTCAAAATTTTATAACTCTACGCAAACCGCGAATATTGGTTGGAATGAAATCAAATTTGGTGTGCGTCGTTTTTTAAGGCAACCTAACGATTTAATCACGTAGCCCGCAAGATTAAGGAAAAAAAGGTTATTTTTGAACAGCCCTACTGTGCATAAATAATATCCTGAATGATGAATATATTATGATTTCAACGACTATTATTGGTATTGTAATTAATCATGTTTCCTAAAATTCCGTTGTGTACAGCTGTCTGTCTGCATTAGGGTTGTCCAAAATTTGGAAAATCTCAAAAAGTCTCCGCGATTGTGTCTCATTCTATAGATTATTGATAAAAAAAAACAATTAGCCTGAAAGAAGCTTACAGGAAAGCCGTTAAGATTTCGGTCAAAGCGTTCGAAAGTAGCTGCTCGAGAATGGGCGTGCCACTGACCATAGAACGGCGACGAGACTAGTAATCAAATAACCACGGCTCTTGATTGGCTAATCGGCTATGCTTCAATGACCACGGCAGCAGTAGCTTGCGGATTAGGTGTTCAAGAAGTCTGCTACCGGCGGGGATTCTGAGTGCGCATTGTTAGTAGTTTGGCAGGTGATGATTTAAGATTAATTCGGGACATGTTGAGGTACGAAAGACATGATGAACAAACAACACCTGCATCGCAGAAGCTTTTACAGCATGACTGCATCATTGTGAAGGATACGGATGAAGCCTACAATGTCGTGTTTTCATCGAGAGAAAGCAAAGGCGCTTATGCAATCGTTGAGCGAATTCACCGTTTCAGTACGGATCCACCATCAGTGAATACAAATATATAAAGCTTAACAATGACACTATACTTTGTGTGATCTTATTGGATCCAAGTTGTAGTATATAGTGAAGTATTGAAGGTTCTAGGGATCGACTGAGTCGGCCGGTTATGCTTGGCAGTTATACTTACAGCAAATTGAATTCACTTATAAGAGTTGTCAAAGTCCTTAATGATGCTGCAGAAAAGAGGTCTAAGGTAAGCACAGGCTATGCTGGATATGATATCCAAACTCTGCTGGATACTATATGCAGCATAGTCTGTGCTTTTCTTTACACCTCTTTTCTGCTGGATCAATAAGGACTTTGACATACCATATACAGCACAGCCTGTGCGAGTGTGCGTACATTACCACCTCTTTTCTGCGTTATCATTAAGGACTTTAACAACGCCTACAAGTGCATTCAATTTGTTGTAAGCATCTGATAAGGGCCAAGCATAACCGGCTGATTCCGCCGATCCCTAGACCATTCAAAACGTCACCTATATACTACAGCTTCAGCCCAATAAGATCACACAACGTATAGTGTCATTGTTAAGCTTTATATATTTGTATTCACTGATGGTGGATCGGTACTGAAACGGTGAATTCGCTCAACACTTGCATAAGCGCCTTTGCTTTCTCTCGATGAAAACACGACATGTAGGCTTCAGCCGTTTCCTTCACAATGAAGCAGTCATGCTGTAAAAGCCTCTGTGAAGCAGGTGTTGTTTGTTCATCATGTATTTCGTACCTCAACACGCCCTGAATTAATCTTAAATCATCACCTGCCAAACTACTAACAATGCGCACTCAGAATCCCCGCCTGTAGCAGACTTCTTGAACACCTGATCAGCAAGCTGCTGCTGCCATGGTCATTGAAGCATAGCCGATTAGCCAATCAAGAGCCGTGGTTATTTGATTACTAGTCTTCTCGCCGTTGTATGGTCAGTGGCACGCCCATTCTTGATCAGCTACTTTCAAACGCTTTGACCGAAATCTTAACGGCTTTCCTGTAAGCTTCTTTCAGGCTAATTGTTGTTTTTTATCAATCTATAGAATGAGACACAATCACAGAGACTTTTTGAGATTTTCCAAATTTTGGACAACCCTAGTCTGCATCCTCACCATTTCGGACATGCCTGTGAAAAGTTAAGCATACTAGCAATAGACAATAGACATGCATTCATTTCGATAAGTGAGGCTTAAGTCACGAGATGGCAATGCCACCCAGATTCGGGTAGTGGTAATAAACGTCGAAGAACCACTGGTCTCTAAAAGATTGTCGAACACACTCATCTGTCGGCTAGTGCCATCAGAGCTTGTGTTTAGCGCGACCAAGGCCATGGTGCCTACTCCGAACCAGATACTCGTCCCTAATCGCCTGGTTGAACCGGGCTGATGGTATCACACTTGTTCTAGAATTGTTCCGAATCTAATATTCAGTGATCCCAGAGATTTGTTGAAGACACAGTAAATTAGCAGTTTATTGTCTCGGAACTGAAATCTTTCGGACAATCAAGTTGAGACCTGAACGTCCCAAATCTTCTACCCGCAGTCAATATCCAAATGTGATTGTGATCTACAAATGTATGTGCGGAACATCTGTAAGGAACTACTCGTCTGAATTGTCAGGTTGCCGATCATCACAATGGCTACGCTGAAAATTGTACTAAACTGGTATTATTAGGTCATAAGTTTGTTGTTCTTGGATATTGTTATTTATCAAACTGTTCAGTTATTGCTTATTTTTTCCGTTTTTCAGACTGGGCTGCCATAATATAAGCTATGGTTGAATACTTGTTTTTAAGTAGAGAGCGGTTGATGTGTGATGCTTGAAGAAGTAAAGTAACATACAGATAATCCAGAAGAATGACAAACATGTGCTGGATCTGTGGAAAGAGCTTCCATCGTAAGGGCGGATTGAAAACTCACTTGCGATTCCACCTTATAAATAGAAATACCGAATGTGAGATCTGCGGAAAAACCTTTGCTGCAATCAGTTTATTGAAAAAACATTTACTATCCCACACTTTTTTGAAAAATCATGAACACAGAGGCATTGGCAAAGAGTATAATCAGATCGTTCACTTGAAAAGACATGCGGATACACGTACTGCTCACCCTGGAGTCAAAAACCACGACTGTGAGATCTGTGGAAAATCATTTGTGCGGGTTGGCGACCTGAAAACGCATGTAAATATACATACTGGAAGCAAAAACTATCCATGTCAGATCTGCGGGCAAACGTTTACCCGGCTTGGTCACTTGAAAACACATGGACATACACATACTGGAGTAAAAAACTATGCATGTCAGATTTGCGGAAAAGCGTTTACCCAGCTTCGTGACTTGAAACGACATGAGAATACACATACTGGAGTAAAAAGCTATGCATGTCAAATCTGTGGAAAAGCATTTGCACGGATGGGACACTTGAAGACACACGAGAATACACATACTGGAGTCAGAAACTATGCGTGTCAGATCTGTGGAAAAGCGTTTACCCATCTTGGTAACTTGAAAAGACACAAACATACACATACTGGAGTCAAAAACTATGAATGTCAGATCTGCGGAAAAGCTTTTAATCTACTTAGTGTCTTGAAAAGACACAAACATACACATACCGGAGTCAAAAACTATGAGTGTCAAATCTGTGGAAAAGCGTTTGCACTGATGGGACACTTGAAAACACATGAAAATACACATACTGGAGTCAAAAACTATGCATGTCAGATTTGCGGAAAAGCGTTTACGCGGCTTGATAACTTGAAAGAACATGGAAATACACATACTGGAGTCAAAAACTATGCATGTCAGATTTGCGGAAAAGCGTTTACCCATCTTGATAACTTGAAACGACATGGAAAAACACATACTGGAGTCAAAAACTGTGAGTGTCAGATCTGTGGAAAAGCGTTTACCCAGCTTCGTGACTTGAAACGACATGAGAATACACATACTGGAGTCAAAAAGTATGCATGTCAGGTCTGCGGAAAAGCGTTTACCCGGCTTGATAACTTGAAAGAACATGGAAATACACATACTGGAGTCAAAAACTATGCATGTCAGATTAGCGGAAAAGCGTTTACCCATCTTGGTAACTTGAAACAACATGGAAATACACATACTGGAGTCAAAAACTATGGATGTCAGATTTGCGGAAAAGCGTTTACCCATCTTGGTAACTTGAAACGACATGGAAATACACATACTGGAGTCAAAAACTATGGATGTCAGATTTGCGGAAAAGCGTTTACCCATCTTGGTAACTTGAAACGACATGGAAATACACATACTGGAGTCAAAAACTGTGAGTGTCAGATCTGCGGAAAAGCGTTTGCACGGATGGGACACTTGAAGACACACGAGAATACACATACTGGAGTCAGAAAATATGCATGTCAGATCTGTGGAAAAATGTTTACCCATCTTTGTAGCTTGAAAATACATGGAAATACACATACTGGAGTCAAAAACTATGAGTGTCAGATCTGCGGAAAAGTGTTTGCTCGGATCGGACACTTGAAGACACACGAGAATACACATACTGGAGTAAAAAACTATGCATGTCAGATTTGCGGAAAAGTGTTTACCCAGCTTGGTAGCTTGAAAGAACGTGGAAATACACATACTGGAATCAAAAACTATGCATGTCAGATTTGCGGAAAAGCATTTACCCATCTTCGTGACTTGAAACGACATGAAAATACACATACTGGAGTCAGAAACTATGCATGTCAGATCTGCGGAAAAGCGTTTACCCAGCTTCGTGCCTTGAAAATACATGGAAATACACATACTGGAGTCAAAAACTATGAGTGTCAGATCTGTGGTAAAGCGTTTAGTCTGCTCAGTAACTTGAAAACACATGAAAATACACATACCGGAGTCAAAAACTATGCATGTCAGATTTGCGGATAAGCGTTTACCCAGCTTGGTGCCTTGAAAAAACATGGAAATACACATACTGGAGTCAAAAATTATGAGTGTCA
Source organism: Botryllus schlosseri (assembly GCF_051294905.1). NCBI lineage: Eukaryota > Metazoa > Chordata > Ascidiacea > Stolidobranchia > Styelidae > Botryllus > Botryllus schlosseri. Next base: position 5,422,579 of record NC_137236.1, on the reverse strand, counting down.
GATCTGTGGTAAAGCGTTTAGTCTGCTCAGTAACTTGAGAACGCATGTGCATACACATACCGGAGTCAAAAATTATGAGTGCCAGACGTGCGGGAAAGCGTTTACCCTGCTTGGTAACTTGAAAAGACATGGAAATACACATACAGTAGAATAGCGGAATGCATATCTTTTTCTTCTCGCAATGATGATCTCAAACATGAAGCAGTAATATTGACAGGAATACCTTATACTAAAATATGCTGTTACTTAGAGTAGACGTTCATTCACTCTGCTATCATGTCAATACGATTTAATATTGCGATCAAATTTGTACGAGTACTCAACGCATATATCTTTGAATCACCTTTCCAGCTAAACGATTACTGTGCCGGCTGTCTAGAAATTGTGGTGGACTTGCATCTTCGTGTTACTAAGACTCTTGCCCATGTCCATTTGTCGTTGCCACAATAAAAATTTCTCTATACGTTGTTTTTTATCATCTATTTTTTTTTCAGTTTGAACATGTTTCTCCCATTTTCATATTTTAATTACGGTGTATGATTACTGCCTGAAAATTTCTTTCTCACTGCCCTAATCAATTTCAATAAAGACATCTTTTGGGGTAATTTGCACTGGGTCTGTTGTTTAGAGAAGTTTGATGTGGATATTCAAATCTTTGTATCACAGTGTGATGAGCTAATACTATAGTTTATGTCACCTAAATTTTAAGCTTCGTGTGCATTATCCTTTGTCATATTGTCTGTTTATTAGCAGTCTGTGCATATCGTTTTCAATTTCGTTTCAAATTGTAATGTTGTGGCCATTCTGTAAATATGTGTTTCTCCTTGCCATCCATTTCATGCAATTTGTCGACATTTTCACTTCCTCATGGTAGTAGACGTGAAATGATACCCGTACGATTTGTGATGCAGGTGATTAGCATATCATTGATCGCTATCCTTTGTGATGGTGAGATTATGAACAGTCAGCCGCAACAAATATTATTTTTATTCTGTTTCACTTTGAAATCTATTGAATATCTGATCAATTCTGTGTGTATTTCTGATATACACTCGCTGCATCTTGTCAACAATTTCGTTCCTTAAGATTTTTTTTTCATTCAGATTATTTGTAATTCATACTGCTACAACGATGCACCACAGTGCTCCTTACCTTGTTTTGTTTGATGAAACATTGGAGCTGCTACGACGAACTCATGAACCTTGTTTACTAAAGAGGCAAACTGAGGTAAATCGTGATATGAATAATCATTGGGCATTCATTCATTCAACGTGTACGTTCCTCAGAAACTGCCGAAAACCGGCTCAACCATGGCGCCCAGAATTTTGGAAAGCCAACTACAGAGTTTCAACTGAAAGTTTTTCGTATGTCTTGGCAAAATGTAGTTCTTGATTAATTCGATTTTGAATCAAGTATTACATTTCAAGTCGCGTACTCGAGTTTCATTCATCAACACTAGAGCCCGACCGCTATCATATTTTTGAGCTGATAGGGACAAGCAGCACCTTCAATGATAACCACGATATATTCAGGCTATAGTGAAATAATATGGCAACTAGTTTAAGTCATATTTCCAAACCTTCAGAGCATTTATTTGAACAACTTTGCTATACTTAGGTATGAAATAAACGAGAAAGGATGCATCTCAACGCATCCAAGCAGAGTCAGTCAGTAGCAATAGTAGCCTACCTCTACTTTCGCAGAATACTCAATAAGGTTTTGACCCGCATTTTCACCCTTATTAGTAGTGATGACTCTGAGACGACTGCAAGAACATCACTCAACGAAAATCCGCTATCATGATTCACGACAAACGAATACACATGTTTTCTAGTTTATCGGCAACTAAAATATTTTTGCATACACAAGTAGAACTATAGAACTACTCACTTTTTAAAATCTGCAACTAAGTTAAGTAAGTATCTGAATTACAGGCATTGCTTCTGAAGTAGCATGAGAAAGTCAAATGTGTCAAGATATCGGTCTCCATCGAAATTTGAATCACAAGCACGTCGTTTGATTTCACAGATTGTTCCAAGACAAGGATTTAGTCTGTATCGTTCTTGAGTTGTGTAAAAGAAGGGTAAAGGTATTTCCTCATTACAAATGTAATATACCTCTAACTGTGCCGGTCGAAATTGCATTAGAACTGTAATGTTCATGACTAGCAGACTTGTACAACCAGATCATTATTGCTCTGGCTAAATATGGTAAAATGCTTATAATGTAATTCTAATCTAATTAGTCAACTATTTCTATATATACAGTGTGAAACAAGTCAAGATTGGTTAACAGTCATTTACTATTCTCATGCTTATGATAATCAAGTCCGATTTGATATGAGCTGAACTTGATTTCTTTTCCCAACTAGGTAATTGTGATTCTAATCTAATTTGGAAAAATTTGTTCAATATAATACAAATTCTAATCTAGTTTGGGTAATTTGGTCATTTTTTTCTGATGCAACTGCGATCACTTGCGCTGTGCACAATAATTTGATGACACAAATCTGAATCGAGTATCAATTCTAATCATTTGAGTCGAGTGGTAAGAACTGATTGTTTCGAGTACTGACAATATACGCTCCATGCCACCAAAGGGAGAAATTATATTAACAATTAGCTGAACTGAACCAATGGGAATTATACTTTCGATAATATTTCTCACCGTGAAAAGCTGTAAACCTCGATTGGTCGAATCGCAGCATACGAAACATGACATTTCTGCGAAGTCGGGACCAACCTAAAGCATTGTCCCATAGAACGATGAATAGCTATGGTCATAAAAATGCCAAATAATCTTTATAATGTGACTAGAATCGACATTACATTGTGGTGTTGCTGTGACGTTAACATGAGTGACTCAAACTCATTACTCGATTCATAATCCACCCTAATCACTCAGATACTGTATTTTAGACAGCCCTATTTATTACACGGTCAGTATCAAAAAGCAAGTATTAGATGAAGTTTCTAGTTTGGAAGGTTCACTGGTCTGCAAAAACTGTTGTCAAATTTGACCGTCCCTCGAACTCAGAAACGTTGAAAACCACTGATTTAGGTGTGTCCACCAAATAGTATTGTTATCCTCATTCCAGCAATTCAATTACCTTATATTTTTGTTGTCAGTCGCTGATGGCAGTTTACAAAAGGAGATACGCCATCACAGAACCAGAGACCCTTCATCTCACGCAACAGATTCTGCTGGATGTTGTTTATCGTTTAATCATTCACGGAGATAGCAAGGTAACATTGTATGCAGTCGTGCTTTCGTTAATAATCTTCGAAAATCATGTCAGAACCAGAACCAGAGCCGACCGATGATTGCTTTGCCAATTTGTGGTATAAAACTATGCACATTATGTACCATCAACGTAAAATGATTGATGCCGGTACAATCTCTCTAAAGTAGACTTGGACAAACTACTGGATTTTCAACACACGCCACAAGAATTAGAATTGCTCACTTTTCCTAATTGAAAATCTGCTACTAACTAACAAATACACAACTGATTAATGATTGTTTGGTTAATAAATTACAAATGATCTAAGAAATATCGAAGATAGAATTGGCATCTCAAATTGACGGGGTTTCTAGTTTGAAACGGGATTGCTTTCGACCCCCAATACTCAACCCTGCCTATACCAGTGTTTGGCGTGATGACTCTGAGCCAGGGCTGCAATGACTCAAGACATGAGTCGACTCGAGTCAAACTCAAGTCCCACTTATTTGGTGACTCGACCGGACTCGAGTCATATGACTCAAGACTAGGACTGTCACTGTACCTTTGAAGAATAGTAAGTCACCACATCATTGGTATTTCGTATATCAGACCTGATACTTGAAAATAGGACCAGAAACTGTTAAACTGAGGAAAATAACAATACTATAAATGCCAGCCATTCAATATCACTCAATGAGAGTTGGAAAAGTGCTTTGAAACCGATTGGAATGATAACTGAACAGTAAACATAATGTCTGATAGCTGATTTGGACTCTGACTTGATTCGGTGGTGAATTAAAAATGACTCGACTAGAGTCAAAACTATAAAAGTGAGATTGACTTATGACTTGGTTACAACCCTGCTCTGAGCTAGCAAAGGCTGCAAAAATATCGTGCAACAGAACGACGGTATCACGATGAAACGCATTTTCTAGTTGTCGGCAATTACATTTTTTAAATGCACAACTTGAAGTAGAATCACTCGCTATTCAAGATCGGCAACTGCAACTAGAACAACTTGCTTTCAGTTTTTTACTATGCAACTAAAATCCGAACTCCTCAAAATGGCAGTAGTTTGTTGACCATCAACTACCTGGACTGGTAGTTTGTACAAGTTTGTATACCCGTGTAATTGAATATGAAATTTGTATTGGCAGCTTGGAATCTATTCCTGAACAAATGGAGGTGAAGTTTGAAGAATTCGGCTAGATTTCATCCTGGCTACCAAAGTCGACTTTGACGGCCAAACAAAAAATCCTTTTCGTGACACCCCCAACTATATTGCCTCGGAAGTTCTCGGAAAGAATGGACACAGTTACAATGCGGAGACCTGGTCGTTGGGCTGTGTTTGGTGAGTATATAAGAACATTCATGTGGAAATGTATTAAAATAGACTCCTGTGGGTCTCAGTGGTGGAACTGGAAAATTCGAGCAGCTGAGTGATTTGAATCTGAATCCCGCATTTGAAATTTGAGATGAGTTTTCGAGTATCACTCAATATGATGTCATAACACACCTATTTCATTGCATTTCATGACAATGCTGTGTGTTGATCACATCTTCACCGAAATGTCATTTCCATTAGCTTGCATAAATTTGCATGCTCTGATACGACCAATCGACATGTCAAGGCTTCCACAGTGGACAATAGGGTTGTTCAAAATTACGTTTTTTTCCGGATTCCAGGGATTTATCGATTAAATTGTTAGGTTGCCTAAAAAGACTACACACCAAATTTGGCTCAATTTCAACCAGCCAATGCCGCGGTGGAGCCAATTGAGTTTTTTTAAATCATTCAAAAAAATAATTGGAAGTGCTTCTTGGAGGTACGAAACTTCAATATACATTTCAGCCAAAAATATTCGGGTTCAAAACAATGAAAAAAATGTTTCAATTTTTGCTGGTAATCCCATGAACTTGTCATGTTGCCGAAAAGAACGATGCATAACAATTTTGCTGACTCCCAACCGGTAGAAGTGAAGTTGTTGCAGTTGAAAATTTTGGATTTGCAAAAATAGCATTCATGGTGAGTGATCCCAGAATTATTGATTGAAAAAAACTCAAATAACTTCGCTTCTATGATTTGAAATTGCATCAAATTTATTTGCGTCGTTCTTGTAGACAACATAACAATTTCATGGGGTTGACAATTAAATTTAAAAAAAAAAACTTTTGTTTTAAATAAATTCCAAAAATTTGATTGGCTCTGCCGTGACTTTGACTGAGTTGTAATTGAGTCAAATTTGGTGTGCAGCCTTCTTTTTTAGGCAACCTAACCATTCGATCATTGAATCCCCGGGGTCTGAAAAAAGTTGCTTTTAAACAAGCCTAGTAGGTAGTGCTGCCGAAACTATAATTTCTCTCGAGTATCAAGAATTGCATCATTTCGGGGCTCGAAAAATCATCTCTCATTACTCGACTCGAATTATTGTGACCAGTCTTAGCTATTGCATATTGCAGAGAATTCTAACGTTATCATCAGCGAGGCTTGGCAAAATCCAGCATCTTTGCAATTGGATTACGGGTTAAGTACTAAGAATTCGAGTTCTTGTCTGACTCCATGCTGAGTATTGACTACGTCTTTGTAGGAGGTCATAAAACCTACCTATCCACATTTCAACCTATTATGCGTTTGCAAAGAAAATGAATTTTTCCAGCCCTCGTCGCAAGATGCGACCATCAGATGCAGTATTCAATCATCGAACTTTTATATGGCAAAATTGGAAGCTCGGCTCAAGAAATTGATCGATACCAATCCAACATTGAAGTCTGCTATAATTGCAGGTTGGTGTTTATGTAATCTCCGATTGTTTTCAGTTTGAATAGACTTCCTCCTAAATGTACGCCTACTTTTACGAATCAGAGATTTAATACCGTCAGATTTGATTAACCAATGAAAATGATTGCTAGGATACTCTTGTCTGCTCTGCAAAGCTGCAAACCTGGATTGGTGGTATTGCAGCATACTTAACACGTAATACAAGCAAACACACACAATAATGGAATTGACATATCTGGGAAGTCGTGATAGACCCACAGCACTGTCACGAAGTGCAATGAAATAGGTTTGGTAAAAGGGATACAAATCGTCTTTAATGCGATGTAGGACTGGCATTATATTGGTTGTAGTTGCATAAAAGGTTGTCTACTTACTTAAACTTTCCATATCATCAATGCTGGTATGGCATCATAACAAGTCATACTCAAACACTCGACTCGAAGCCTAATACTTGATTCAATTCCAAATTATCCAGGTACTCGATTTTCGATAGCCCCACGTATAACAAGTCAGATATCAAAATGGCACTATGAAATAAAATTTTGAATTAGGAAGGTTTATCGGTTCAAAAGAATTGTTGTTGGGTTTCACAGGCCCGCCATGTCAAAAAGATTGAGAACCGCTGATTTTGATGTTCCCAACAAATAATTTTGTTTTCATCCTGTCAATCCGAATAGCTTTGTTTTATTTTTTCAGTCGGTTATGGAAGTTTACAAAAAAAGACGCTTCATCGCAGAAGCAGGGACTCGTTATTGCCTGCGACAGATTCTGATTAACGTCGTTATCTTTACGATTGTAAGATCATTCACAGAGTGACAGAGATATCAAGGTAATAATTGTAGTGTAATTGTCTAATAAAACTAATCAAGCGAATGCCTGTAACCTAATTCTAATCTAATGTGTCCAATGTTTTATGTTCTCAATAATATAATTTCTGGACTTCCTGAAATTGCTACAAGAAAACTATGTTGCGAAACTAACCAAGCTCAATGTACAGACATTTGCCATTCTTGTGCTGATGAGAATGAGCTCTAATTTTATATGAACTTAACTTCATTCAATGTGCAAGTTTTGTCAATTCAGTAATTCTAATTCTAATCTAATTTTGGAAAATCTGTGTCGCTATCATTTTACTCTTATTTGAATTAGAACTGTTTAGCCTCAACTCAAATTCAAATCTAATCTAATTCGTGAAAAACTGTGGAGCTATCATTGTAATATCTTGATTTGGAAAAAAACTGTGTTGCTATAATTCTAATTCTACTCTATTATGGATAAAAAAAAATTGGCAGCTGTGATCCCAATCGTAATCTTATTTAGGTTTATCCTGATACTTTAATCTCTTCCTATCGGAAATAATTTACTATTTCAAATTCAAATCTTGATTGATATTATGGTTTTAAATCCACAAATCTTGATTCCCAAACAATCTCATAAAAATATGAGTTAGTATCTGTAATTTTGTTGATATTTGTGATTTTCACTAGAATGTTGCCATGCGAACGCTTTCAACGACCCTCTGTAAAGAAAGTGCTGGAGAGCTAGTATTTCAACGGCTTCATTCCACAGAAACTGCCCACAACCTGCTTGACCATGGCGCCCAGGTTGTTGAAAAGACAACTACAATGAAGCCGACCTCTATAGTGTTTGAACGGTAAGATTTCTTTCTAGCTCTTACCAAATTAGACTTCGTGTTTGATTCGACTCTGAATCGAGTATTACGTTTCGAGTCGCGTGCTTGAGTCTGAATCATGATAGCTAAAGTCCGACTGATATCGTATTTTGAGCCAACATCGATAAATAGCACTTTCACCGATAAGCCCAATATATTTAGCCTATATTGAAACAATATGGCAACTAGCTTAAGGCACATTTCCAAACCTTCAGAGCATTGATTTGAACGACTTTGTGGTCGTTGCTATGTTTGGGCAAGAAATAAACAAGAAAGACTGCATCTGGAAACTTGTATGAAGATGCAGTCAGTTACAATAGTAGCCTACCTCATTTTTTCAGAATACTCAAGTAGGTTTTGCCGTATACTTGCACTAATACTCATGTCTCTCAAATGTTTTTATACGACTTGTGTACCTCCTATGTAACAGTTCTGTTTTTCGGCAAAACCAGGTCTAGAATATAGCTTTCAATACAACATCCATTGTAGCAGTATATTTATTAAACTCGAAGACTTTTCGGGTGCCTCTTTTCAAGAGTTATCGGCACACTAAAGGGATTTAAACAGATTTAAAAGCAAAACCAAAAAGGCAAAGTATGACGCAACAATCAAAATCACAGACCATGAAATTCGCATCGTATCAATGGCAACAATAACAAACTATGAAGTATACGGACATACGGTACTATAGTAGCAGCACAATTTGTAAATAAACAATTACACGCACGGAACAACACGCACTAATGAGAAATTTGTAGGTTATAGAGGAAATCTTTCTGTCTGCATAAAATAGGTTTGCTCAACTGGATAATAGTAGACTCCAACACTTTTAAATGAAACACAGACCTACCACGCGCAATGACAGTGAACATATTGTCATCATAGTGCTGTGCACAGGCAAGGTTTTAGCTCAGATGCTGACCGATTGACGAAGCATATGCTTGGTAATCATCATAGCAGTCTGTTTTTGCAGCCAATTTGCACTGACGTGTGAGCTCCGTGCGATCATTTGCGCATGTTTTTGACCGAATCAATTTTGGGATATGCCCAACGGGATCACAACGGCCGCGTATGTACGGTTTACCGAAAACACATAAAGATAACGTACCTCTTCGCCCCATATTGTCTATGTGTGGATCGGCACAGCATAATTTAGCCAAATGGCTTAACACCGTCATTGAGCCAGTTCGATCCTTGTATACGCACCACTGCGTTCGCGACTCGTTCACGTTTGTAGACGAATTAAAACGCGCCAAATTAAATCCGTCCAATGTATTTCTTAGCTCATTTGATGTGAAAAGTCTTTTTACTAACGTACCATTGTCGGAAACTTTCGAAATCTGCGCAGACGCGCTTTATGATGGCACGCTCGAACCTCCGAAACTACCGCGTGAAATATTTCTTGAATTGTTGCAAACTGCTACTAGTAGCGTTGAATTCAGCTTTAATGACACGATGTTCCGTCAATGCAATGGTATTTCGATGGGTTCACCGTTGGGACCTAGTCTGGCCGATATATTCGTGGGATACCATGAAAAGAAATTGTTTGAAAACGTCGCAAAACCTCTCCTCTATTTTAGATATGTCGATGACACCTTTGTTGCCTTTAAAAATGAGCGAGAGTGTAATAATTTCTTCGAAAAATTGAATTGTCTCCATCCAGCTCTACAATTTACCGTGGAAAAGGAAACTGATGCTGCCCTTCCCTTTTTAGACGTCTTAGTAGAGAGATCAGGACAAACGTTTTTAACGTCGGCGTACAGAAAACCTACTTTCACTGGTCATTATATTCGTTGGGATTCATTCTGCCCGAAGCGGCGTAAATTAAACCTCATTTCATCTCTCGTTAATCGCGCCTTGCGCCTCTGCTCACCGGAAAAACTGTCACGCGAATTGGATGATATCCACTTGATTCTCTCCAAAAATGGCTATCCGGACCACATATTAAAATGCTCCATCTCTAGGGTATTGAAAAAATCGGATACAGCTCCAAAGTATGGCCCAGAAAAATGCCCGGCATTTTTACACCTACCTTGGCTAGGTAACGTGTCTAGCCGATTTGAAAAGCTTATTAAATCGGCTGTTCACCGTTGCTACTACAGCGTTAACACGCATGTAGTGTACACGACGAAACCCTTGTTACCCAACTCTCGAAAAGATGTACTTCCTGCCTTTGATGCAAGTAATGTTGTTTACCAATACAAGTGCCACTGTGATAGTAGGTATGTAGGACGTACATCTCAAAGATTGTTTGAGCGTATTAAGCAGCATATCCCAAAATTGATTCGGTCAAAAACATGCGCAAATGATCGCACGGAGCTCACACGTCAGTGCAAATTGGCTGCAAAAACAGACTGCTATGATGATTACCAAGCATATGCTTCGTCAATCGGTCAGCATCTGAGCGAAAACCTTGCCTGTGCACAGCACTATGATGACAATATGTTCACTGTCATTGCGCGTGGTAGGTCTGTGTTTCATTTAAAAGTGTTGGAGTCTACTATTATCCAGTTGAGCAAACCTATTTTATGCAGACAGAAAGATTTCCTCTATAACCTACAAATTTCTCATTAGTGCGTGTTGTTCCGTGCGTGTAATTGTTTATTTACAAATTGTGCTGCTACTATAGTACCGTATGTCCGTATACTTCATAGTTTGTTATTGTTGCCATTGATACGATGCGAATTTCATGGTCTGTGATTTTGATTGTTGCGTCATACTTTGCCTTTTTGGTTTTGCTTTTAAATCTGTTTAAATCCCTTTAGTGTGCCGATAACTCTTGAAAAGAGGCACCCGAAAAGTCTTCGAGTTTAATAAATATACTGCTACAATGGATGTTGTATTGAAAGCTATATTCAAGTTCTGTACCACGAACCAGCTATTTAGGTCTAGAATACTTGCTTTATTACCGTACCTACTTTAAAATCGCTAATTCTGCGTATGCTCGAGTAGACATTTACAATGTTACTTCTACTTCAATACTCAAGTACCAACGTGACCACTTGTAAGTTACGAGAAATAGGTGAATATTCCCAATGTAGCAATCGCAAATAATAGTTTTCCATGCTACCATGTCGTGACGTCACAAAATGGCCGATATTTTTACCTCTCATGGCTGATATAGTTCAAACTCTAATATAGACTCGATATTCCTAGCCAAACGATATCATCGGTCAGGCTATCATTATGACTTATTAAAAATAAACCACCTACTGACATTCATGTAGTGGTAATATATTCCGATTCTACAATTCATCTCTAGTCTTAGTTCTAAACACATTCCACAAGGGGCCGCATATGGAACTGCTGAAGTAGAATGACCATTTTTGATCAGTTTTAGTAACTCAATTCTTCTCATGTCCGGGTGAAAGCGTAGTAGTGATGACTCTGAGCTGGCTGCAAGAACACCGGTATCAGGACTCACACCAAATGAAGACATTTGTTTTCTAGTCGATCAGCAACTAAAGTTCTTTTAAAAGAATGAATATAACTAGAACTACTCTTCAAAATCTGCAACTAACACTAGTACCGCTATCTGAATTATAAGCAAATGCTCGCGTATGATCACCAGAAAGACAATATATCTCAAGAGATCATCAATATCGCAGTTTGAATCACAAGCACATCGTTGGATTTTACTGGTTCTTCCAAGACAAGGTTTTTGTATCAATTCTAATGATTCGAGCCAAGGTGTGAGCCATGAAATTTGTTTAATCACTGAAATGATAGACTCTGTGCCACATGAGTCAAATTCATTACTAATAAACCTAGCTGAATTTAAAGGAGAGTTGTTTTACCGACGAGAATTATGGTTTGGACCATATTTCTCACTGGAAAACTGTAAAGCCGAATTGGACGTACGAAGCATACGAAACATGTAGTACAAAGCTGCACAGGTTACTGGAAATCACATATCTGTTTAGTATTGATCAGCACACAGCATTGTCAAAAAGTGCAATGAAATAGGTGCGATACACAAAATGCCAAATAATCTTTATTGTGATGCAAAACATCGATTGCACTCTTGTGGTTGCATGAAAGGTCCTTATTTGAACTTTATACATCATTCACGCTGTTATCATGACATAATGAGTTTTACTAGAATACTTGACTTGACTCGAAGCCTCATACTCGGTTCAGTATCAATCATTTCGATCATTTCGACATCAATTTTGCACAGCGTGATATGAAGTTCTTAACTTGGAAGGTTCACCGATCTGCAAAATTTGTTGTTGAATTTTTATCTGTCCCCTGAGCTCAAAACGGCCGAGAACCACTGATTTATATGTACCTAACAAATACTGCTATTGATTTCATTCTATCAATCCGATTAGCTTTGATTTTCAGTGACAGTGGCTGGTGGATCTTAACAAAAGAAGGCGCGTCATCACAGAAGCAGAGACTCACTCTTGCATGCAACAGATTCTGCTTGGAGTCGTTTATTTCCACGATTGTAAGATCATTCACCGAGATAGCCACCCAGGTAATATTGTTTGCGGTGGTTCCAGTCAGTGCAAACTGCTTGATTTCTAATATGTCCGACTACAATTAGAACTGATCAGTTTTCAAAACTAGTAACTAAGACTAGAACCAACGAACGTTAAAAATCCGCAACTAACTAACCAAAATATAGCCAAGTAATAACGGATAATTTAATTTATGAATAACAAATGAGCTAAGCATTATTGGAGATAAATCGGCATTTAAACAGTCGGGGTTTTGGGTTTCGAAATGGAGTTTCGGCCCCCCAAAGCCTCCCTTCTTATATCACTGTCTTTTGGTAGTGATGACTCTGAGTTACCAATGTCTGCAAGATCATCACATAACAGAACACAGGCATCAAGATGATACGCATTTTCTAGTTGTTCGGCAACTACATTTTTATTGAAATGCACAACTTGAACTAGAACTACTAAAAAAAGCAGCAGTTACTTTAGTTCGCCATCATTCAACTGGATGGGTAGTTTGTACAACTTTGTATACTTTTGTAACTTGATGTTGAAAATTTGATTGACAGCTGACAGACTTCCTAAACAATAATGAGGTGAAGTTTGAAGATTTTGGTCAAACTACCAAGGTCGACTGTGACAGTCACACAATGAATACTCTCGGCGGCAGTCCCGACTATTAATGACCCGGAAGTTCTCAGCAAGAATGCACATAGTTTCGAAGTGGACACCTAGTCGCTGGGTTGTGTTTTGTGAGTTGATGCACCAATAGCACCATTGATAAGGGATCTTTATAAAAGGTAGTCGCAAGGATCTTAAATGTAAAAGGTCGCACGGTTCTTGAATGTAATTCTGGGCTAAATCGAGTACCTGACTGATTCTATCCTGATCCTAGTATTCGGCTTTAGGTTGATTATTTGAGTATTACCTCTTGTGACGGCATTACGTTTTGAAAATTGTGGAAAGTTCAAATATGCGACCACAAATAATATAACACCATTTCTACACCACCTTAAATAATTTTGTATTTTTCAACCATACCGATTTAGTTCCACTATGTGACAATGCGTGGCTTGATCACGACTTGATATATGTCATTTCCACTAACACTGTACCTCAGTGGTTCTCAACCTTTTTGTCTTCGCGGACCCCTGCCAACCCCCTCAAGTTTTCGTTCAAATTTAGCTCAATTATCGCACAACCGTCATCTGTCTTGTGCAAATATTAATTGTAGACTAGCGATAAACAGCAACAAAATGACTTTTCTTGAAAATAATATCACACCAAATGTAGACTTTTATTATTTCGAAGCGAATTTAACTGTTATATATATTGTCTTGAAAATCCGTGTCTTCGATTTGATAGGAACGACTGCCGAAAATCCATTTCCACAAAGACACGTGATGGCTAATGTAATATCAACGCACAACGCTTCCGACAACTTAAGGTGTAAGTTTTTAATGAAGGTATCACGACACTAGCAGCAAATTTATCAATGAAAATTATATGATCAATAATATTTTCAACTGTGGGAGGCTGTAAACCTCGATTGGCCGTATCGCAGCATAAGAAACATGCAGGGCAAAGCTACGCAGTACCCTCATTAGTGGAAATGACATTTCTGTGAAGTCGTTGTCAGCCCACAGCATTATCACAATGCGTTATGAAATATGATAGATTATAAAAAAAAAAACCAAATACTAGATCTAGAACCGTCATTACATTGTTTGTATTCGCATAAAAGGTACACTCCACCAAAATGATTGTTAGCACTGACTTAGTGGGCAATTTCTGTATTTGAAAGCCATATTTGATCCGACAGTTGAGGCAGAAGAGCCAGCTGCTGTACCGGTGCTTTGGATCAGCAAATGAGTGGATATGACGGATGAAGCTGGAATCGGCATGGAAATCTTGGTATCGTCGCTGTGTCTGGATATGCAATCAGTACTGATATGAGATTACAATCTAATTTGATAAATACGCAAGTGAATAAAGTAGCCTTCTTGACTACTGAAATAGAAGTAGAAATAGCGCTGTAAATTCTACTCAATTAGAAACAAAAGTAGGCCTACTTGAATTATACTATCGTTGTGAAAACAAGGGGACGGGTATATTTAACTATAGCTGGCCTTGAAATAGCTGAAAAATATTCATTGATTCAAATAAAATTCCGATATTTTCCTTGCTATGGCAGTCGTTCAAATAACTGCAAAATTTTGATAGATTTGATTCCAATTTCAGGTTACCTAAGATGTGACAACAACAACAACGGTGTACTTTACAACGATAGCCCGCGAATATTTATGTACACCAACGACGAGCAATTGCATGTAATTGCAGAGAGACACGATAGAATCTCACTACACACTTCAACAATACGCGATCACGCTAACCAAGAAAGTAATCTTGCTCGCGTATTTCCGCAACAACATGTCCGAGCATTTGTCCAAGGTGGGTTGAATAGATTTGTGATTTGATTGGAAATGAAAGCAATATAATGCTAATGATACAAGATCACAACAGTTACTTATTCGGTCAGATTTTAGAATACATTACTTCTACTTGATTGATTTTAAAAAAGGCTGCTTACTTTTCACACTTGGGACGGTCAAGTGGAAGTAGTTTATCATATCTACTCGAAGCAATAGTGCAAGTAGGTAAAACCTACTCTAGTTATTTGTGAACATGGAAGTACGTTTTACCGACTACTTCTGTCAAGTAATATCAAAATGCTATTGCCAATTGCATACATCTATACTATTTCTACTAAATCACTAGTGGGAGTAGTGATTCCCAGGACTTGTCAAAGCCACTTGAAGTAGAAGTAAAGAAGGATGGTTGGAAAGGTAGTCAAATCGAGTAGTTTTGAAAAGTATATTTGTCCAAGACGTCGTATACTTTTAGTAACTGATCGTAGTTGGCTACATTAGAAATTGCGAGATTCATGTTCACGACTAATACAAAATGACCGATTACATTACCAATAGATGCAATTTACCAAAATAAATTCTGTTTCCCATGATAGACGGACTACTTTTGCTTAGTTGTTGTGGCAATGTCACTCATACCAGTAGTAAAAACTACTTTAAACTTTATAAAATTCAATGTATCAAAGGTGAGTAGTTTTGTTTAAACCGCGGTTGGTTCGAAGTGGAAATACTTTTGCCTGTAACTGAGTATAAACTTGTGTCGTTACTTCTACTTGTAATTAGTTAAATATTTGAGAAGTTACTTTTACATGAGTAGCATCGCCGTCTATTTTGACCACCTACTACTTGTTTGTTTTAAATTTACGAGGTTACGTCTACATGAGTATATTGAGCACCTTTGCTTTAATATGTGTTTTCAATCATGCAGGAGAGTTAGGACCACACAAAAGGGATTCTGTGTCCTCTGATGAGAACCGTGATTTGCATCGAACAGCAACGTAACTTCACATCCTACAAATTGGAATTGCTACAAAAATACAGATGGAATCATCGTATGGGAGCTCGCTTACGATACGCAGATTGTATTCGGAAAGACTCGTGTTTGGCGACTCTACTTTAGACGATGATTCGTGATATTCTTGATGCAATTTTGTGTGGTTGCGAAATCGACTTTTACAATAAATTTATTCATTAGCAAATGAAATCGCTAAGCTCTGCAACTGATTGTCTTTTCATCAAGGCTGTATCCAATTTACAAGGTTTCAAGTCTCACTTTTGTAGATATCACTCGAGTCAAGTCGAGTCGGTTTCAATTCACCACAGAATCAAGTTCGATTCAAAACATACAGTGTATTATTAGGCGTGTCTTGTCTGTCTGGATATCTCAGGTATTACTCCTCAATTTCGAGTTCCAGTCATTTTTACCAAAACTTTCACTTTGTGAGACGAATCCCTCGCATTGCTGATATACTATATTATCTCATTTCTAACCAAATATGGTCAGTGTGAGTCGTGTAGTACTGGTTAAATAAAAGTCTGCATCGCTACTCGACTGGAGGAAAAAGAAACTTCAAGTCCATTATACTGAATTAAAAGTGGAACTAGCGATTTTCATGACATGTCGATACTACACAAATTACATGGAAATCTTTTCACGAACACTGGGGTATCATTCTCGAAGTAAAGTTGTATGCTGCGGGAATCAGATTTATGTGAGGAAGATAGTGTTGGTCGGTGCGTTCAAAAATTCGAGACGAGGAGTTTGATAACCTTGTACGTAATATAACGAGTCTCGAGAATTTCCGTTGAAATATCACGTTATTCGGTTTGTTAATAATAAATGGGATTTTTTTTTCGCGCTCCGCGCGATTTACCCCAGGCTACAGTTATTGCTCTTTATATTGTCCGACTCTGATGATTCAGAATCCTCTCATCAACAGCCATAAAGTTCCATGTCATTAAACTATCCGTTGGGATTGCAAGCATTCTGATTGCACTTTTTAATATATTGTGACATCAGAAGATGGGGCGCGAAAATTTTCACTATCATGAAGGGACGCGTGCCAAAAAACTTGGAGAACCACTTAATAGAAGAACGTGGATATGGCCTTACAGAGGGTTAGAAATGTATCATGTTTCACATTGTTTAGAATCATGACGGAAAATAGATATTTTTTAATTTACCGTTAATTTCTCATTACCTGAGCAGCTGAACACATTCCTGGGCAACATTTATTAACAATGTAATTTATAAATGAAATCAAAACACGCTGAAGAATAGTTGAAATTTTTCACTCGGCCCGTCAACGTATATCTACTTCTCAGTTGGCCCGCGGATGAAAATAATTGCCCACCCCTGTTGTAGTGGGTTGGTTCGGTCTAGTGATAACATAAACCCTGCAAATATACCAATTGCATTATATACGCAAAAAGCTGCTGCTAAAATACATAAGCAATAAAGATAACGCCTTTCGGCGTCTTACATATTCTCAAACAACCATTATTCAGTTTAATATTGGACTCCAAGTATCAGATATTAAAGTCGAATTCTTGGGCAATGGATATACAACTCGAGCGTATTTTATTTCCTAAACATTCGCTACAGTTTTCCACGGTAGACTGCTTTTCCGGATCGTGAAGTTTGCCTCGTTTCATTTTTCACAGCGATCATGATAACGTTGCCCAAGGCTATAGCGAACGCATAGGGCGTAACATTTCAGACTAAGAACGCTATTACTCTGGTTGACACTATTTCAAGTTGAACAGTACAGTTTTCAGAATGCCGTAGCAATAGGTTGCTCAAATGGTATGACTGATATAAGCAGACTTCACATTGCGCAGTAATGAATTAATGCCCGAGCAGAATCGAATATACTAGCGATATGATGCTTTCGTTTCCCAAATATTCTGGCAGATCTCTAGAAATAATTGCTGCGAATTTTAGGATTCACGATATTTATTCTCACGCGCTGTTGGCTGCAGCGCAGACATTTATATCATTAATATATATTTAGGCTTCCGAAGGTATCATGAATGTGCGGTAGTTATGATGAGATACCGCGCTTCTTCAGCGTTATTGACAGATAGCTACGTGACATTAGGGTCTAGCACAGGAGTGGGCAAACTTTTCAGCTCGCGGGCCGCATTATAATATGGTCGTATGATAGTATGATTATATAGTAATCATGGCGACATGGAGATAATACATGGATATGGAATAAAACGATTGAAACCTTGATTTAATGATAACGGACATGTGTCAGCCTTTCTATTAGCTGGTCATCCTCAATCAATTCGTCAAGATTGGGGATGAGAGAGAGAGAGAGAGAGAGTTCTTTTATTAGTCAACCATGAAATATAGTAAAGGCAATGTCCACGAACATTCACGTCCAATAGTATACATTTTTTAAATTTTCCTAACTATAATTTACACGGTATAGACTGGGGGACCCGATATGACCGAAGTCTTTTAGGCCGAAGTCACCCAAGCATATTGGCAGTAATAATTATAATATGGATCAATTTCTTCTCTCAGTCGAGTAGCACCGCAAAGAGTAACGAAATAAACAAAAGTAAATAAACGACAGCAACACTAGTGAAGGACGGTTACCATAGTTAACAGTGTGATCAGAAAATAACAATTTGACCCATGTACACAGTGGTAATATTATTGTAGCATATTAAATGAATCAAAACAACAAACAACATCACTGTGGTCATGAGATATGTTCTTCTTAGTACTTGGATAATATAAATTTACAATAGCGAGCTTTAAATGTATGATAAGGAAGAGTACGGTAGAAAGTTGGTACATTGTTCCAAAATTTGACACCTAAGATAGGGAATTTCTTCACAGTCTTGATGAATTCAATTTAACAAATAGGGACTGATTCTGTGAGAATCTTGTGTTATAATGGTGAATTGAATTGGGGCATTGAAAAAGTTGTCGAAATAGTCAGGTAATGTTCTTTCATTATATTGTTTCATGATTTTTACAAATTCATACAAATCCGAGACCTTGAGAATGCCCAATTTTCTAAATTCAGGACTGACACTGCTATGTGCAGGTATATTAGGCCTATATATAATCCTAATGGCTTTGTTTTGTAATACCTGGAGCTTGTTGATATGCTTCTTGTAAGAGAAGCCCCACACTGTTATTCCATATGTAAGATGGCAGTGGACGAGCGCATGATAAACAGGTAGGAGAAGTGATATTGGAACCAGCTTCTTCAGGCGATAGAGTGCACCAATGCCACGAGATATTTTGCTTGCTATGTAGGCTATAGTTGATGTGATGGTCTCATACTAGATTATCATCAATAATAATACCTAGATACTTGACATATTGACTGGTTTTAATCAAAGAGTCCTTTAGTTTGAATTCTGCGATCGCATTGTTGAGAGATCCTTTAGAGTCAAATACTAGAATTTTGGTTTTGAGGGGATTGATATGTAATTTATTTGAAGACACCCAATTGCTAACGGAGGCTAGTTCAGAGTTGGTATTGTCAATGGAAGATGCATAGTCAAATCCAGATGTGACAATACTAGTATCATCTGCAAAGAGTGTGATATTTCCTGGGGAGGAGTAGACAATATCATTTATAAATATGATGAATAATAGTGGCCCCAACACAGAGCCTTGTGGAACACCTGTAGTTACTGGTAGTTCCAATGACTTGATTGAATTGATTTCAACAAATTGGGATCGATTTCTCAGGTAGGAACTGAAAAGTTTTTTTGCAATTCCATGAACACCGTAATACTCAAGTTTTTTTTATTAAGATAGTATGATCAACGGTGTCAAAAGCCTTTTTCAGGTCGAGAAATACTCCACATCCAGTTTGCTTCGCACACAGTGTATCATATAGTTTCGACGTCATATGAATAACAGCTTGAGAGGTAGTATGATTCTGTCGAAATCCGAATTGGCATTGATTTAACAATTTTTTGTGGCATAAGAAATCATTTAGTCTTTGAAATAATAGTTTTTCAGAGATAATTGCAACGGGCGACAGGATAGATATTGGCCGGTAGCTTGAATATGGGAATGACTCTAGCTATTTTGAGATAGTTTGGGAAGATGGAAGTATAGGTTTTGCCGATTCTTATGACAAGTTGGAAATTTGAATAAGTGAGAAGTGATCGTGTCATGGATATGCTAATTCTGGGTTTGGTTACCGCTTAATAGCATGTTACCTTGAAAAACGTTTCGGTAAAAGCGTTACTTTGTTAAACTTACCTTCTTCAAGCTCTTTTGTTAGGAGGACAAAAACTGAATTTACTGTTGTATCAGACATTTGATTAATTCGGTTGATTCATATAGTACCTCATAATTTGATACATTAGACCTCTAATTAGGATGTTCGGATTAAGATTAGAACATCAAATTCAATACAATAAGTATTACAGTGACGTGCGGTCCAATGAGGCAGGTGAGGTGGTCGTGCCTCACCTGCGACATTGCAATTCATCATAAATATCTCGTAATTCACAACAAATGGTATCAATCAAATGCTATCGTCACACTCATTTCAAAAATCTAGATATTAACAGTGTCAAAGCACCAGAACCCCCCCCCCAAATTGCCAAGGAAGGTGACATTCGGTTTTATTACAAACAATGCCATCGCAGAGAAACAATAGCCAGGTAAGGCACAAACGAATCTGACTCATGTAGGCTACTATTCGCTAACAATTGGACAATCGCAACACAGCGAAACTGCCTATGGATTTCGGAATACAACCGTCCTGCAGGAATTATATGGTAGCATAGGCTACATCGTCGTTTTTTGTGGCCTTTATGCTGTGTTTGTGGTATGTGATAGCTATACTTACATAGCCTGCCTTGTCGTTGTTTGCGGTCAGTGGTGCCACTTCTAGTGATTTTACACTAGATCTGGTGTATTTTGACTTGACCAAGTGTCCTGTTGTATTTTCTTGCAAAATTAGGCAAATCTAGTGTTATTTACTGAAAAAATATTTTTAAAAAAGGAAACTATTTTCATGTGCTTCGGATAATTTATACTGATACTTATAGAGATAGTATTTAATATCCGTCTAAACTTGCCCATTTAGCACAATAGCGACCAGTCCGACGACATATATTTTAGAATGTGGAATTGCAACGGCTATCACTGCGCAGACAAAATGCTCCCTATACCTGCTGCTGTTGTTATTCACTTATTGGGTCTCTTTATCAGGTACTTTGCGTGCGTGGGTGTTTGTGTGTGTGGGGGGTGGGGGTCCATGCCTCACCAGTCACGAACCTCACCGTGCGTCAATGCAGTAATATATACTGCGTTACCTCAGACGCAGGAACGAAGTAGGCTACCTATCAGTTGATCCTTTATCCATTACAAAGCATTCATCTTCAACCTTTCGTGTTCCGTATTGATTCGGACAACTGATTATGATTAAATTGAGGCTGAAGTTAGGAACAATTTGCACCTAACTGCGCATATAGAGGAGAGGACGAATCTAAATAACACGCACAAAATCAGTTTTCCAAGTACAGCACTAAATGTTGGAATTCTAACCCGAAATCACAATTGTTATACGGACTAATTCATTTTCTTGGATATTTAGCAAGCGAAATGTTTCGAAATGCAATATTATACGGTTATCATTTATTATCATGATGAAATATCTCAAGAAAAAGTTTAAACGAGTCTCTCTAGTGATCAGATTTGAACTGCGCATTATCATTATTTCAATAAAAATATTCAATGCCTTGACTGGCTGCACAAGATCTTGTCTCGGGCCGCACGTGGCCCACAGACCGTACTTTGCCCACTCCTGGTCTAGCATATTCCAAACTTTGCGCACAAATGCAGTGCGTTTGAGAGAGACAGAGACTGAGACTGCAATTTAATATCTTCAGAGGTTTGGGATCAAAATTGAACAGCTTTGACCGAATTTCCCTTGGACCTTGCTTTCATATGAGACTCTACTTGCTTTTTATTTTGATATGTGTTTGAGAAATAATGTAATGCTTGACTCGATTCAGGTCATTAAGCAAATTTCCGCTCAATTTAACCTTTGACCCTTATAGTTGTTTCGTCCTGAAGTAGCAAAGTAGCGTAACCTGTGTATTGTAGGTAATTGCTGCGCTATACTTAACTTGACGTCAACTCTGTAGTAAGTTCTTGAACCAAGAGATTGCTCAATACAAGATTTATTCGTCGTTGATGTTTGTCGTAGGTAGCGTAAAATGAGTCTCTCGAGTCAACTAAACATGCGCTTATATAGACTCGTGATCACTGCAATCGGAAGTCTTATTCGTCTCCTAATATGGCGTGAAATACACAATATTGGATATTATCATATAGTCCCGCAAGCAGGTGCATCATATCTGTATCACAGCTGTATAATTTGCAACACTCTGCCACAGCTTGGCCGCGGTTTTTCTCTGATCGAATGAAAGCCAGATCGCATCAGATCTGCTTGCGGTTAGTAGGTTTGGAGGTTGTCAGTTACCATATACTCCAACAGGATGTCTCTCGGTTACGAGATATACACATTTCAAGGTTGATCGACAACAGGGATCTGTTACAATATTCACTATAGCATGCTTGATGTGTAGTACGTGATTTAATTATACAGGTAATGAGTTCTCCATGCTAATTATTGGTTGTTTGTTTGTTAACTTAAACCCTTAAGTTGCCGAGCAACTGTACCGTTCCCCTTCCGAAAAAAGAGACAACAATAGGTCTAAAATGTCAGATAATTAAGGTAATTATTCAGTTGTAGCATGGAGTGTATCACATAACTAGAGAAATGTATAAGTGGGAAATTGATGTCCAAATGTTCAAGTCTAATTGATGGAGCAATGAGCAAGTTGTTATTCATTCATTTTATAATGTACATAACTGGCATGAAACAAATACACAATAAAGAAATCTAATCCTAACAAACACTCACGCTGAGCGTCACAGCTGTCCATGTCACAATGTGACCGCGCGCGCGGGGCTAATAAATTTGGTGATACCTCGTTATCCAGACCATCTATTTGAGCATGGTCAGTCAGTCAATATATAACAGTATATAACATACCCGCCGGGCTGGCATATACTGCGTTACTCAGATTTACTCGTTCATGGGCAGACGCGGACGATTCTTCGTATGACGTGGTCGTTTCTGCTTAGCATTGTGCAGAATTTTGGGAATCCTCGGGCGGAATCTCGGGCTATGGTCGTTGATCACTGCAGCGATTCTCGCATACTCCAATGGCACATGATTTTGTTGTCGTTGGGGTTGTTGTTGCTGTGCGGGTTCGTCGCCGACAGATGCATTTGGTGGTGTTATCTCCTGGACTGGTACACAATCGTCAGAAGTAGTCAGGTCGTTGGTCGATGTGTCCGATTCGATAGTCGGATTCAATGGTTGATTGTGTGCATCTGCGTCGGAAGTATATGTTGTTTCGACGACATTTGTTGAGTCTGCGAGAGATTTGGTTTCGTCCTCGAGATTGTCAGAGTCATTGCCCGTACGGATCGTTTGTAGTTCGTGAGCGTCGCCATGAACGTGGTGAGTAATCCTTTCATCAACAGCATACTGTCGCCGGCGGAGTCGTGCACGGAGGGCCTGCAATGAACTAGCGGCAGATTCACGATGCACAATTAAACGTTGTCTAAGCCTATGACGATTACAACATAATAAACGGCATGAAAAGTATAAACCCCATAGCATCGTAGCGGCAAACCAACATGCAAATAAAAGCTGAAGGAAAGGGTTGGTAATAGTGGATAAAAAGGATAAAATGCTACAATTAATGGCGTCGGATGCTATTTTTATTGGCTCTAAGGGGTCAATTTGTGTAGTGTCATCCTGCCTACTGCGGTTCGAAGTGTACGAAGCGGACAGGCTCCGTAGGCGTTGTACTAGCAGCATAGAACTGGATATGTGAGATAAAACATGATCGTAATCTGTGCTAAATGAAGAATCCATTTTCCTGAATAAATGTAGGAAGGTCTCTGTGATATTGTCAACCCGTGGCGATCCTAATAAATCGTCAATGTTGAGATCCATCGAAAATTTGACTTGTGTGACAGAGGCGTTGCGTGATGTGAGAATTCCATTCTGATATTTGAAATAGGAATCACCCACCTTGAATATTCTGGTTGCGTTTGCGGAGCCAGTGTCGATGTATCTAGTCTCCAAAAAGGCTGTGTTGTTGTCGTATAATTGACCGAAATATGTCCTGTCTGTACTGAACGAGATGAGTGGTCGGGCGCTTAGTGTTCCGTCCGGGAAGAATAAGTTGTTGTGGACGGTGATGTTTTGTGTTATGCAATGCATTTTGTATAAGAATGAGTCGAACACACCCAATCTTGAGTTGTAGGGTGCCATATTGAACGTCGAGTCCGGTGACATTGGTGTCAGCGATTTGTGGACGTTGTAAAACTGTTGTTCTATTGTGCAACTGAGGTAGTCCAGGTGTGAAATCAGTCGCCTGTGTCTATCCATCGAATCATCATGTAATTCCTGCATCTGTCCTAGCAAGAGACGCGTAGAAGTACTTGAGCTGTTGAGTCTTTCCGTCGAAAGTTTCAGCCCAAGGGTCTTGGCATCGCTTAAAGTGCAGCGGATTGGAACTAAGTAAAACCCTCCTGTGACGCACACTGCTCGTCTGGGCAAGCAGCGGACCAGATCGGAATTACACGTGTGCACAGACTGAAAAGATAGAGCTAGGTCTGGTATTTCCGCCCTTGATACTTCGTGGTTGCTGTTTGTATGCATTAAGATGTTTGTACGCATCCGAATTGGCGCCGTCGGACACGCATATTTGTTTGTGATGGAGGGAGGCCATATGACCGTTCCCTGGTCTGTTTGACAATTCCCGACCTTTGCTTTACATTCAGAGAGATCAGATATATCGGCTCGTAGTTTGCTGGTTATTGAATCGTATACAATCGGTATTGTATGCACGATTAGGTTGCGTAGAAATCCGGACTGCGAGTTAGCCCATTTCCATGTCAAGTGTAGTTTGTTGTTAGTTGAAAGTAATCCGTCAGCTTGTTCGGTCAGCTGTCCGTATGCGGACAGATGTGTGACAATTGCGTGTTGACATTCCACTAACGGGATATACTGTAACGTCGTTCTTCGCCTATATTTTGCGAATAAGAACCAAAAAAGAAGAATAATGTGTCTCCCAATATTGCTCAGCAACAAAACACATCTTTCCATCCAGATTGTGAAATCTGTTTGTCAAGGCGTAGATATTTGCCAGGCACGATTTTGAATGCATAATTGGGTTGTGTTTGCATTCGTTTGGTGGTTGAATATCGATCAAATCAGAAGCGGCTTCACGTCGACATACGTTAGCCGTAATAGAAATCGGAGTATCGTTTCCTTTAGCTGGGCTTGCTAACAGCCACGCCGTCAAAAGTGACAGGACAATCGATTGCCGATAAAACAAAATCCTTGAGTGCGTGCGGCTTGGAAATTGCACGTCCTGTTCGCGTTGTAATAATTTTATCAATAATAGCAGGTCTGCAAGGTAAATTCGAATCGTTACAGTGTTGAACAATTTCAAAATCTCGTTCGCTCAGAATCTGCTCGCTTGAATCTGCAATAATATCTGAACCGGATGCGTTCGCTGTTGGCTCGACTGCTTTCTGAAGCAGAATTGTATGTGCAACGTTAGCAGCGATGTCCGTTCGGCCTACATGTGTTGTGGCCACGTGGTTTTCAGCATCGTGAGAATCGGATGTAAACAGCGTGTTTGCGTTCGGTCGCGAAAAATCTGAGATGCGATCGCCGTCGCAATACATGACTTTGACATCGTATAATGCTACGTTACGTGTTCGACCTGAGATTGCGATTTGAAGATGATGTTTCCATCTGTGTAAAACCCGGAAAGGTCCTAGATAATGCTTGCGTAACCCTTGCATCTGCGATGGTTCCATAACATATACGTATTGGCAAGGGTGAAAATTGTACGGAAAATAAAGTACACATGACAGTCCCGATAAAGCCTGTTTCGGGCGTCGTCTGATGTCTGAATGGATCAAAAACACCCATATGACAATGAAATAACAAAGAAATGCAGAATAAAGTGTGAGCCAGTTCGGGTGAAGTAAGTCGATATCGTTGATTCGAAGAGCGATGCCAGCCGGCGTCACCGCTTCTAAAAATTTTGAGCAGTATTGTAGTTGTTCAAAGTGCTGACATATGCCTCCCATTGATGAGTTTGGTGTTTAGTCTCGCTAATCTGTCTGTCAGGTCGCCCCCCTACTACTTCGACCTTAGGTTTAGCGTCCTTAGGGCCTGCGCCAACTTTAGGGACGGAGGTAGGTGGTTTATTATGTTTGCCGCCACTAGCCATGAAAGCACTATTGCATGCACACTTCTAATTGCTATGAAAGGTACACAATAATCACGAATATAATGAGGCGTAAAATAAGCACACAACAAGCGAATTTGATCGTGAAATCTGCCGTAGCTATTGCAATGAAAGGGTTACCGGATGGTTGATGGTCCGGTACGGGTATAGTCCGTTGTTGCACGATATCGTTGTAGTCGTACGATATATAGTTCGTTGTACTGTATAGACGTAATCCCTTGTTCACCGAGCACGTGGTACCATATAGTTGTTTCGTCCTGAAGTAGCAAAGTAGCGTAACCTGTGTATTGTAGGTAATTGCTGCGCTATACTTAACTTGACGTCAACTCTGTAGTAAGTTCTTGAACCAAGAGATTGCTCAATACAAGATTTATTCGTCGTTGATGTTTGTCGTAGGTAGCGTAAAATGAGTCTCTCGAGTCAACTAAACATGCGCTTATATAGACTCGTGATCACTGCAATCGGAAGTCTTATTCGTCTCCTAATATGGCGTGAAATACACAATATTGGATATTATCATATAGTCCCGCAAGCAGGTGCATCATATCTGTATCACAGCTGTATAATTTGCAACACTCTGCCACAGCTTGGCCGCGGTTTTTCTCTGATCGAATGAAAGCCAGATCGCATCAGATCTGCTTGCGGTTAGTAGGTTTGGAGGTTGTCAGTTACCATATACTCCAACAGGATGTCTCTCGGTTACGAGATATACACATTTCAAGGTTGATCGACAACAGGGATCTGTTACAATATTCACTATAGCATGCTTGATGTGTAGTACGTGATTTAATTATACAGGTAATGAGTTCTCCATGCTAATTATTGGTTGTTTGTTTGTTAACTTAAACCCTTAAGTTGCCGAGCAACTGTACCCTACGCCGTAAGGTCTTAAATGTCACTTTGACATATAGACTATCAGACAAGCTACCAAGAAATCCAAGTGACAAATATCAACTGTCTTCCAACATCAGCTACACCTTGAATATTGTATTGATAAAACAAAGTACTGTTCAGACCCGAAATGAGCGAAAAATTGTCAATTTTTAAAATGGCCTAACTTCTGTGATCCTGTTTGGAATTAGCTCATTGATGGTGGACTACTGGGATCTGAATAGTGTAATAAATCTAGTGATCCCAGTCGAATACAGCTTTGTTAAACAGTGCAATGATATCCTCCACAGCCTGATACTCGATTCAGAATATATGGATATCGTTCCTAAACCTTCGGATGGCGCCAAACCTCACAGTAACCATGCCCATTGCTCATTAGGGTTGTTCAGATTTGAAAAATTGTCAGGAAACTTCGATTCTTGTGATCCAAATGATGGTTTAGTACATAAAATCACTTCTATGAGCAATTTTGGTCATCTTCGTCGTAATCTTCTATCCCCGAAAAGCCCCCAAAGATGCACGTGGCAATTCTCCTTACTGCTTGATCTGTAGTGTTGACCATGTGACCGGTTTATAGCTTTTGTGACGTTATCGTTCGAAAACGGCCATGCAGAGACGAGATATTGCAATAAAATAGATATGGCTTCATAATTTTAATCAAATGCAGTCCAGTAAAGGCCACATGCATCTCTGTTTTGCTCAGCAAAACCTGTCTGTCATGCTCATGGGAATCATGTATTGGTAGCACCATTGGCATTGGCTTGTATTGGATCGCACATTGAAGAAGCGCTGTTGGATTGCAATTCGTGAACAAATACTGATATTCCCAGCTAGTTTTCAGCCATAAGGTATTATTCAAAGGTATGTAATGTCAGTAATACTTTTCTCAACTTCAAACCATCTGTAAAATTATTTTACTAAAATACCGAGTTATTTTATTTTATGGCAGACTGCAATTTAGTTGAAGAAGAATGCCTGAAACAATGCATCAACACAATGTTGAGCCCTTGCCTTATAGGTAGCCTATTCTGGTCATATTTCATACGTTGGCCACCTCTTGAACAGTTAGAATGACACAGGCTTGCGTTGTGGTAGTTTCGGGGCAATTTTCTTTCAGATATGGCGGATGTAGTAGAACCTCATCTAGAGTCGGTAACTTGGAGTGACTAATACACTCAGAAAAATATCCGACCGAATAGTGACCAGAATATCGGACCAGATAGTGGGCAGACCTGAATCTTGTTCATGGTTGGTCCGCAAAACCCATATCCGCTTTGTTTCAGACATTCTTCCGCAACTAAATTGCAGTGTACCGTAAAATAATATAACTCGGTATTTTACAGATAATTTGAAATTGAGAAAAGTATTAGTGATATTACATACCTTTGAATAATACCTTATGGCTGAAAACTAGCTGGGAATATCATTATTTGTTCACGAATTGCAACCCAACGGCGCTTCTTCAATGTACGATCGAAAACAAGCCGATGTCAATGGTGCAAACAATACATGATTCCCATGAGCATGATAGACAGGTTGTGCAGAGTAAAATCGATATGCACGTGGCCTTTATAGGACTGCATTCAAGTACAATTTTAAAACATGGCTACTTTATTGCAATATATTATCCCTACACGGCCGTTTTCAACTGATAACGTCACAAAAGCTATAAACCGGTGACGTGGTCAACATTACATATCCAGCAGTAAGGAGAATTCCCCCGTGGATCTTTGAGGGGTTTTCGGGGATAGGACATCATGATAAAGATGACCAAAATTGATCATAAAAGTGTTTTTATGTACTAATGTACCATCAGTTTGGCCACAAACATCGAAGTTTCCTGACAATTTTTCAAATCTGAACAACCCTATTGCCCATGCATGCAGTTATTGAACATTTCGCAGTTGGATGATAGAATGTACTTTTTCGGTAATAGTATATTTAACTGCCCAGAATGTATATGGATAAAAATGTGCACTGCGCTCTAAATATGATGCTGAGTTTTTTATGTGCTGGAAAATTTGGTGAGCTTTAGGGAAACTATGTCGTAACTCACCAACTTTAAGCACCACATTAGTCATCTGGGGTCTTTCAATATCATCTCAAACCAATTCTTGTCAATATGTAATAAAAAGCCTTGGCGTTCTTCTTGGAAAATTGAAGACAAATATTTGGTAGCCACAGATCATAGTGATGGATAATTTGGTCAGTTGTGTTGAAGATGAATTTGAATACCATGCAACATGGTGAACGCTTGCGCACACTTGCATTATGGCCCCAAGATTTTCGTCCAGTCTCATAAACTACAAAAATCTATCTCATTGCACGTCTGATACATCTACATCACGCGGCTGAATAGAAAGGATTTGCGGGTGGCAAAGCGGATTTTGCGGGTGGCAAAGCGAATTTTGCGGGTGAATAGCAGGGTTTTTCGGGTCACAAAACGGGTTTTACGGTTAACTAGCACGGTTTTGTGGGTGAATAGCAGGGTTTTGCAGTTGAATAGCAAAGATTTGCTGGTAACAAAGCGGGTTTTGCGGGTGCATAGCAGGGTTTAGCGCAGGGGCGGGCAACATACGGCCCGCGGGCCGGATCCGGAGGGATTTTGTCCTGCCCGCGGATTGTTTTCCGTCTTACATGATGATGTGGCCCGCGGCCCCAGTTAGCCGAGATTCCCCACTACTTGCTTATTAGGTCCAATTTTAGTGACTGTATGTTATTATATACATGTATGAGCAGCGTGCGAGAGTGGAGCTTATGCGTACGTTCGTCGAAGCGAAAATACTTGCATCATCGGCATTTACGATGCATACTCAACCCCAATGTCGTTTGTGGTAATCATGTTTTTTGTCGACTACAATGGTCTTTTACACCAGGTTGGTATTTCTTATTTTTGTATTCTGTGACTGCCGACATGTAGCACGGCACACTTCTGGGCTGTTGTAAGACACCTCTTATGCCAATGGTTGCCAACTCAAAACTATTTAAATTTTGTATAGGACGCAGGCCGCATGAATTCAATATCGAGATTAATTATGCTACAGTTGCACAACGACGCTATCTCGACACCAACTCAACCCTAATGAATTGATATCTTTGTAAATTTGGGGTCCTGGACTCATCGAACGCCTTGAAATCTTAAATAAGGATTGCACCGTGTGTAGATTGATCAGAGAGAACTAGACATGGTGGCGCCTGTATGACAACGCTATTCTCAAATGCACATTGTGTTCGTCACATTGTGTTCGAAGTGACATTTCTGTCGTTAAAATACAGGCTCCATTAAATACGATTTATTATTTGCATATGTTGATAAATGGGTGAATAATGTATCGATTCAGCAATCCGGCCCGCCAAGTACTTAATTTTCCTATATCCGGCCCGCTGACTGGAGAAGTTGCCCGCCCCTGGTTTAGCGGGTCACAAAGCGGGTCTTGCGGTTAACTAACAGGGTCTTTCGGGTCACAAAGCGGCTTTTGAATAGTATATTCTTATTGAAACGAACCCGAATATTTTCGGCTGACACTCGTCAGGGGTAGTCGTCAGCAACTAGTTGAGAATTGGAAAGAACATGGTATATCAACAATCGTATAACAAAATATGACGTCACCAGCATGAAAGCGAGAGCGTTCAATGTACTATTTGTAGGTGGTACACGAACTCCTTTTGTTGACAGAGACTTTTGGTTGGTGTATTTTGATAAAAGTCGACTCTAAGGTACACAAATGGAATTGTGAACGGCCTCGCCCAACGATTCGAAATCGGTCGTCTCGATAATTATTCGCACAAATCGGATTATCTAACAGATGTTTGCCGATGGCTTTTGCGGAGGAATAGCAGGGTATTCACCAGCAAAACCCTGCTGGTTAACCGCAAAACCCACTTCGTCACCCGCAAAACCCTGGCATTCCCCCGCAAACCCTGCTATTCACCCGCCAAAGCCGCTTTGTCACCCTCAAAACCCTGCGTTTATCCGCAAAACCCTGCTACACACGCTGCGGGTTTT
The DNA here is from genome assembly GCF_051294905.1 of Botryllus schlosseri. Lineage (NCBI taxonomy): Eukaryota > Metazoa > Chordata > Ascidiacea > Stolidobranchia > Styelidae > Botryllus > Botryllus schlosseri. Next base: position 5,391,782 of record NC_137236.1, on the reverse strand, counting down.
GCGAGTTTTACAGGTTTTGTGGGTTTTGCGGGTTTTACAGTGTCCCATCTAGTTTTAGTTTTTAGTAAGATCCGGTTCATGAGCATGAATACCGAGAAGTTATGATGTTGATTTTAATTTAATTTCGCAACTGTTGCGAATTTAATAATTCCAATTTATTTTGTAAAAAAAATATTTAGCTATAATTCTAATTCTAGGTTAATCTAAAAAAAAAGTTTAAAATGTTCTAGCTGTGCTACAGTTCAGTGTATACGATCTAGTTTTAACACTACTTCTTATTCATGGGGTAGCGTTAAAGATTCCAAGGGAGCAAAATCTTCTTGAGGTAGAATCAATTGAGTCGAGCTTTACCATCAAAGCATTTATTACGAACAATGATGGTTACTTAATCAATGTGTCGTATCTGCTATATACACCAGTACTTCATAGATTTTGGCCTGTAAATACCCTTATAAGATGGATTCTTCAACGCTAAATGAAAGTTGAATTGTTCTGAAACTTGTTGCGAAAGTCTTCAACTTCGGCAATCGTCCTAATATTATTTTAATTTTAAATGTCATCACTGTATCGTAACTTGCATCACATTACCAATGTTTGATTTTGTCTGATCACCAGACATAGGACCAAACAGAAAATATCCCTGACTCAAGTATGTTGGTAAATGTCTATATCAATTCAATACCTTCGAGTTCTTTCCAATAGATAACAACATGACTATCACCAATCAGTGTTCCCCCAAAACATGTCAAAATTTTAGGGCATACTTGGACAACTAGAAAATTTTCGTATTTTCTATATTAGCTTGGAATTAGAATTATTGTTGTACATTTTCCCCAAATTAGACATTAATTGAAACTATATCTAGGCCTACACAGTTTTAATTCCAAATTAGATTAGAACTAGAAATACTGAATTCACGAAAACTAATCAGAGTTGATTCTGATCAGCATGAGAATGTCAAGTGTCTGCGCACCAAGTTTGAATCATTTCACACTATGCCATTCTTCTGTAGGAATTCAAGGAAAACCAGATATCATATTATAATAAAAATAGGAGAATAGACACATGTCACAAATTAGATTAGAATTAGAGCAAAGAAACATTTTAGGAAGTTGTCTATATATTTTCAAATTTCTAATCAATAGCAAGTGGAGTGATATTAGTTTGTATTTTATGATTTTAATGATGTGATGCATAATTCTGTATGGACTAGAGTAGATCATGTAGAACTAGTCAACTTGGGGCATTGCTACTTGCAAATTACTAACACTCCACTTATTCATGTAAATTGATGCGGATACTGCAAACAGAGTAGGCATATGTCAGGGTTGTAACCCAGTCACAAGAGTCACAAGTCAATCGCACTTTTATAGTTTTGACTCGAGTCCAAGTCATTCTGTTTGACTGCTCGGTTTCCAGTTAAAATGTTTTTATAACTCTGTTTGATGATATCGAATGGTTTGCATTAATAATATACCAATTTTAATCACTTTTAGCAGTTTCTGGTCTCATTTTCCAGTGCCAGTACCAATAGACGAAATCCCAATAGGGTGGTTACGGTACTTTACTATTACTATTCTCCGAAATTACAATGAAATGTTGGTTTTGGCTGCCTGAGTCTCGAGTCAGATGAATTGGTTTGAGTCATGCGCAATGACTCGAGTTCAAATCGAGTCATCAGAAAATCGTGGCTCGAGTAGGACTCGAGTCTTTACAACCATGGCATAGGCCTATGCTCTATTTAAAATTCGTTCGCATTTATAATATACTAATTTTCCTCACTTTTAGCAGTTTATGATCGCATTTTCAAGTACCAGTACCAATAGATAAAATTCCAATAGTGTGGTTGCTTGACTATTCTTCCAAATTACAATGAAATGTCGGTCTTGGCCGTCTGAGTCTCAAGTCATATGACTTGGTTCGAGTCATGCGCAATGACTCGAGTCCAAGTCGAGTCATTTCTGTACTTTGAGAAAATGTCTCGAGTCAAGGCAAGTCATCTGAAAATTGTGATTCGAGTCGGACTCGAGTCGATTCATGACTCGAGTCAGTACAACCCTGAATCATAAATGTGGCAGTCCTTTTTGGGCTAGCTTTTCTTGCTGCTGATCGTTCTGGTACAGTTGTCGGAGTCGCATGTTACATGCCCTAAAACTTCATATGTGTTCGTGCGTCGTGGCACGGTAATGGCCCTCGACGAAATGCACATTTCTCTAAATAATGTGTATTTGTTTCTTAATGGAAAGGGTATCCAATAATCAATTTTATTGGCAACAGTAAATCGCGCGCAGCGCGAAAAAAATGAATAAAGTAAATTTAAAAAAAAAAATACTCCAAAATTAATGTTCATTCACGAAATAATTTTGGGACCCCTTCGAATTCGACCGGCGCGGCAGTTACGGTCCTGACTTCAGAACGCAACAGCATCCTAACCCTGTTACCTTTAAATACATTTCTACGACACATTAATATTATATATATCAGGGACGGGCAACTTCTCCAGTCGGCGAGCAAAGGAAAATTAAGTAGCCTACTTGGAGGGCCGGATTGCTGAATCGATGCAATTCAAAGCCATTTCTTTCCGATAATGACGAAGACAATGTGGATTTGAGAAAAGCATTGTCATACAGGTGCCGCCGTGTCTGCTTCTCTATGCTCAATTAACACACGATGCAATCCCTAATAAAGATTTCAAGGCGTTTGATAAGCCCGGTAATCCAAATTTACCAAGATATCAATTCATTAGAGTTGAGTACATCGTAAATGCCGATAATGCAAGTCTTCTCGCTTCGACGAACTTACTCGTAAGCTTAGGGTTACCATATTTTGCAAATCTGGAAAGAGGACATTTTTTCAAGATTTTCAGACTTGCAACACCGGAGGCAAATCCTGGAAAAATCATAAATTTTCTCCACTTCGTGGTCGGTTGACTAAAAAAAAGACAGCAAGACAGCTTTCCGGTTCAGGTCTCGAAGTAGCCGCCGGAGCGTTACTTCAGTGCGGATGTACTGTATCTCAGTCGAATTTTGCCCTATATTTAATCAAAATTCTCAACAAAGATGACAAAATCTCAAAAAAGAGAACTATTTGGCGTCCTCCGAGGAAACTACCAAAAAAGTCAAAAAAGAGGACAAATCATCCTAAAAGAGGACGTATGGCATGGTAACCCTACGTAAGCTCCACTCTCGCACGCTGCACAGTGCACACACACTTATATAATAACATACAGTCAATACATTTTGACGTTTAAGCAAGTAATGGAGAATCTCGGCAGGCTGGGGCCGCGGGCCACATTATCATGTAAGACGGGGAACTGTCCGCGGGCCGGACAAAATCCCGTCGCTGGCCGTATGCTGCCCGCCTCTGATATATATAAATACTTCTACTCATAAAAATAACAAATCTATCCAACACACTCGCGAATCGGTTTGTCCAAGTACAGGACAAAATGTATTAAACTTTCTCGTGTTTCCAATCTTAAATCACACATTTGGTCCGAATTAAGTCATTTGCGATTCACTCTCTGTGATGTTCAGCAATGGAAAGCTTTCATAATATATCGGGAGCGAGGTCGGGCCATGGCGTAATCAATAAAATTAAAAGTAAAACTTATCATTATCATGTTGAAATATATTAAGAATAGTTTAATAAAGTAATTTGATTTTTTACGCAATTTATCAATATTCTTACAACGTTTCTTGAGGCTTTCGCGGGCCGCACAAAACGGTGTTGCAGGCCGCATGCGGTCCGCGGGCCGTAGTTTGCCCACCCCTGAGTTACACACTCATGACTCGAGTCTTTACATCCATGGCATATGCTCTATTTAAAATGTATTGGTACTACCCATTTGGTAGGCCTATTGTTGAATGTAATCTTCGTTTATTACCTGAAATTCTGCATGAAGGTGATAAACTTGAAGAATAAAAGCAGCGCTGATCTCTTATTCGTGTACAATAAAGAAGGAATATTGAGGGAAATACTGGATGTCACCAAATTCCGTAGTAATTGCCAAGAAGGAACCAACTTTAGGTCTTATACACCCGATTGAATATCGGTTATTTACAAATCCTAATGATGAAATAATCAGAGGTGGTTAGTAACGAAATACTTCTACTTTTTGAAAGTACTCAAGTAGTTTTCCTCTACTTCTGATGCTTACTCAAGTAGATCTGATTTTATCGACTTCTACTTCGTAATGTTTTGAGACTTACTTACTTTTCGATATTTTAAGTTTGTCAAGTAGAAGTAGTTTAATACCCCAATATGACAGATATCCTGAGGAATTTCGGGGCTGTTTTCACAGAGTACCAACATTTAATATTCATAAAAGTCAATTAAAGCCCAGACATTTGGCTGCGCTTCTCGCACAGTAGTTATGGAATGACATATATGTTTTCACGAAAGTATTGGTGAATATAATTTAGGTCCGGATTTCTTATGGTTCCGCTCGCACTGAGTTGTCGCCCATATCAAATATTTCATCACAGTAAATATGGCCCACCAAAACGTTTGAAACTACCGTTTCGCAATCTAGCAATTACCTATCCTATCGTTATCTAGCAGCCCATGACTTGTCCTCCTAATCTGGAAAATTCGGCTTTTAGGAACGTTACAGCTGCTTAAGCAGATCACCTTTGAAGCTTTATGGTCGAAAGACATAAAATATATTTTCCGCTTTCCAGAAGTGGTATTTGTATTTCACTTTAAATTCCGAGTATGATACTCGGAGTATCATACTTTGAGTTCTGAATTACTTTCAATTATTTTGTCTGCAGAACATACATGTTGAAGCATATAAGCAAGTGTCGTAATGCCTCTATTTTTCGAAAATAAAGCTGCGCTAAAGATAAATTTTACGATCCACAATATTTGCTATTAACGTATACTGATCAGTTATCACGCACGTTGAAGCCTTATCCGATACCACTTCTCCGTATTGCTCTTCGCCTAAATTTGGGGCCTTATAAAATGGGGTATTAGGGTCCCATGCCATTATATTCTCTAAAACGGGGTCTTCCAGTAAACAAAAGGTTAGTATCGCATTTTCATATCAATACTATAATTTGCATACCATGTTGCGAAAGAATGCTTATTCTGTCGAATATTGACACCTCTGCTGGGATGCATCAAAACGAATCAACCTCTTTGCACATTCCGCATAGCTCAATGTGCAGCTTTTGACAGTCTATACCAGTGGTTCCCAACTTTTTTCGACTCATCGCCCCCTTCTGAAGCTTCACACCGATCATCGCCCCCAAATATTGGGACCGAAAAACAGCACTTCGTCGGCCCCTTCGAAAAAAACGTTTTTCCTTGGTCCCATAGGGTGATAAACCAAACCCTGGACCCCCTTTAGTCAGTGGGGTTTTTGTCGCTACACATCAGCTAACCCTATTTCATGTAGTGTTTGGTGAGTCACCGCAATTCGCCTGAACGCGCTAGGCGCGACAAATTCATATTATCCATGTTTGAATAGGTCAAATGGTCGATATGGAATGTTGGAAAAGGTAGGACCCCTAAGTAATAATTAAACATCCTCGTGCGGTATCGTTATTATATTGACTTCGTGATCCCCTATATCTGCTATATCAGAAGATATGGAAATCGTCAAAACGTATTAAACTAAAAGACGCACATGATTTCATATTGATATTTCTGATTTTTCCTTGTGGGGTGGCATTTGTCCTGTAGGGTTTAGGTCACCAAGACAGGAACATTCGACGCCAGCTATCGAGGCGCCTATGGACAATTAAACATATATGTATATATATCAAAGTTTTCGGTCAGCACAAGGGCATTTTTTTTCGGCCGAGGTCGTCTCAATGCTGATCGTTCTCGCACACTTCGCAAGTTACATGACCTCTAAATTCATATGTCGTGGCGCAGTAATGACCGACGCTGAAGTCTCCCATTTCCATAAAACATGCGTATATGGGTGACGGGGACCCCACCATCAAGATACATGATAAAAATGAATGGCACGCAGCGCGAAATGTTTTTGAAAAAGTCGCATGAATTTCTAAAAATTACTCTATCATTCATGTTAATTCACGATATAATTTTGGGCTTCCTTCGATTTCGGGCACCTCACCACCAATTGGGGGGTTTGGAGTGCGGTAGTGACGGTCCCGACTCCAATGTAGCCGTTTTAACGCACCATCGCCCCCTTCGTTGTTTTCACCCCTTTCGTCCGTTTTCGCCCCCCTATCGCCCCCTTCGTTATTTTCGCCCCCTAGACCGCCAAATCGCCCCCGTTGGGAACCACTGGTCTATACGAATGAATTACTAACCACTCAATTCTGATATACCAATATTGCAAATGCACTATTTACATTCTAATGATGCAAATTGTTTAGATTAATTGAACACTATAATACGTGGCAGGTGGTGGAATAAAGTGAAGATTCTGTAAGCGTGTAGTGATCACTTCGACATAAAGATGAAAGGTCATCTGTGCGATATAGCCAAGAAACCAGTTTCTCCAAAAGTGAAATGCAAGCTCAATGCTTGTGAAAATGCTGGCATCGGAAATCGCAACTGTGATATATGTGGTAAATCATTCAATTGGAAGAGTCAGTACAAGTCTCATATGGATATACATATTGGCGCCCAGAAGCACCAATGTGATATATGTGGAAAAGCATTCTCTGCCAAGCGAAACCTCGAACGTCATATGGATATCCATGTTGGCGTCAAAAATCATACATGTGATATATGTGGGAAAGCATTTATTCGGAAGAGCTACCTCTCGCTTCATATGGATATGCACGCCGGTAACAAAAATCACAAATGTGATGTTTGTGGGAAAGCATTCACTCGGAAGGCAGACCTCACGAACCATATAAAAGTGCATGTCGGTAACAAAAATCATGAATGTGATATATGCGGGAATTCATTTGTGCACAAGAGTAGCCTCGACAAACATATGGATATCCATGCTGGCGTGAAAAATCACAAATGTGATATATGTGGAAGAGCATTCACTCAGAATGGCCACCTCTCGCATCATATGGATATGCATGCCGGTAACAAAAATCACAAATGTGATGTTTGTGGGAAAGCATTCACTTGGAAGGGAGACCTCACACACCATATAAAAGTGCATATCGGTATAAAAAATCATAAGTGTGATATATGTGGGAATTCATTTGTGAAGAAGAGTAGCCTCAACAAACATATTGATATCCATGCTGGCGTGAAAAATCACAAATGTGATATATGCGGAAAAGCATTCACTCAGATTCGCCAGCTCTCGCTTCATATGGATATGCATGTCGGTACCAAAAATCACAAATGTGATATATGTGGGAACTCATTTGTGTGCAAGGGTACCCTCAATAATCATATGGATATCCATGCGGGCGTGAAAAATCATGAATGTGATATATGTGGGAAAGCATTCACTCAGAAGGAACACCTCAAGTGTCATATGGATATGCATGCTGGAACCAAAAGGCATGAATGTGATATATGTGGGAAAACATTTACTCAGAAGGGCCACCTCAAGAGTCATATGGATATGCATGCTGGTAACAAAAAGTAATAATGTGATGTATGTTGGAAAGCATTTACTGGGACGGCTAACCTCAAGCGTCATATGAATATCCAATATGACTGTTCAAAAAACAAGTTTTCCGTCAGATTTCACTTGCTACTTGATAAAATTGTTAGGTTGGTTACAAATAAACGCTGCGCACCAACTTTCGCTCAATTTCAACCAGTAGAAGCGAAATTCTTGCAGTGGAAAGTTCTGAATTTATCATTGAAAAATACCAAAAAAAAAAGTTTTAAAGTTTTTCTATCAACCCCATAAAATTATTAGGCTGTCAGAAGAGATGATGCACACCGAATTTGGCTCCATTTCAACCACTAGAAGCGAAGGTATTGCAGTAGAAAAATTTGGATTTGAATAAACTAGTATTTACGGTGACTAATTCTTTAATTATTTGGTATAAAATCATATATTTAAAAACTTTACTCAAATCATTGTGCCCAGTCTTATACGTGACCAGTTGGCAGAAAGGGGTACCGACTACGAATTTCATGTTCTGTACCGTTATGACGGGCACTGGTCAGCTGGTCGGGGCGCATTGGTACAACGATACCTCGATTAACTGCTTGATGTCTCAAATGATTATCATGAACGTTGAACGTATTTAAGATGTCTCACGCTATTATTCTCTATAAGTACATCTGCTACTATGTATCTCTGGTGCACATTCTCAACATACATAGCCTACATTACCTACAACATATTGCGTTGACTTATCCGATTAATAGCCTACATGTGAAGAGGCAAATCTCGTTGTACATTCGTGGGAAGCTGTCAGGTCAGCAACAAACGCTGGGCTGTTACATCCGATCCGTGCTGACAACTTATAAGCGTTGGTTCTTGAAGTTCGTGTCGCAATTGCTTTCAATATTGGTTGCGGCCAGAGCAGAGCAGACTTGGACTATCTACAAATCATGTTGGTTCACGGTCAACGAACTAGTGGGTTGTGAGAAGTTCCATTCGAAGATTTTGAAAAATGAGTGTTCTAGTTCTAGTCACGTGTTTTAGAAATCAAGCAGTACGTACCAGTCTGTTGCTAGCGGCCCATATTGTTGTTAAATAGTGTGTTTTGTTAACTCAGTCGCTTATCCCAGTGATTCATAGTTCTATGAGAAGAATGACTTACAAGTAGGCCTATAAGTAGTGATTCCCAACGATAGGCCCAAGCTAGTTCAAGTGGAAGTGGAAAATGCAGATTTGAAAAGTAATAACGTACGCAAAACGACTGTAGGCATCACAAATTTGTGCAGTTTCCGACACTAGGAACTATATGTAATTACCGTGACACCAATGGCGTTCATAACGTAACTGCTAAACAGCCCTATCTTAGATCACACTTAACATAAACTTCAGTTCTGTCTATAAAATTGTGAGATAAAGTAATTAAAAAAAACAGCTACTTTAATAAGTCATGCAAGTCGGCAAATGTACTTGACCAAAATTAGAAAAATATCGTTATACATACTTCGTTACTGATTATGTATACAAAAGATTCAGGATTCACCACTATCGCATGTTATCAACAAAATGCGTCACAACAGCGTGAAACGCCCCCACTTATTATCTACAACCCGGATAGTGTGAAGTGTTTCAAGGGGTATCATCGAGACTAGGTATTGCAGCTATTCCGCTGTGATCACTCGTCCATGATATTTTGCTAGTCTCGAATAAGAAACTACTTCTTGTTGAGATTACTCGAGAGTCCAGACTAGTACATAAGTGCCTGAAAGTGTTTTACATGATTATTATGATTGAGACTCTATACGCTACTACTGCATCAACGTCGAATAAACCATTGTATTGAGCATATATCTGGTACGAAGAACTTCACCCAAGGCAACAGCTTCTCGAGATAAGTATTGTATAGCCGAGCACCAAGACGATTGGTTAGCTGTACTATTATACAGATCATCAGAGACAATAAGCTCTAATTGCTGCATGGGCCCCGAGTACAGTCGTGAGATATACAACTTCAATACTGGGACTGACGTTTTTGCTATCGACGACAAGGACATTCTTCACGGACGAACACGGTACACGTTTTAATTGTCGATTTCTGTTGAAAACTTCACGACAGCAGACCCTATTGACTGTGTATGTGTTAGTGATTTTTGACTGTTATTGTTATATCGTTGCATATTCAATATTGTCATGTACAAGTGTTTGCTAAAGTGTCTAAATGGATAGTAATGATAAGCAACCAGTTATTGCTGATAAGGATACCGAGCCTAACTCTGTAATCGGTCACGCTAAATATGTTAAGCACGAAGCTGCTTTACCCAGTATTGCCGATGAAAGAATTAGGCACACTCTTCCTATCAGCGTTGTTAAAAACGGGCCTACGTATTTATGCGAAGCCCGAGTTGCGGACATTGCGGACGATCCGACTATTGTCGAACCGCAAGATTTAAATCGCATTCCCGTTCAGAATTATGTCGTGACTTCAGCCGTCGCGCCGACAGTGAATAGCTCAGCTTCTCTGAGACAATGTATGACTGACACGCAAAGGCAATTGACTTTGGTTGTTTACTAACTGAAGCGCATTACATTCGATACGCGTTCAGGTATCACTAATCTATGATTTTTCAAAACCAAGATAATATGCTAAAGATATGGACCAATGTATAATCAGGTATTGGATAGCTTTTGCTTGAATTCGTTAGCCTAATATGGGGAAGTATCATGTGTACAAATAGAATGATATTCTTACACAGTTGTAGAATTCGTTAAGCCCAATATTATGGGATTACCATACGCAATAATGGATTTGTCCCACATTTGCTTGAGAAGAATCAGCGATAATTTTGCAATTTATACGGCCACGCTCACATGTATTTGGGGATTAGATGCGGAAATCGGCGACTGTGATTTCGTTACGCGCGTGAGTGTGAACCGGAGTGACTATATATGTATTTGGATGTAATATCTGGTATACTTATGGTTAATGGATTTTAAGATGTTCCAATTCGCTGTGAGGTTGGGGAATAAAGCTCTTGCTCTAAACAATCTGCGGGCAGTTTGAACGAGACAGGGCTGAATGCGTCTTCTTTTAGCGAATCTCCTGGTTTACACGATAAAACGTTTGAACAGTACCGCAACCTCGTGTATGATTTTAAGTACATTTGAATGTTATGTCGAAAAGCATTATTATGCGATACAACGCGTATCATGAGTAACCTACTTAGCTATAATGGCCTCCGCTATTTAGGTGTAATCGGTGAATTCGAAGTCAACATTGTGAACGCCGCAATGCAACGTACTCAGCGCAAGACCTATCATAAAATTCGGTATAAATATGACATATCTTGTTCGGTCAGATGATATAACTGAACTGCGTAAATTGGTTCTGGATTCATAGATAACGGTCCCGTTTAAATTACGGAATATTATAGTTACGGAAATCGTTGTGTTTTTTTTCTTCAATGCATTGACGGATACCTTACACAAAACGCATATGTGGTTTTCAGCTTTCGATGTTAAAACAGTGTTTTAGGGTACACTCCATATCGCCACGTGCTCCGCTGATTTCAAACCCAACGGATTCTTGAGTTACGTAACGCTTTTAGCGAAGAAGTGTAATTTCGCGATACAGCTTTTCTGGTTCAGCATAATCGCCAGACACCATTGCGGAATGACGCATCCTTCATTCAAATAATCCACTATTGAGTAATGGTGTTCTGATGGCATTTCAAAAAGTGATTTCATATTAACTTCAGCTTTCAAATCATCGCAGACATATAACAGTACTCTGTATGATAACATCCTACATTGATCAATGTAAGTTTGACTGATAATTCCATTACTGACTGACATATCTAATAAATCCTTAAATTGTTTCAATTACGCCATGCCTCGTGAGCAGAGCAGCTATTCAGTAACTCCTTGCGTGTCAGTTGAAATCTGATGAGTTGTTTGGAATTATCTTTACAAAACTCAGCAGTACCTATCAATCGCACCTCCGCTGTCAAGATTACGTAAACCATGACCCCGGCCGCACCGGGAATTTAGTACTTGGATTGCAATTTAACAGACATGTTTGACTTACATCAAGGAGTTCGCTAGTTAGCAGACTTTCTGTACATTTTACATTTATACTTCTGCCACGTGCAGAAATTTTTTTTTCGCACGTTCTCTCCCTACATTTTTTTCTGCATGCGCCAGAGATTGACCCCTTGCTTGCAACGCTGTCAGGGAATACCGTGCCTTATTCTTTTTTATTGTTTCTGATATTGTCAACAGCTTCATAATTAGGTTTAGGTTTGCCTTATCAGACTGGTCGCTTATTGATAGATTGTGTGTTTTCTTTCATGCTTGTATCGTTATTTTGTGCCAATTGTAATAGTGCTATATGCCCTTTCCACGTGATGCTGTCGTGAGGTTTTTTTACAGAGTTGGCGAATATATACGTGTCCGTCGTCCACGCTCCGCGTTCCGGCGTACCAATCTCATACTCATGTGTGCGAATTCATCGAAACGATTTCGACCTACTCAACAACAACGACCTGGCAATATACTTCGGTACGATTCCGACACCACGTGCACTGCAACTGCAACGTCTGCAACAGTCGACAGCAACAGTTCGCCGCGATTTCACCGACGAAACTGTATCGATATCCGCTAACGATCGACCGACTGACCGAAGATATCCCACATCTGCAATCATTGGCCGACACTATAGCGCCAACACGCGTACGTAGCCATGCCGTATCTCTAGCCCCCCAACAGCTATACGCTGACGGCTGTGTGAATCAGACATGCCACGAATCGCAGACGATAATTACGCAGTTTTTACAACCGAAAACGATGCCAGACTCCACCAGGATGCCTGCACGTGGACGCAAAAGTGCAGGCACACATGAGTTGAGTAGCAGTTGTACGCCGGAAACACATGTACATTATCGATCGAGATTTTGTACGAATTTCACTGACCAGGAACACACTGGTGCATATGGGCCACGGCCCGAAACTGAAGTTTACGCGGACTTGAGTATGTTGGTTACTCTAAGTCACAATATCGACCGAGATATTGCAATGTTTGAAATGGCCACTATTGTACATAAACCGGCCACACACTGAAGTTAATTTTGCCTTCACGTGAACAGCGGCGGTCACACATGATGATTTGGGCTGTCACGTGGATGTATTTGTATCTGTTAGGCTTACTATTTGCTTAGGATTCAATTCTTTGTGTTATTCCAATTTAGGTTAACTTGTATATTAGAAAAGCAATATAAAACCTTGCTCTTGCAATGCTCAGACTAAAACCGAACCCGTGTAGGCCTAATTACTTAAAGGGTCGTTGAAATTAAAAGTCTTTACTCGTGATTGTTACTATCCGATTTCCTTTTTAATGGGGGACGGGGTGACCTTTCTGTACCAAAATTGTATTCGACATAGTAAATCGATTTTGTCATTCATGGTCGTATAATCTAATTGGCTTTTTCCTTAATTATTCGTAATTAATTCCCTTTTCGAGTGAAAATAATGCAGCTATTCCGCTGTGATCACTCGTCCATGATATTTTGCTATGTCTCGAATAAGAAACTACTTCTTGTTGAGATTACTCGAGAGTCCAGACTAAGTACATAAGTGTCTGTAACAAGTGTTTTACATGATTATTATGATTGAGACTCTATACGCTACTACTGCATCAACGTCAAATAAACCATTGTATTGAGCATATATCTGGTACGAAGAACTTCACCCAAGGCAACAGCTTCTCGAGATAAGTATTGTATAGCCGAGCACCAAGACGATTGGTTAGCTGTACTTTTATACAGATCATCAGAGAATATAAGCTCTAATTGCTGCAGTATGTTACATACAAGGTTGTCCAAACGTCCAACTCCGAATCTTTAAACGTACCGACTCTCGCTATTTTCCCCACACAAGTCCGACTCCCACAGTATAACAACTCCACCTCGAAAGTGGTAGGTCACAGTGACTGTGGAATGATTTTCATGCACCGGTAATCTGTTTCCACTAGTAGTTTTGACGGTCCGTGGACATATGAGCAGGCGACTCTTGAGCACGTGCGTCAAATTATCTGTTCGGGGTTCCGGTATATATAGGGGTTAATTTCAGGGTTGTTTCGGGATAGGGTTGATTTTTGGGTTATAAAGTTACATTCTGGGCTGCCGTTTCCATTGTGTCGCATGCTCATACATCGGGCAGCAAGTTTTGACATCTTGAAAATCGCTAGCTTTACCTGTAAATTCAGTAGAAATGTACGAAGTAACCTCCACTCAAATAGCGACGCCGACTAATTTAGACCAATCCTCTAAACCTCAAAACACTTTCATTATTGAGCATCATTTGATAAGAGTGAGATAATTGAGTACATAATCATGCCGAGGGATTTGTTTCATCAGCGCAGGGTTGTAACAAAATTACCTGAGCTCGAGACTGAGCAGTAATCCAGACTAGTCACCAAACATATCATAGTGACACACAGTATGACTTGGACGGATTTGATTCGGAGGTGAGTGGACTTAATTTTCGAGTTAAAACTATGAAAGTGAGAGGGACTTCTGACATGTAACCTTGTGGCTTGGTTACAGCCCTGATGATAAGACAATCAGTTGCAAAGCTTGGTGATTTCATTCGTAAATGTATGAACGTATTTCAAAATCCAATTACACAATCTCACAAAGTTGCATCGAGCGTATCGCGAATAATCTGCTTGAGTAGAGTCTTCAAACAGGAGTCTTTCCAAGATACAATCTGTGTACCACAGGCAAGCTCCTGAACTGTGATTGTAATTGTATCCGTCTTCTTGTAACAGTTCCAGTTTGTAGTTAGTGAAGTTACGTTGCTGGTCGATGCAAGTCACGGCGCCATCAGAGGACACAGAATCACCATGGTGTAGTCCTGCATGATAGAAAAATATATTAAATTACTCAACGTACTCATGCACAAGTAGAAGTAACGACACTAATCTATACTCGGTTACACGCAGAAGTACTGCTACCGCTTTTATCCAACAGTGTTTTAAACAATAGGCTACTTAATTTTTGATACGTTTGATTTCGTAAAATATAAAGTAATTCTGGGATATTTTCCAATCACTATTATGCTTGATATTGTCACAACAATTAGGACAAAGTGTCACATGAAGCATGGTAATTGAACATATTTCAGTAAATTGCATCGAACGGTAATGGCGGTAATGTCATCAGTCATTTGTGTTAGTCGATAAGATGGATCTCGCAATTTCGAATGTAACCAACTCCGATCAGTTACTAAAAGTATGCGATGTCATGACCAAATCTACTTTTCAAAACTACTCGCCTTGATTACCATTCAAACCTTCCTTTTCTATTTTTACTTCACAATTCATGGGAATCATTACTCCCATTCGTGGTTGAGTAGAAGTAGTATCAAGGTATAGGATGTAATATTTTGTTATTGCTTGATTGAGGTACTAGGTAAAAAGTACTTCCACGGAATACTTGAGTAGGGTTTGCCTACTTGCATTATTTCACGATGGGTTATGATTTTAAAATACTGGTACTACTATGTCACCGTTTTCAGTATTTTAACAAACTAGACCAAAAATACTTGTACTTGAGTAGCAACATGACTACTCAACTCAAACTATTTCAATATGTCTCGCGACTAGGGCTGGGCACAATGCTGCGAGTACTCGATTCTGAATCGAGTATTAATTTTAATGATTTTCTGTAGTACTGAAACGATACAATTCTGGCCAATAAGAGTTGATTTATCAATGATAATTTTACTTTTGATACTGTTTTCCTAATGGAAGGCTGTAACCCTCGATTAGTCGTATCGCAACATACAAAATATGTAGTACAAAGCTACGCAGTGTTACTGGAAATAACATTTCTATGAGGTCACGATCTACCGATGTCAGAGAGTCAGAAAGTGCAATGAAATACGGTAGGCTAGGTTGAAAAAAATATCGAATTATGTTTATAATGTTATATGGAACTGGCCTTATATTCCTTGTGGCCACATAAAAGGCACATGCTTGAACTTTCCGCACTCTTCATAATATTGTGACGCCAAAATAAGTGGTAGTGGATTACTCAACTGGAATCAGTCATGTACTCGATTTCTCCTGGTCCCGCTGACTAAGATATCAGACCCTTCCGACCCCATTTCATGAAAGTCCCTTATCAATGTTGAGTGATACTCACAAACACACAACCCAGAGATCTTTGAAACTATGTACATTATTGTCGAGAACTTCCGGGGCAATGCAGTTGGATGTGCCGCAAGATGTACTACTTGTTTGACCATCACAGTCGACTCTGGTATCTCCAATCTTCAGGCCCATATTGTTCAGGGATAGGTTCTCCAGCTGTCAATACAAATCTCACATTCAGATACACAAGTTTACAAATTTGTACAAACTATTAATCTGGCTGGTTGATGGCCAACTGAGTAAAGTTTTTTGAGTAGTTTTAGTTGTAGTTGCAGATTTGAAGCGCGAATAGTTCTAGTTGTAGTTATGAAAAGTGCATAGTTCTAGTTATGCGTTTCCAAAACAATTGCCGAACAGCTAGAAAACATGCGTCGTCGTTTCACGAGAATCGTGATACCAATGTTCTGTTGTTTGATGTTCTTGCAGCCATTGCTACATCACAGTCATAACAACAAACAGTGATGTAGCCAGTAAAGTGGGTCTTGGGGGTTGACACGCCTGTCATTCCTAAATAAAACTCCCGTCCATTTGATAAACTGATTCAGTGATTCTATCTCCGATATTTACTAGCTCAATTGTAATTAGTAATTTGTGTCATCAGGTATTCATTCGTTGCAGAATCTTAATGGTCATTAACTCTAAGTTGAAACCAAGTAGTGTATTTTGAAAATCCAGTAGTTTTGTATTAATCTGCGACTACTGCCAGCAATGTTACCTGGATATCTGTGTGAACGATCCTACAATCATGAAGATGAAAAACTCCAAGCAGAATCTGTTACATGTAGTAATGTGTCACTGGTTCTGTGATGGCGCATCTACTTTGTAAACTTCCATCAGCAACTGAAAACAAATGTTAAGTTGATAGGATTGATAGAATCAAAACAAGAATATTATATGCATCTAAATCAGGGGTGGGCAAACTTTTGAGCTCGCGGGCCGCATTCAACATCTAAATCCATTCGCGGGCCGCATTATATAAAATTGAGATTATATAGTGAGGACATGGAGATTATATATGTTCCTATTTAAAACAAAACAAACAATGTTTTGATGATATCGTACACACGTCAGAAACATGGCGAGATTTCATTGGCTGACCGACCTCAATAACCAATTTTTCAAAACTATATAGATGAAAATCGGTTGTCCCGATTCTTAGACCAGGATTGAAATTTAAATCTATGAGCAGCGATCTGTTCATAGATTTACTAATTCCACTTTTTGTTCAGTTCCAGGACACACAATACTCACAGTATCATAACCGTGTTAGCTTCAAACACGCATCTACGATGTGTGGATAAAATATAAATACCCCAATTCTACGCATGCAGAGAACGAATCTGCCTAAGACACGCGCAAATCGTTTGTATAAGCACATCACTGAAATAATTAAGACTGAAGTGGCCAATATGAAATCCCACTCGTTATCCGAATTACGTCAATCTCGTTTAGGATTTCTGTGATGTTTAGTATATAGTTGAAACCTTTCAAACTGCGTGGGCCTTGAGATGGGGCTGTCGCGCCAGAAATTAAACATAAAGAAAGGAAGTATTTACGTTAAAACAGTGGCCCTCAAACTTTTTGAGGCACCCCCCCCTTATGATGGTGAAAAATTTCGCGCCACCCTTATCGTCAAATCACAAAACGCAACTAGGGTGCTAGCAAACTTAACACATAGTTAGATGGCACGGAAGGTTACGAATGTGGATCAAGAATTTTTCAATATGAAATTTAGACTAAATACACAGCAATGCTCATGATGGGAATGAGAATCGCGCGGAGCGCGAAAATTTTTTTCAGTGGAGGGGGGCGCACCACAGTTTTGGAACCACTGTCTCCGAATTATCATGGTGAAATATACTAAGAAAAAGTTTATTGAAGTCCCTGCATTAATTCGATTTTTAGTACGGATTTTATCAATATTTTTTAAAAGTTTCTTTAGACTCTCGCGGGCCGCACAGAAGGGTGTGGCGGGCCGCATGCGGCCCGCGGGCCGTAGTTTGCCCACCCCTGATCTAAATTATTGGTTCCCAACCTTTTTAAGTAGCAAATTTTTAGTACCGACGAACCTTTCGAATTAGAAACTTTCTTTATTGCTGCTTTTTCGATATTTGACGTAACATACGCAGTGCTGGGCAAAATCTAGTAACTGAATGATTTGAGTCTAAATCGAGTATTAGGCTTCTATTCCAATATTTGCTCATCACTCATTATGACATCACACCAGAATGGATGATGCGGAAAGTTCAAATATGGACGTTTTATGTGACCATGTGGAACAACATGCCAGTTGTACATCACATTAAAAATGATTTGGTATTTTTCGAGCATACCGATTTCTTGCACTTTGTGAAGATGCTGTGGGTTGATGACAACTTCCAAGAAATGTCATTTCCAGTATTGTGCGAAGCTTTGTACTACACGGTAGGTATGATGCGATACGTCTAATAGTTTACAGCTTTCTACAGTGAGAAATTTTTATATTTTCCAAACCAGATTAGCATTAGAATTACAGCTGCACATTTGTCTCAATTAGATTAGAATTACTTGGTTCGGTAAACGAAATAAAATAAAAATCAAGTCGACTTCTTATCACATCAGAGCTGCTTTTCATCGGCACAATAACGGGAAATGTCACGACACCGAGTTTTGCTCGTTTAGCATGATGAAGTTCTCTTGTGGCATATCAGGAAACCAGTAATTATAATGGAATTGAAACGAGATGGTAACAGCAGTATTCAAAATGTAGATTAGAATTAGATGACCGGCATTTCGCTCAATTAGACAACTTGAATTACCGAGTGGTTCAAGTCTGCTAGTAATGAACGTTACTGAGCTAATGCAATTGCCACCACTGCTGTTTGAGATCTCAACAGCATAGTAAAGATCTCACCTTTCTTTTGCACAACTCGAGAACAATGTCAACAAAATCTTTGTCTTGGAAGAGTCCGGGAAATGAAACCTGGACGTCAGCTCAATCTGGTTGTGCGCAGGTTTTATGGAACGTAGCCGCTGAAGGACTCGTTGACAAGCACTTCTTTTACAGAAGCTCGATGAGACGGGTCACTCGCCAACATTCTAGTGAGGAAATCACTGACAATAATCAAATAACAGATACTAACTCCTAACTCGTGTATATTGCCAAATATATTTGGGAATCAAGATTTGTGGAATTGGAACGATAATACGAATATAGATTTGGATTTGATATCGTAAACTTATGCCGTGTTTGGATAGGAATAGATTCAAGGATCAGGAGAAGCAGATTTGCAGACTTGGATACCTAGAAAATTTTCAGCTTTATGAAGTTATATCAGGATTAGAATTACAGTACATCTACAAAGTATTTTTCCATATTGGAGTACAATTATAATGATAGCAACACAGTAATGATAGCTACACAGTGTTTGTTTCGAATTGGACTAGAAGAAGTATAAAAGCTAAGCAGTTTTACTCCAAATTAGGCAGTTATTAGAATGATGGCTACACATTAGATTACAATTAGAGCTACTGAGCTCACGAAACCTTGCACATGGAATGAATCTTTCTCATAAGCACAAGAATGCCAAATGTCTGTATATCGAGCTTGGTTAGTATCGTACGATACAGCTCTTCTGTTGTAGTTTTAGGAAAACCAGAAATTAGATTACAGGCATTCACGCTAATTAGTTTTATTAGACAACTACACTACAATTATTACCTTGATACCTCTGTCAATGATCTTACAATCGTAAAGATAACGACGTTAATAAGAATCTGTCATATGCAATACCGATTCTCTGCTTCTGTGATGGCGCGTCTTTTTTTAAAAAACTTCCATCAGCGACTGAAAACATAAATTAAAGGTAATCGGATTGACAGTATGAAAACAACATAAGTTATTTGTTGGGAACATCTAAATCAGTGGTTCTCAACCTTTATGAATTGGCGGACCTGTAAAATTCGACAACCAATTTTTTGAACCGATAAACCTTCGTAATTTCAAATTTTATTTCATGGTGCCATTTTGATATCCGACTTGTTATACGTAGGGCAGTTAAAATCGAGTACCCGGGTTATTTGAAATTGAATCGAGTATTAGGCTTTGAGTCGAGTGTTCGAGTAGCGCTTATTATGATGCCATACCAGTATGGATGACGTGGAAAGTTCGAATATGTAACTACAACCAATATAATGCCACACCTATTTCATTGCACTTTGCGACAATGCTGTGTGTTGATCAGGACTACACAGATATGTCATTTCCAGTAATATGCGTACATGCTTGTACCACATGTAAAGTATGTTGGGATAAGACCAATCGAGGTTTACAGCTTTGCGCAGTGGACATGAGTATGGAAACAATCATTTTCATTGATCAATCAACTCTGAATGGTACGGAGCGCAGGATTCCGTGATGGAACGGATTATTTCTCACTATTTGACTGAAATCAAGAAAAATAATGCTTGAACAGCCCAACAATCTTCTCAGCAACGTCACATACGAGCAAGAGCCGTAATTTGGAGCGATCATATCTCCGTAACTTGACATGAATTTGAGAATAACATGGATTTCAAGATATCGGCCAGATTTGCGTCAATGTCATTTGACAAACTGGATTTGCACAGAGAATTTATGATATTTTTCAGTTGTCACTACAGTCGTGAATGGTATCAAATCCCTGATTAGTAAAAGTAGGCCTACATGTAAGAGGGAGGTCGATTCAAAATGAAATCAACTACTGATTACATAAACACCAACCCATATTTAGAGCAGACTGCAATCTTGGATGGGTATAGATCAATTTCTCAAGCTGAGCTTCCATTCTACCATACAAAAGTCCGATGATTCGGTACTGCGAATGATGCTTGTGACATTTGTGCTTCTGTGTCTCTGTATTAGTAGCACCTGTCAAGTAAAGAAATAAGATGATACAACTTTGAAAGCATAGTAATGCAAATGTGATGAGGGCTGAAAAATTCATTTTCTTTGCAAACCCAATATTAGGTTAAAATATGGATTGGTAGGTTTTATGACCTTATAAAAAGACAGTTTATACTCAGCATGGAGCCAGACAAGAACTAGAATTCGCACAGTTTATTGGCACGATACAAGCTACATGAACACCCTAGCTAAGGGGTGGCCAACCTTTTCAGCCAAAGGGCCACATTTGATTGACGAACTATTGCGCGGGTCACCAGCCGCGCCAAGCGCGAAAAATTTTCGAAGTTCATAGGTCAATAATATTGTCACTTGACTACACTGCGGGCCTGTTGCATATCGCTGGGCTCAGTTTGCCAGGAATGGACTATTCCGCGCCTGGACATATCGATATCGAAAGCTTGGACCAACATGTGTCAATCATTTTGTGCCTAGGTTTCATAGTCGACGGCCTTTCTGCGAGCGGAAACGCCAGGTCTCATATGTTGAACGACACTTTGTCTCGTAATCGCGAATATGGTTGGACTCAATCTGATACATTAGGCGTTCTTTCATTTTCAGAAAAGGGTAACAATATTAAATGCAAGAATCGAGTGACAACATGTTGCGCGAAGCGTGTAGAAAATTTTTACTTTTGATAAATCTATCGCAAATTATTCTGCTTTATTGTAGTGTACGAAGATCTACCAAAATGTGACTGGCTCACGGATCTGCCAATGCGTCGGAACTGATATTTTAGTCATCACATCTCAAGTGTTGCGGCCAGACTAATCAAAATTATGGTTGTCCTTGCAAGTTCACAATTTGCAATCCATTTATGGTAATATTACTAATTTCGGAAATTACCTCGCGGGCCACTCAAAACCTTCTCGCGGGCCACATGTGGCCCGCGGGCCACGGGTTGGCCGGCCCTGCCCTAGCTTGACGGTTAATACTTAACACGAATCCAATCACCGAGATGCTGGATTTTGCCCAGTCTCGTTGATAATAACGTTCAAAGTCTGTGTAATATGCAGTAGCACCAAGCACCAAGCACCAAAATGATACGTTCCTTGCTGCTCGGCAAACAACTTAGTTTTGATAGCACTGTCCACTAGGGTCGTTTAAAAGCAACTTTTTCAGATTCCGGGGATTCACAGATTAAATTGTTAGGTTGCCTAAAAAAGGCTGCACACCAAATTTGGCTCCATTCCAACCAGCCGAAGCCACGGCCGAGCACATCAAAATTTTTCAATTTAATAAAAAAATTAATTTTCTCTTTGCTTGCAAAAGAAATTTGACGCAATTCCAACCCGTAGAAGCAAAGTTATTAGAGATTTTAATCAATAATTCTGGGATTGGGCCTACTCACCGTTAAAGGCTTCTCTACACGGCAAGTCGCCTGACCAAACCCAACCCAACGTAACCGTGGTTTCCATCTACACCAGTGGTTCCCAACGTGGGCGATATCGCCCCCCAGGGGGCGATTTGGCGGTCTAGGGGGCGAAAATAACGAAGGGGGCGATAGGGGGGCGAAACGGACGAGGGGGGCGAAACGGACGAGGGGGGCGATAGGGGGCGAAATCAACGAATGGGGCGATAGGGGGCGATGGCGCGTTAAAACGGCTATTTTGGCGAGTCGGAACCGTAACTGCCGCACCCAAAACCTCCCAATTGGGGTGGGGGGGGGGGGGCCGAACTCGAAGGGGGCCCAAAATTATTTCGTGAATTAACATAAATTATGGAGTAACTTTTTTCGAAATTCGTGCAACTTTTTCAAACATTTTTCGCGCTGCGCGCGATTCCATATTTTTATATTTCTTGGGATACCAGTCACGCAACAAAAATACGAATGATTTATGGAAATGGGAGACTTCGGCGTCGGCCATTACTGGGCCACGACGCACCAATACATATGAAGTTAGATGCCATGTAACATGCGACTCCGAGAAGTGCGCCAGAACGATCAGCAGCGATAAGACCTTGGCCGAAAAGGAATGCCCTTGTGCTGACCGAAAACTTCGATAGATATATGTTCAATTGCCCATAGGCACCTCAATGACTGGCGCCGAATGTTCCTGTCCTGGCGACCTTGACCCTACAGGACAGATGTCATCCCGCAAGGAGAAAATTATTTGCCAGTAAAGAAATATACCAATTTGAAATCATGTGCGTCTTTTAGTTTGGTACGTTTTGACGATTTCCATATCTTCTGACTGACATAGCAGATCTAGGAGGTCACAAAAGAGTATCATGTAACGAAGTCAATACAGCAACGATTATTATTTAGGGGTCCTACCTTTTCCAACACACACCACACTAAGCTCTACCGGAAAATCTGATTACGTGACCAGAAAGAGGATATAAAATTGATAGCAATATCTATGCAATTCCCGATCATATTGACCGATTCAAAATGAATTGTATAAATTTGTCGCGCTTCGCGCGTTTAGGTGAAATACGGTGATTACCACCAAACAGTACATGAAGTAGGGTATAGTCGATATGTAGCGACTAAAAGCCCACTGGCTGAGGGGGGTCTGGTTTATCACCCTATGGGGCCAAAGACCAACGTTTTGGGGGCCTGACGAAGTGTTCTTTTGCGGTTCCCAATATTTGGGGGGCGATGATCGGTGCGGAGCTTCAAAAGGGGGCGATGAGTCGAAAAAGGTTGGGAACCACTGTTCTACACGGTTTGCTGTCTGCGGTCCGATGGACCGTGACCGCCGTGTTTGCGCAATCTAGCGGCTGCTATGTACTTTGAGGCGTAGGCCTATTTCATCGCTATATTGAATTCACGCGCCGTGTTCTCTACGAGATTTAAAAAGTTGCCTGCGGCTAGTTTCAAGTTGGCGACCCCTGAACTAAACTGACAAATCTAGACACAAGCTGAAGCAACACATTCCACGACACAAGTGCAGGGCAGGCAGATTTTTTCATTCGCCACAGTAAAAAAAAAATTCTCAGGGGTCATCGGGAAGTACCGACGATATTCCAAAACACGCTCCAGGCGATACTCTTGTATGAGGCGATGATATTCAGTATTCACCATACCGCTCTCGTCGCAATAAAATTGGATGCACCCAAAATGTACGTTTTTTGCGTTTCTTTTTCAGTACATTTTTCCAATACCAAAGCATTCCCATCATCTGCTGCTGCCACGCCATTACTTCATTGGGTCGAATCCTGAAACGTCTTGAGGGTACCATAATGTATACTAGTACCACTACCACTACATCACTGTTCAAAGAAATAAACAGAATATACCGATACTGTAAACATTCATCAAGGCTATGCTACAATGCTATATTTCACAACAACAAAATATACTCATATCCGATTCCTCACCCTTTGAATTACACAGAAGAACCCATAAAGACACCGTTCCTCTTCAGGAATACTATAATATCTGTATACTATACGTACTATACTATACTATACTACTAAATATTATCTCCATATACTATACTATACTATAATTAGGCTTACCATATTTTGGAAATCAAAAAAGAAAATCAACTGCAATGATTAGGAGCCAAGCAGTGAGAGCCATGAAAAATTAGTCGACATTCACATCACACCAAGAGCCAAATATCAACAATGTTTTAGTACCAATACTTTACTTCTACTTTCTGAGTCCGCATAAACTCAGTTAGCCGTATCTCAGCATCAAAAAAAGGTAATTGCTATCATTCTAATGCTAATCTTATTCAAAAAAGAATAAAATGTTTTAGTTGTCCGACTTTGCTTATCTGTGAAGGTGCTAGTTATCGGTTTTATCGGTATTGGCTCAAAAATCTGTTTTGGCCAAGCTCTAATCGTAAACTTGCTGTGGAATTGTAAGAAATCTCACCGGTGAAGATTGTCTCGCGTTGACATTTGTGATAGGCAAGCAAATGGTTGGTAGTTTTTTAGGCATGTAGGCTTTCAAAAAGCAGCTGGACACTACTCGATTGCGCAGAAGGTCGTCGAGATGGGTCAATAGACAACATGCTGTGGACAAAAAAAAATCATGGTAGGTTAGTGTTGATATCGTGTCGCTATATTCGTATATCTACTGTAAATATACTCTTCTTGTCCCTAACAGTTACCGTAATTTATCAATGAGAATTATAGTTTCAATGGCATTTCCACTGTGGAAGGCCCTAAACCTCGATAGGCGGTATTGCCTACATTGTGACAGTATAGAGAATAGAGAGACGAATTGCTAAGATGTAATACATTACCATTTACAAATTAATATGATACAATTCAAGCTTACGCTAATGGATGTGGACTGTATTAACTATATTTGATTTTAATAAAACATGAGGTTTGGTTAGGGAAAGAACAGAAATAGACATTTTGCTATTAAATTACTTAACTGTACTAGTTTACGACAACGTAATCTGTAAAATTTATTTGAGAGAGAAAAATGGAGGTTCAGTAAAGCGCACGATCACTGAAAGATTGGTCGCTCTCACGGGTTACACCAGCATTTAGCGAACAGTCCGACCATATGCAAGATACAGGGATTTTTATCGACACCGATTACTCGATGACTTGAAATTGACTCGTGAATTTGGCTCCTAGTCCCGAGTCAATCCACATTTTGATACACCGAGTCAAGTCATGACTCGAGTCGTCCCAACACTGCTTGCTAGTTGCTACTCGATTTGAAGTGGAATTCAGGAGGTAAATCTTCACTGAATTACGGGTGGAATTAGCGATGTTAAATACATCTTGAAACTTCCAACAGAGACAGATATTGAAAGACCCCTAAAGTGCTGTAGTTTCAAAAACTATGAAGATGGTGGATCAGGATCGAAACAGCGACTCAACCTAAAACTACGCTCTACTTTCCAAAGTACAAAGTGTGACAAGTAAGTAGTGTTACTGCAAAATACACATGTGGCGAGATAGCGCAGTGGTATTATCCACGGCTGCAGCATGAAAAGGTGCTGGTTCGAATCCGACCGAGGTCGACTTCAGAAGTCCAAAGCGTAAGTGGTGTCTTACAAAAAGCCTAAAAGTGGACCGTGTTATAAGTCGGCAGATACGGAAAAAAACATGAATAACGGCGTGGTGTAGCCTAAATGACTATAGCTGTTGACAGACATCGTGAATAACACAAAAACACATTCGTGGAAGTCGTAATAACAGAGCCGCTCGAGTAAGTATCGTAAGTGCTCGCGATGCCTCTTTGACAGCAATTAATAAGTGGAAGTTTGCTAATTCGTTACTGACCAACTATGAAGGGGTGGCTGTTGGATAAAGATTGAGACAGTCTTCCCCATACACCCATGCTGACTATCACTGTTTCAATGTGCTCTATAACTGCCACGTATATTTCCTGTATTTTTTATAACTTTATCGTCGAGTATGAGCGAGAGGTTCATTTCGTACACCGACGTGAGGTCGATCCACGTGTACGTATGCATTACCAATTGTAAATGACCTATCAAATATTGAACAGAAAATTTTGAAATTTTTTATTCATTTATTTTATATAATAAATAGAAAGTTTCTTCTCCTGTAGCAATGCGGCTACTGGTTGGAATTGAACCAAATTTGGTGTGTAGTCTTAAATTAGGTAACATAACAATTTTATCAAGTAGCCAGTACGATTTAAGAAAAAAAGTCATGTTTGAACACCCATTATAACCACTAGGGTGGAGTGAAAAAAAGAAAAATTTGAATTCCAAAAAGTGCCTTTGATATTTGGTCCCAAATCGAAAATTAATAACTTCTATCATAATTCCAGGTTCTTACGCACTCTAGTGGCCGAGCAATTTCCCCAAACGAGTCGAAAATAGCTAATTTTGCCATATCTTGATAATCGCTTATGCTAGAAAGCCATCACGATATGTTTTCACAACAACTTTCAAGGTGGATATGTAGAATGGCAGCTCATTACCATGAAGCAAGCAGATAGCCTATAGAAGTGGTCTTTGTAAAAGTTTTTCAATTGCACGAATGCAGCCTTTGAATCTCCCTGTCATTGAAGCTGTACCGTCTGATCCCACGACAGTTAGGTTTTTGCAGAGTTCGGTGTCGGAAATAAACTCATATGTTTCTTTTGCCAAAAAACGACCTTTTCCATTGGGAGGTGACAAGTGAGTGAGGTAATACTCACCTGGTTCTCCTACTAAAACAATATGTTCCTCCAGCTCTGTTTTCATAGAGCATTTTCCAGTGGGTGCCTCAACCTGCAAGTCAGGATCTGGTGTTATGTAGGCTACCTATCCATGAACTCTTTAGTTGGGATATTACACTTCTAATATTTGACTCTTCCAAATCTTAATATGGGTCGCGAAAACCACTGCTTATAGATTGTCAGCATTATTCATATCCCCCGACAGCATCAACGAATGTACAACGACAGTTGCCTCTTTCACATGTATTGATGAAATAAGTAACTTCAATAAAAATCCGTGTAACAAATGTGCACCATAGATACGTATGATTATATATCATGATAGCGCGAGACTTGCAGTAAAATACGTTCAATATTCTAAAAAACCACAGAGACCAGAAAAAGAATGTGGTATCTGCGACATGGCACAGCTATCATTGTACCAACGCGTCTCAACGAGGTTGAACAGTGTCCGTTATCATGTCACAAATATTTCCATTTACAGCCGATTACCCCTTTTTGTCAACTGGTTACTTGTAGGGGTGGGCACAATGATTCAAGAAATAATTTTAATGATTTGAGTTTAGTGGTGAGATATGATTAGATTTTTGCTGTGAAACCTAAGGCTCCTCACCACTAAAAGTTAATTATAAGGGAATTATAGTTTCGTACTATTTTCCGTTGCAAAACGCTTTAAACCTCGATTGGTCATATCGAAGCATAGGAAATATGAGGTACGAAGCAACATAAGCTAGTCGCCAGTGGAAATGACATATCCGTGAAATCGTTAGCTGAACTTAGTATATCAGACCGAAGTTGAATGAACAGAGTCAACATTTCTGCCGAAATTCCGCACACATAGTGCAAGCATGCATCATCTAGAACAGTGGTTCCCAACCCGTGGTACGCGTACCACTAGTGGTACGCGAAGGTCTTCCAGGTGGTACGCGAGTAGATTCTGTTTTTTTTCGAAGTTATTAGTTCAGGTGGGTTTGACTTTGAATTTTTGGAAGTTTTTTGACTAGTGGTGAAAAAACAATTCCATGCATCTCATAAACCCGGGCTGATAATGCCCCTAGTTTAATAGAATTAGGTATTAGTAGGGTTATTTTTTTTTTACAAAATTGAGCTTTAAGTCAAAAAATTGTCAAACTTGTTTACAAAGTCAAAAGATTTTTGACCCCTTCATTTCGTTTGTATCGTAGATTTGATATTTTAAAGCTTGAAGCCTACTTTATAGGCCTACCGTTGTAGGCGGTCCATTGTCTGCTCATCGTGGATCATAAATTGTCAAACGAAACAAATAGGTTGACAATTGACATGGTGTTATTCTCAACGTATCGTAATATCCTAATAGAAGCAAGACTGCTTGGGCATTGCATGGATATTTAATCAAGAAGCGCATGATGAATAATTGTGATGTATGACAACATTGTCAGAATCAAGCAACATGGTGGATCACCAGCAGTGTACGCACAGTTTGAGTGTTGTCAACCAACAACTACTGCTGTTAAACGGTAGGCTATTTCTCCATTCTTTGCAAGCTACTTAGTAAAGACAGACAATTTCTACCCGAGAATGTAAGAAAGTATCTTTCGTTGTACCACAAATAATTTTAATTAACTCCTCCATAATACGTGATGTAACTACTGGGCCAGATATCGTTAAAATAAAGTTTTTTCAAAATTTGTCAGTTTTAAGTCAAAATTTAACTCAAAAAGGCTTTTTCAGGCCATACTGCTTCGTAAGGAAGGACAATCTTTACCAAAATTGAATATAAGTAGTGTAATTTTAGCATTTTGTGCGAAAACACCTAATTTGCGTAGATGAAGTCAAAATTTGGTCAAAATTAAGTCTTTTAGGTCAAAATCCTCCAATTTTTAGGTAAAATTCGCCCTACACCCCACATAGGTCAATAACGTGATTATGACGACATAAATGGTGAAAACATTTTTACCGCCTACGTCGTGCGTAAATTATGAAGGTGGTACGCGAGCACTGCATAAAACCTCGAAGTGGTACGCGGATGGAAAAAGGTTGGGAACCACTGATCTAGAATGTCTATTAATATGAATCTTGAGAGTATCCTTCCGAGAGAATGCTTTCCCACATATATCACATCCATGATTTTCAACGCCAGCATGGATATTCATATGTTGTTTGAGGTAACCATTCTGAGCGAATGCTTTACCACAAATATAACATGGAATGTTTTTGACGGGAGCATGGATATTCATATGACGCTTACGGCCATCCTTCTGAGTGAATGCTTTCCCACATATATCACATTTATGGTGTCTGATACCAGTATGCATATCCATATGACGCGAGAGTTTGCTCTCCTGAATGAATGTTCTCCCACATATATCACATTCATGATTTTTAACACCAGGTCGAATTTCCACAAAAATGTATTCCCACATATGTCACATTTATGATTTTTGTTATCGGCATGCATGTCCATATGACGCGTGACGCTATCCTTACGAGTGAATGCTTTCCCACATATATCACATATATAATTTATGACGCCAGCATGCATATCTACATGGCGCTTGAGCGCACCTTTCTGAGTAAATGCTTTCCCACATATCTCACATTTCTGATCTTTGTTACCGGCATGCATATCCATGTGTGTCGAGAGGTGGCTCTTCCGAATGAATTTTTTCCCACATATATAACATTGATGATTTTTGTTACCGGCATGCATATCCATATGCGACTTGAGGTTGCACTTATGAAAGAATGCTTTCCCACATATATCACAGTTATGATTCTTGATGCCAGCATGTGAATAAGTGTTAGGCTTGCAGTCAACTTTTTGAGAGAACGGATTCTTGGCTATATCGCATGGATGATCATTCATCTTCATGTGGAAGTGCTCATCACAAGTTCAGAATATGCATTTATTCATTACACCACCTGCTATGTGTTTGAGCGTGTAATAAATCTAAACAAATTGCATCATTAAAATGTGAACAACGCATTTGCAATACTTGCGTATCGGAATTTAGTAGTCAGTTTTAGTTCTAGCTGCATGTTAAGAAAAATAGGCTCCAGAACAACTATGAAAACACTGTAGTCGTTCGACATAAATTGTGATACTGGTTGCACCATGTTTTCACAGCCACTTCTGGTTAACAGACATCACTACTAACAGTGGCATATCTGCAGGTTGTTTCAGGGGTCAAAACTTCTTCCAGTACCATTCTTTCAAATGCATTTCCATTCTGATATGATAAATATTCGTGATTTACCTTGGAACTGATCTAGTTAGTTAATTGCGGATTATTGAATGTTGACAGTTGTAAATTTAATTCTGGTTTTAAAATTTCGAAAATCAAGCGGTTTGCATATGTATGATTGCGACGTCGAGAATGATATGACTTAATCGAAAGCCAGGGGCAGTGCGTCTTTAACTGAGTTCGATTACGATGGTCTCCGACAGTCAAGCCTTGAAATTACTTACGTACGTAGTCTGCCAAACAATCATTTTCTACTTCCACTTGAAATAGTTTTGACATGCCCGGCAATTTGCTGTTTTTACTTGCAATTGAGTGAAAATTCTCATCGCCACCTCAACTTCTACTCGGATATCAAGTCTGACTACTTCGACCACCCCTGCTTAAAATATATGATTTTGTTTCTGCCTGTACTGAACTAGTGTCAAGAAAACATGGTTGTTAGTTGAAAGTAGATTTCGTCAAGGCGTTGCATACTTTTCGCAGTTAATTAGGTGTGACTATTTCTGAAATTGTTCAATTTATTTTTGCAATTAACACAAAATGACTAATGCTGGGATCACCAACGCGGTACTTGCGTCCAACAGATCGGGTGTAAGGACCTTGCTCGTCTTCGCCCCACGGATCAGAAGGGAAATGTACTTATCATTTCCGCGCCTTGACGCTGAGATTGGTCCTACAGATTTAGGCAAACCTATTCCATCAGATTCCAGTATGGTAACGTAACTGAGCTCAGATACGCTGGCCTTGGTCCTGCGAAGAGTTATATTTGCACAGTAAGGAGCGGAAACCCTGCTCATTGCTCTGAATGTCAAAGTGTAGAAATTCAAACTGCCATGGGTAGACCGTCCAATAAGAAAAAGCAGAAATAACTAGTTACTGACCACCGGTAATTTTTAGTAAATAGACATATCGATTTTTTTTGAGATGGACAAAGTCTAATATCAATTTTAAAGAGATTTCAAACTCACTTTGAACTTCATTACTTGCGAGTAGGGCTGGTTACAATGATTGGATTGCTCGAGTCGAGTCGTTAGGGATGATTCTTTTGAGTACTGTACTAAAATCTTTGCCACTCTTTGCCACTACTAGGTAATTTATCAACCGAGATTATAGTTTCGATACATATCTACAGTGGAAGCTGCGAAACCTACATTGATCGATCGCATCGTACGAAAAGTGCAGTACAAAGCTACGCACGTTTGTGGAAATGACATATCTGTGAAGTCGTGAGTCACCTGCAGCTTTGTCACAAAGGGCAATGAAATAGGCATGGTCTGCAAAATGCCATAATTATCTTGAATGTGACGTGGAACTGGAGGTGTATTCTTTGTGTTCGCAAAACGGATACATATTTTGAATTTTATCGTCATTCATACTGAAATGACAAAATAATGAGTGATACTCAAATACTGAACTTCGCCCAACGAGCTCATGACTCGGAAGCAAATATTCGAGTCAAATTTCAAGTCATGAAATGGCCTATTCTACTTTGCAAAACGTTGTGATTAATATCAATCCTTTATTTACTGGATTTCACTTTTTTTTACGTTTTTGATATGGGTTTTTCACCAGCATGCAGTGACATTACTGATAAAACAGATAATAGCCTAAACTGGCATGATAATTATGGCTGGCGAAAATAGAGCACTTGAGTTATACCCTATGCAGAATTATACATATATATCCACACATTACATCAAACAAATACTGGCTGATTATATTTGATGATTTGATTCTGATTGGAAATCTAAAATTTTTTAGACAACTTCCCTCGTGACTTGAGCTGAAAAACAGTTTTGTACAAAATCTGCAGCATTGTGACGTATGCTAAGTCAAAATTAGATCATGAACTCATTTTACGACATGGTGCAGAAAGATAGGCTACGCCCCGAATTTATAAATCAATATAAGATTTGTTAACTCATTTTTCTAATTGTAGTAATGCAGAAGTGTGCAACATTTGACATTTTAAAACTGGACTATAGAACCATAACCGCCAGGAAAGTTACCGCATCATCAATCACGATTCCCTGTGATTCTAGTCTAATTTATAAAACATATAAGTTTTCTGGTTGTCCAATACTGCTCTAAACCAATTATAACTACCATAACTTTCGACTAATTCGTAGGGAGCACTGATTGATGACGGACAGATGATCATGTAGGTATGGATCAGACATGGGGTAATCGCGATTAGTAATCGTAATCGATTACGACGATTACAGCATTTTCAAGTAATCGTGATCGCAATCGATAACATTAAAAAAAAATCCGAAGTAATCGTACTCGTAATCGACTACTTCCCATATCTAATCGATTTCTCTGTGAAAGAATGATTACTTTTTATTTGTACAAGGACCATGACATAAACTGAATATTTGTGAACAAGAAAGAGATATTATACAAGGTTCGTGATAGCACAAGCGTCTGATTTTCAAACGCCACTGCTCATTATTACGTCAGAAGCCGCAGTTAGCTTTGCGCGTCATTGCGTAAGAAGTATCCACAGTAAGTATAGATGTTCGATGTACGTATACGTCGTACACTAGTGTGATTGTAAGAACACCTGCCGTGCTTTATATGAGGTTATCAACACGTTCCACACGCTACTACCTAGCAGCAGTATAATTTGTCTCCGCTCTGCCTAGTTTAAAATAGTACCTTACGTGTTGATGTTTGGTTATGCTTATAGTTAAACGCAGTTTGACCGTTGCTGCTTGGCGAGCAGTAGGCCTAGTACGGACCGACACCGGACAAAGATTTGATATTTTGTACTCGTCAAATAAAACATTGGGGTTTCTGCAATGAAGCAGTAAAATCAACAGCTGATGATATATATATATATATTAGGGTTGTTCAGATTTGAAAAATTGTCAGGAAACTTCGACCATTGTGATCCAAATGATGGTTTAGTACATAAAAACAATTTTATGAGCAATATTGGTCATCTTCATCGTGATCTTCCTTTTCCTCAAAGCCCCCAAAGATCCCGAGGTCATTTCTCCTTACTACAGCTGATACACCAGAGTGTTTACGTTGACGTAGTGCTCTGTAGTGTTGACCGTGTAACCAGTTTGTAGCTTTTGTGATGTTATCAGTTGGAAACGGTTGTGCAGAAATAAGGAATTGCAAGGAAGTATACTTGTTTTCAAAATTGTACCTAAATGTTGTCTTATAAATCTCAAATGTATCTCCGTTTTCCTGTTCAAAACCTGTCTATTGTGTTCATGGGAAGCATTTATTAGTTGCACGGGTGACACTGGTTTGTTATGGATCGTACTTCGAAGGAGCGCCGTTGGGTTGCAAAGTCGTGAACAAATGCAGAGATTTGCAGCTACTTTTTAAGCAGTAAATGTATTGAAAGGTGTATGATATGTAATGTCAGTAATATTTACCTCAATTTTAGTTTATTTGTAACATAACGACTAATTCCATTTGATGGTAGAGTGCAATTTAGTAGAAGAGGAATGCCTGACACAAAGCGGAGAAAGGTAGTGCCGGATTCACCAAGAACAAGATCGAAGTCTGGTTACTATTCGAGCGGATAGTCATCTGATTGTATCAGTCACTCCCAGCTCTAAAATACCTGCTATATCGGAAAGAAAACTGCCCTAAGACTACCAAAACGCTGGATTTTCTTCTTCAAACTGTTGGAAGAGGTTGCCAAACTTCATGCCGCTTGAACTTTATTATCTTCAAAAGAACATGTCAATTGTGATGAACTCGATAAGTTGGGGGACCTTGGACATTGCGACGCAGTTGTCGCCATCTCAGAAAAATGAAGACATCGCATTTTATGAGGACCAATAGTATTCTCGCATTGCATGACTCGCAGGAAAACATGAGACCTTTGAAAGAAGCCAGGCTGAGATCTGTGACGAACCTGTTTCAGCATCTGCGAGCATAAGTTCTAGTGATGAATTTATTACATTAATGTACTCATCACCTGGGAAGGAAACCAGTACACCACCCTCTGATTATGATGCTACAATCAAATATCCTTCATTTATTGAACTTCAAGCTCCTAGAAACTTGTTAAGAAAGAAACATATTACTGATGAGCTGGACCGCCTAAAATTGACTGATAACTAAGCAACTATGCTACTTAGTGCTTTCATGCAGGCATGTGGAGGGAATATTGATGCCTTTGTGCTATCCATATCAAGTATAAAAGAGACATATAAAGGCTAATCGCCGTAAGGTTCCACATGATATATTTGAGTCATTCCAACAAGACCTACCCAATCATGCTGCTATACACTGGGATGGAAAGTTGACAGAAGACAGATTTGGAACAAACTATGAAGCATTGGCTGTGATATTGTCTTCTTATACTCAGCATACAGATGGAAAATTACTTGGAATTCTCAACATCTTTTCAATGATAATACCAATTGTCGCAAGCCACGAAAATGTTATAACGTGCTGATTATTTTTTGCCATAATCTGCTTCATAAAGTTTGATTATTCAAAATGTTCTCACAATAAATTCAATGAGTTTCAGAAACATACATTGCCTTCACTTGACTCTCTTGTTGTTACAAGAGCAAGCCTTGTATCATGAACTTGTTGGATTTTCACAATGTTGCTCAGTAGGTACCCTTGTCATATTCCACACTATGGCAACCTCTTAGACTGTTTGAACAGGACAGTCCTGCGTTTTGGTCGTCTTCGGGCAATAAGTGAACGGGAATGTTGAGTAGTGGACTTGTCTCTTGTTCTTTGCAGGACAGGTACAACCCTTCTCCGCTTTGTTTCAGACATTCTTCAACTAAATTCCGGTTCTCCATCAAATTAGACAACTCAGTATTTTACAAATCAGCTGAAATTGTCCGGAGGCACTGGCATTGCACATTATATTCCTACTTAATAGATCTTTCACCAACGTTGACAAAATAAAAGCAACCTGGAAATGCATGCAATTGTCTCATTCATATAGCCTGACTAGCTGTAACAGTGGGCCTATAGAGATAACAACACATGTACCAGAAGGTCGCACTGGCATATGTAGTTCAATACGATTGCCCAGAAGATATATAACCATGATATTTATCACCTATAGACGGTCGTTTTCAACTGCAAACTCCAATAAAGGTACAATCATCACCTCAGAGCACTGCTTTACGATAAGAGCTAGGTAAAAAGTCTGGGGAATCCCCAATAATTAGGAGAATTGGCCCCTGATCTTTGGGGGCTTTGAGGAAAAGGAAGATCACGATGAAGATGACCAAAATTGCTCATAAAATTGTTTTTGTGTACTAAACCATCATTTGGATCACAATGGCCGAAGTTTCCGGACAATTTTTCAAATCTGAACAACCCTAATATATATATATCATAACCGAGCCGTTTTGGCCGTTTCTCGTAACTGCCGCTTGTAGTATTAAGTTGATTAAGTTGAAGGCAGAATTTTATGTTCGCTTCTTCTTTTTCTCATATGACTCTGCTTGAAACGGGCGCCAATCGTTATTTCACAATTATTTACTCAACATTGGGATCTACCGCCATGGCCATGTGCTTATACATCAGGTTAGCGTGGGATGTAGCTGGGTTCGGGACCAAAACAGCAATTCGTCCCCCAGTTCAAACGTTGGTCTTTGGCCCCATAGGGTGGCAATCTCAAGTTGAAGACTGAATTTCGTCAATAATATTATATTACTCTTAGTTTTTAATCCTCTCTCAGCCCCCGATGGTCAGATCTACCTGTAGAGTTTGTTTGTTTGTTTGAGGTAATCGTGGTGTTTGTCGACTACAGCGGTCCTATACACCAGGCCGATTTTATGCATTTTTGATTCCGTATCCGCCAGCTTGTAGCACGGCCCACTTCTAGGCTTTTTGTAAGACACCGCTTACGCGGATGAGGCGGCGAGGAGGAGCCTAGATAAACCTACAACACTTTGGTAGGAACCATTGGTGTTGCAGCCATGGATTATAGCACTGCGCTATCTCGCCACACAATTACCTACCAGTAGAGCTGGGGGCACGTAATTCATAATTCATATTATCTTGTTATAATTACTTTAGTGTATGTTGTTAATTCGTGACCTCGGATTTGTTATATAATCAAAAGATTTTGTATTGGCTCAAACGTAGCAGACTAAAAGAAAAACTTTCGTGAGACACACAAACAAATTGTCATGTCTTATATCATGACTGCATGTCTAACAACTCAAGCTGTAAATTACTAGGGTCAGTGGCCACATTAACTACAATAGGACTTGAAAAAACAATTTCATCATGGGCAAAAAAGCATTCATTCCGTCAATGCGGCCGTTGAACTTAACAATCAAGACAAAGATCCATTGGTTTGATGGTCAGATAGCGTTGTAAAACGTGCTGTAACACCACTTGCTCTTAATTAAGTCCGATGTTAAGCAAACTTAAATCTGAGTGCCCATCCAAACGCATTTGAGTGTGAGCATACTTTCTGACGTGAGTTGAGTAACGAAATCGTTGCTGAGTATAGAGAATCGTTACTCGACAGCAAAGGAATTGGTCTCCACCCTTAATTATAAACTCCAGTTTCCAAGCCAAGCAAGTGGAATTTTTATTATCAATTTTTTGGTTTGTTATAGATTGATTTTTTTTTGTTGGATTTTCCAACGTCAATGGGAGCTGCGAGTAGGCTAGCTGGGAGCCCTGATTGGGAATCACTGGTCTAGAGAGGATTTTCAAGTTAATTAGATCTCTCGAAAAGACTCTATAACTATTTTGGTTTACGAAATACTTTTTGAGTCCCCTTCGAGCTCGCTCTCTACCCTATTGGGAAATTTGGGATGCGGTAGTTATGGCCCTGGCAAGAATGCACGTCGATGGGCGCGATAAAGTGACCTCCATAAAAATGGGCAATCGTTAGCCTACATTATGGCGTAACAAGCAAATGACGCATCTTTTTTAAAGGGAGTTTGTTATCTCATTAGGCCTTTTCAGCGCAATCCATATATTGTCTTACAGCATAGCTTATAAGATGTAAAACAAATGTAATCGTGAATAATCGTGATTACTTTTCCAATGTAATCGTAATCGTAATCGACTGCTTCCAGATTTTGCTGTAATCGTAATCGTAATCGTAATCGCGGCATTCGGAACTAATCGTAATCGCAATCGATTACATTCATGAAGTAATCACCCCATGTCTGGTATGGATAGGAAAGGACTCGAAGGCATTGACTCCATCCCACCACTGGCTACAAAGGATGGCAGGACTAAACTTTAAGATTTTAGCACACTTTACACAGTCATTGAGAAAATACTAATACAAATGCAAATAATCAAACAGCAGATATGCTACAAGTACGAGAATATACAAACTGGCTCTCACAACACAATATCGGGTTCTATCTAACATGATATTTTGAAAGTATCACTGGATATCCTTTCTAAAATTCATTGTACATGCCATTTATTTACATGATAAAGGCCAAGGCGGGTGTCTGACTGAAGCATTGCTCCTAGTAGTTTCGCAACCCTCCTATCTTTTCATTATATCGCAAATTTGTGGTTTATTTTAATAAATGATGATGATGACAATGTCGGAATATGATTAACACAAAAAATGGGCAGGTACCAGCAAAAGTATATCTGGGTGAGGCCTCCATACGTCTGTTTGATAGGCGAGCTTCTGAAATCACGATCACTTGAATTTTATAGAAAGCTCCAGACTTGTAGATTGCAGGAACTACAGTGCTAGTTAGATGACGGTCAACTGATTACGGATTTTACTGAACCAAGTCCAGTTTTAATCGAGAGTCAGTAATTCTAGTTCCACTTCAAGTTGCGTATTTTCAAAATCTAGTGCTCAGTTAATTTGTACATGTCTGGAAAGCACTATTATTCCAATGCAAAATCCACCACATACTAATTACATGAATGAGCCTAACTACAGTACTGACTGACAACTTCCCACAATATCTGTGCTAAAGTCCGAAGCTTAGCTAATAATGCCACAACTGAACAATGGAGCAGGCAAGAAGCAAGGCGGGGTTGTAAAGCTCCCGAAAGCGCCGTATTTCTAGTTGACTGCCCGGCACAGACACACCTCCATCACACCCATTCACGAAGCGTGAGACAGCCTGGTTGTAAACTCGGCTCGACAGCCGACAAATATCACTTTCGAAAGCGATACGAATACGATCGATGCGTGTAGTAATGGCTTTAGGCAATGTTTGGAAATTAGCACAGACATTGGGCTCGAAAGTCACGTGACTTGTGGTTCGCTGGGGCCAAACAACTATCTTAGATAGCCGCTCCCTGTGTTAAATGCGATATTGGTATGTTTTCAAACCGTATTTTCTGTCTCAGTGAGGTTGTTTGAAGTACAGTTCTAAGTTTTATGTTATCTTCTATGACTTATTAGCTAGTTTCAGGACTTTTAGACACTAACTAGGTAGGTTTATGTTGTTTTGCAGCCGCGCAAAATGCCAGGGTATAACGTGCCTATTTGTTATAATGGATGAGAAAACAATTCGGAGTAGTCTTTCCATCGACTTCTGAATTGCCAGAAAACGACAGGAAAGTGACTGAAATTAATAAAGCTAGTGGGAATGATAAATATAATTAACATTTGATCTATGTTGACTTGTTTGTTTGGTGGTATCAAATGTCATACCGGTATTTTGTGTGCCCCAAAGACAGCGTAATCGAGTCAGCTTCAATAGCAAATGATTTAAGATAACCCACAATTATTAGATTTTTATTAAAGTGTTTATATAGTGAAATTGGCCTAAGAATAGATGCATCAACTGCAGGCATCGCCGCATCGGTTTGCTATCAAGATATCTGTGCCATTTATCGAAAAAGATAATAAAGAATTTCGGTCAGCCAAATTCAAGTTTAACCATGCCAATCAGAAGGAAGTTATTGATTGTTTCAAGTATAGTGCTGAGAAGACTGCTATTGCCGGACAAGGACAAGAGTACCGTACTTTCGACTTGGTTTTTGTGATGATGCAGCGATTTACAATTTGGTATCATTCTAACTGGAATGTAAATATTCTTTTAATGGAAGACCAGGTCTTTTACTCATGACACTACTTCGTATAATTTAGTACTGGCACGGTTGCCAATGTTTTTTCTAAATTTTGGTCAAGTTTCTATACATCAGTGTTGTTCAAAAACAACTTTTTTTCCAAATTTCACTGTCTCATGAACAAAATTGTTAGGTTGGCTTGAAAAAAGGTTGCACGTTAGATTTGGCTCAATTCCAACATGCAGAAGTGAAGCTATCAGATTTTACAAAAAAAAATTAATTTATTGAAAAAATAAAATATTTTATAAAATTTTACTGGCTATGCCATGAAATGGTTGAGTTTTCAAAAAAATGTATAGCAAATTTGGCTAGTTGAACCAAATTTAAAATTTTCTACCTTCAGTAGCTTTTGCATTGCCATATACAAAATTTACACAAATTTCTTGAACAAAAATCAGAGGGTAGGCTAATTCATAACCATTTTATTCTCTTTATAGATACTTTTAGATGTTTAACAAATCAATGCAAACATTGATGCTAGCCTCACTCATCTGTACCTGATTGCTGTGCTAGTGAAGTTGCACTGTGCGCTATACGTAAACCATATCCGGGGCATCTCTGATCCCGGCATCTTGTATGATGCAATTGGTATCTCTGCCACAAACTGCTCTCCAGAAGACACCATCTCCTTCATCGCAAGAACGAAAAGCACACGCACGCTATTTACCTCTTGAACCGTGAGAAAATGCAGCTCAACTGTCTATGGAATGACGTCACCGTAGGGAGGTGGAGCGAACACTTCAAGACGATACCGGCCTTAAAAGTCGGGACCACATATACTTCCTGAACTTGGTAGAAATCCACCCAAAACGCTGGGAAGGAACTGACATTGTTGTCGACATACGGTACATCAACGCCACCAGTAGGTCATTTGTGTGAGACCAGCCTCGTAACCATACGGACCCAACAACACTTGCATCCCTTACCGTCGTTCTCAGTGCCAGGGCCAGTGCACCCTAAATTTACACAGACGCCGTTCAGCATCTTGGCTTGTCAATGGAAGATACTGACGTCGACGCGATGCAGCAACGCAATAACTACAGATTGCCATGGAGTACTCACAGTTACACTGCTTGCTGTTATTCTCGTTTACGTCAATTTCGATATACTAACACAGTCCTCTCAATTGTATTGCTTATGCCTGCCCATTTTCAAGCCAACTCTGTGTGTTTAAGTGAGTCGTCAGTTTAAGACTACCTCCACAGTAGCAGTGTATAGCTTAAGTCAAAACTGCATCCGTTTATGGCACGTTGGCAACATTAATCAGGAATACCTAATCTGTGACCAATACCTACATTCTATTTGTTTCATTCTCGGTACAAAGGAAATACATTATCAAGTTGTGAATTTGTCGAATTTATTGGCCAGTTATTGATTTCGTCAGCACTCTTAGAATTTTGTAAAATCAAGCGAGAGTATGCAAGATTAAGAAAGTATTGTTGTGGAAATATTATTATATCAGAATTAGGTAGTTTTTCTATTCAGAATCTTAGGGTATCATCGGGTCCAAAACGAATAATTGGCATAAGTTTTGAGTATGCAATGCACAAGCTGCCCTGCACTTGTCAAAGTACTTGTGATGCTGGGCAAGTACTATAGTATCACCGACTCATTTCAAAATGAAGACTTTCTTCTAAATGCTCAAGTCTATTAATGATCTTGATTTGGTAGAATAGGGACACTTGATATCTATCAATACACACATCACAAAAGTGCCGCAAACATGTCCTAAAACTACTTTCAAAAATATAACACTCTAGCAAGTATGCAATATTACATAGTACTCTGAAAAGGTGGAAATACTATCTTCTTTACTTTCATTCAGTGTGCATGCCTCCTCTTTACATCGCCTAGGCCAAGATGGGTGTCTGATTCCATAGACTACTCCAAGTCGCTTCGACATCTTCCTGTCTTCTCATTGTATCGCATTTTGCGGTGTATTGAACTGATAAAATTGCTAATAAAGCAATGATGATGATGATGATCGTCTGTTTGCACCACAACATAAATGCTTTAAAGTTCAAAGGTCTCTTTGCTTTTTGATAAGCTTTTTCTGAGTTCCTGTCACCCATTCGTTCACCATCTTTCTTCTCTTGCTTGCTTCCATGCGTCCTCGTCAGTGGTGCCGATTTTCAAGCGTCATCGGCTTTACTTAGCCATCTGGGCTTGATTACATGACGCTGCTCATGTAGTTAGGTAAGCATTGGGGAGTCCAGATAAGCCTCCGACCCACTTGCGTCAAGTGGGATTCGAACTCAATTCCAACGCTTCCCCAATCTTTCACGTAATTTTGCAGTTACCAACCTCTACGTCATAAACTTTCTTTCTACTCATGGCTGAACTGAATATTTCCCAATTCTCTGCCATCACCACCATACATTGCTGATGTTGGATGGTCGTTGTCTAAATCATTTTGACTTCTTCTGACCAGATTCGGATTAATTTTGAAGAACTCGCAAATCGTAAAAGTAGCTTAACCAAATCCATCTGAAATCAAATTTAACACGGTACGGTAATGTTACAATATTACTAATCTCTAATGTTGACTGATCACTGACTCCGTGTCGATAAGTATACACTTGAAGCATAATAATGCTGCAGCCATACGATGAATAGTTAGTAGGTCCAGATGAAGGTACTAAACCTTGGAATTACTTGTTTGACATAGGCTATCTTAAACTGCTCTAATCCATCATGTTAATTGAATACTATACATTGTCATCTATCTGCACGAAAAAAAATCAATCCTGTTTTAGCCACTTTCGTAACACAAACACATAATGTGACAGCAAAGACCAGCGCAGTAGCAGAAATTGCGACATACAAATGCATTACTGTCGCAGAGAAGATGCTACCAGAAACGCGCTTGGCCCCAGACGGTGGTTGCTATGCTGAAAAGTCACGTGACTTTCGAGCCCAATTGGCACGTGGGTATTATAGGAAGTTGTCAATAAATAGTAGTCAGGCTGATCTTGATAGCTTGTTGTGGTACGTTTTGCATTGTGATACAGTGCTTTCCAGTCGTGTACCAAGACAATATGCTACTGTGCATGTTATTCCACTGCGACACAAGAATGTAATCAAGTCAGCTTTTATGTACGGTACACTGCATTAACTTTAGATTGATTCAACAGTCTATTGAATATGCTATATGGGATCAAAAATTCAGAACATTGTTCCTGATAGGCTTATATTTATCAAAGTTCTGGCTGGGCATGAATCGAAAATACCATATCTGGAATATCTTAATTCTAGTCAGGTACAGTGTTCCATGCTTTTGCCTCTGATTAGTGATGTCAACATTATATTGCTATGACTAGCACCTTGACACGACTGCTGTCTTGTTATTTATTTGTGTTTCTTCTATTACGGTAACATGAGTGCACTGTGTCACTCCACAGGTATGTTTCAGACGATGTAATATGGTCTTTACAGGTTATATCATCATCTTCATTCATATTCGTTTATCTGTGATAAGTAATAAATTGCCATCTGTCGTCTGTTTACTGGCTTTTCAAAATCCGCAACTAGAACTACTCACTTTTGAAATGCCGCAACTAGAACTGGAATAAGAACTGCCTAAAATATAAATCAGTTTACCGTCAACTAACCAGGAGGGTTGTTCGTACAAGTCTGGCACATTCTGTAGAGTTACAATGGACACGATTATAAAATAACAGCGATTTATTGTTTATGCTGGCCTGATATACTTTTGACGCAATCAGCCGATTCTGTGTGATGTTTTCGAGCAGTGATATCTTAAGACCTTTGAATACAATGCACGGTGCAATCGGATTTTGTAATTTGAGAGACAGTTTTTCATGTTATCGTACCAGTAGGCCACCATATTTTGCTTGTTTATTTTGTAATTTGTGTGGGTATGGCAGAGTGTTGATATTTAGTCCTGCTATCAGTTGTCGACATAGCATTGGGATCAAGTCAAAAGTCATTTCGAGTCACTGCTATTTTGAACTCAATTTGTGTTTGCCATTAAGAAAATTTTCAGTCAAAAGTCACGAGTCAAGTCACAAAAATGATAATTTCACTGACAGTCTTCAGCAATTCATCGGTATGCCCCTGACATTGAGAAGTCTTCTCCC
This sequence comes from Botryllus schlosseri, assembly GCF_051294905.1. Lineage (NCBI taxonomy): Eukaryota > Metazoa > Chordata > Ascidiacea > Stolidobranchia > Styelidae > Botryllus > Botryllus schlosseri. The sequence continues at coordinate 5,348,673 of NC_137236.1, read as the reverse complement.
TGACCTAATCTGCCGTGTTTTCGGCCAAAATAAAGTGACTTTTGAATTTGTAACTCGCTACATGAAATATGTGTCACTATCACATTCTTGTGTGGCAATTGGAAATGCTGTATTGTTAAAAAAAATGCAAAAAGTTCCATTGTATGTTCACAACGTGATTTCGACAACTAGAAAATTTACTGCTTTTCCCAATGAGATTAAAATCAGAATTATACTAACAGTTTTTTTCCAAATATGACTAGAATTAGAATGTCTGACTTTGAAAAAAACTTAGTAGCCTAATGGAATTGAATCAAACTACACCCATAATCAAGTTTAGTTCATACCAAATCAAGAGTTCAGGCACGAGAATGGCAAACGTCTGTACACTAAGCTTGCCTCGTTCCGCATGATACATTTCTCCTGTAGCATTTTCAAGATATCCAGACATTAGATGAGGGAGCTTGTGCACGATCTGCCCTAAGTCAACGGTGTTTCGTCCCGGCGCTCATGCGAAGTCCGCCGTGTCATAAACGGAAAATTATTAATGGGCACACTGCTTTTTACCGGGTGGAAATTACATTAACCTGTGTGCTTTTAAGGCAGAAATGGGAAATAAAGGTGTTAATACTACTTTAGTAGTTCTATAAAATCGAGCCCCGTGAATTTATGTTATTTATTACAAATACCGATGTAATTTATCACAAATACCGATATAAAATATGTGAATATGTTTGCAGGCGAAATATAATGTGACACAATTAGGAAAGGGATTGATAAACGAGTCGGCATAGAAGCGGGAAAAACCGTGGCATTACGGTTATTATAACCAAACGATCATCAATTGGGGACCCGTAATTCTAGGATTTAGTTACGCTGATGAATGCATAGCAACTATGGCTAACTGGCGCTATCTAAAATTCGGACCGTTGTGTATGTTTTGAGATATCACGGATTATTATCAAAATCTACGGACTGCTCAAAATGTTGAATAACGATGCAACACAAAGCGTTTATATAAAACTGTTTTATTTGTTAAAACCAAAAGTGAAATTAAATTGAGGTTGATGACATCACAAACTAGAAAATACATCACCAAGTTAAATGCCCGAGTGATGCGATGAGGAAGTTAGCTGAATTTAAATACCGGAAGCTTGGACATATGGCCAGATGTTGATCGTCACACATTAAATATAGGGTAATACGTTAGTCGCCGTCATTATTGTATTAGCGCGGATCTAAACAGGACGGTGATTCCAGACCTTTTTGGATTCGAGAAATAGGATAGTGTTAGCGGATATCAGAAGTATATAGTCGGATCTTAAAATGCAAATGTAATGATAACAAATGAACCGTATTTTGCCAGTAGAAGCATCACGCGAGCAAGATTAGTTGTATTAATTGTAAAGATGTTGTTGACTAGTGTCAGAATGTAGTAAAAAGTGGAAGATTTGAAATTGAGCATATTTCGGAAATGAATAAAATATGTCTTTATAGTACTAGGAGCTCATAATGGATAAGGATCGAGTATCTAGATATAGGCTAATCAAAAATAATATTTACCAAAAGTTTATAGTTGTAGTAAGCAGTCTTGACGCATTGTATTAATGTTTGAATGTCATTTTGTTAGAAAAAATCCACGCTGAGCTGAGATATCGAAATAACATAATGCTTGTGAACCGAGTTATTAGACTCTGTTTTATGGTGTCTTTATATGACCCTTTTAAAGCAATATAGTGACAATTTATGTCAAGTAATAGTGGCTACTCGTCCTGTATCATTATTCGCAATTTGTAAACAATTATGAATCGTATATTCGCCTATATGGTGAAGTACTAATTTTAATGTATAGCCTGTAATGCATTATATTTCGTATTTCTTGACTTACTTATTTTGCAATCCAAAGATTGAATTGGAGATGAGGCACGGTAATTCAGGTGTATGGCGTAATTTTATGGTTGAACTGTAAATGCTTGTATGCTTTAGTGCATTAATTGAATATCCGTAGTATGCCGATATTAGGAACAAGCATGCCTTTAAAATTAGGATGACATATCTGTTAGCGATAGCGGTATAGATTATGGATTACTGTTTATGTATACTGTACTCTCTACAGCTTTCGTTTAAGTTGAAAGTAACTACCACGGCGGCCCATATGACGCCATTAATCACACACGTGTTGTTGTTAAACAACAGAGGTGTGATTACCCACCAATAATCCTTATAAGGAAACATTATCTGATGTTCTCTGGGAATAGTGTCAGTATTATAGCCCAGAAAATACTTACGACACAGTATATAAGGCCGTAGGCAGATAACTTCTTGAAGAAGGTCATTAACAAAATTAGGTGATCGTTTTGGTCAACTAACTACCGATAGGTAGGTGATTAGTGAAAACCACCCTACATACAACCCAAATCTAACACGCTTGTTATGCGTAACAAAGGTGTCTGAAGCGAATATCCACATGTTGCGTCACCCTAGAAAAACGGTTATTAAAGTCCCAAGCCAAATCCTTTAGAAGTAAAGTGATTACATATATATGTGTAAGTATTTATTGCATTTTTGGAATCAATGTATATTGAAAATTGTGTGATTTTGTGTGAATTATTTAGTATGCGTTATAACTAGTTCACGCAAGAGCAACTAGGACCCCTATACTTGAGTGAGGTTAGACGGTTATAAAACCAAGACAAGATTCTTGTGAGAACCGTCATAAAACTAGATAAGTACCCTAGATTATACAAATACACAAAAAATCTTGATCAGGCTTAAACGATCACGTGACGATGTAACAAGCCCTTCGACAGAAAATTAACATGATTTGATCTTGGGTTAATTATGAATACATGATTGAAATATGGTCTGGATCGCATATGTGTCGAATTGTATGATTTTAAAAGGTTTTAATAACAGTTGGATGCCTTTTATGAATGTATTGTTGCTATGGTAACGTCGCTATTTGAGTGTAAATTCTAAGATTGGAGTATTTGGTTGTATTAAGGTACGCATCTCGCTGGAGATGAATCAGGCCTAATTACGTACAGATAGGCTATCTTAAACTGGACCTTGAGGTCGCTGGAAGCTCAAGACACTTCGAAGGCTGCACCACCTGCAACAGTGATTCACCAAAATTGGATTACAAGCAAAAGAACCCAGGCAAAAAACAATATCTTCCTACTAACAAGATTGGAGGCAAGATTTTTCTACAAACACATATGGAGGCACCCGACGAAATTGTAATTCAAGGCGCCTGGTAATCATTGTTGCTTCTGGAAGATTCGTCTTCAGAAGAGAGTGGACTTTCACATATTTCTGAAGAGTGGGGAGGTGAGCGGTAATCAATCATGAAGTTATTTTGGCTACGAAAACATAAAGAGGACACTCGCACCCTTCGCAAAAACACTCAACTGATGAAGACCACTCAACAACGACAGCTAACGACTTGGGCTAATGAAGGTCAGGTGACAGCACGTGTCCAGCATCAAGCAAAATTCGTGAAAAAGGTGACGTCTATTCTACACAAGACGGCAAAACTATTCAAAAAAGCCAGAAGAGAGGTCAAACAAGCGACAACTTATTTGACTACCGTCCGGAAAGTGAGTACCAAAAATATCGCCGATTCGCTTGAACCAGTCTTAAGGAGCCAAGCAAAATCTGGAGTGGCCAGAAGTGAAATCACAGGCCCAGTTTCAAATCTGTTAGAAATGCCGACGCCGGCAAAAGTCGAACCAGTGATACCTCTTCCGAAGTGTGGGTCCCTTCAGTCGTCGCCCGAAGTCACAGAAGATACGAAGTTGGAATCTGGAAATCACCCGACACCACGGTCAATGACAGAAAGAGTGTCGCTCAATGCGAACGCAAATCATCACATTGTACAGGGGACTTTCTTAACGCCCCTCGATCGAGAGAAGGTGCCACAGGTAGTATTACCTTCTCAGCGTCCAAAAATGATCGATAAAAAACAATTTATTACTGCGGAAGAAACAATATTGATATCACCCAGTAATAGGCTGATTATTTGGTGCATGATAGCTGTTTTCCGATACATGTTACATGTCGATACAGTTGCTGATAGTATTTTAGAAAATGTCGTAGGCCTACATTGTCCACTGCTGATGCCCATGAAGTCGATATGAAGGCGCATCAACAATTATTATCTTCAATTCTATTTAGTTTGCCCGGATAACTTGATTAGATAGAGGAAATAAATTTTACGCTGGTCAAAGTAGTCAGCGTTGATACTCAAGTAGAAGTAGAGACAACGTTGTACATGTCTGCATATATAAAAAATAAAATAAAAAACTATTTGAGTAGTACTCTGGAATAGTAGACTATTTCCCGATTGGACAGCTTTGATTTGACTAAGCTACAAAATTGAAGTTTTGGCAGATAATTATTCGATCGTAGAGGAAATTAGCTTTATACGTGGGTAATTGGATACATCGACAATATTAGGTATAGGTGGATCGTCACTGGTAGAGTCATTGATATATATAGAAATTGATGGGGTTTCAATTCCTTTTGCGTGTGGTAATGTCCCGTTAAATATTATTGGATATCATTGGATAGACAAGGTTATACCGCTGCCTTCAATTGATACGGTGTTAAAGAGCCCGTCAATTGCAAGTCACGAGCTGGCTCAGTCCAAAATAGGTGTTCCGTGTTCATTGTCGACGCATGCCGTAATAGAATATGATGGTGAAGGGCGGGAAATAAAAACTTTGGCCAAACAAGGAGATAACGTGAAAAACAGCAATCGCGAGGCTGTTTCGAATGTTAGGTCGTTAGAAATTGTATAGTCGCACCCGTGCCAATTTAATAGTGACAGCGCCGTTAGGATATGCGTTGAAAATAGTGATGAAGTGCAGGCACGGAATATGGTCACATTGGGTGTAAAATGTGAGTGCGACGGGTCGAAAAGTTTTAGGACGCCAGATCTTTTCGATCCCATAGGCCCCGAAGTGGATGTTGACGTGGGCGTGCCGAAACATCAAAAATCTCATAGTGGAGATTTAATATTTGCCTCGTTTGTAACGACAAATAAAAGGCCAAAATATTTCCTGCGTAAGGTATTTGATGGTCCACTAACGGAATATGTGTTGCAAAATGAATCGGATATAAAGGTTAGATTGGAATTGGAAGAACTTCGTAAGCAATCCGTATTGCTGTCAAAAGCGCCATTCCAACAGCCCGATCTTAATGACGACGCCAATACTATTATAGACTAAAAACATGGAGAGCGGTGTATGAGCCGTTTGCCACAGAATTGGAAGATCTTGTCGGGCATTTGCGGGGGAAACAAGCCATGAAGTATTCATGTAAAATAGAACTAAAAGATGAATCGATCCCTTGATTCGTGTGTTCACCTTATAATTGGTGAGGGATAGAACAACTGAATGCAGCGATGAAGCTAATAACCAAAGTTTCACAGTTAAAAAAATGCGTAGTGTATTAGGGAATTATATAAAACAACCTACCCTTTTAAAAAAGTGGGGGGAGAGTGATGGCCGTCTAGGTATGGTCATGCGATAGGACAAACGTCTAAATAGAATCGCTATAAACGTAATGAGATTCTAATAAAATGATTTGACTCGCAAATGTTCTATACGTCCAAACCAAAGGGTGAATTGATAGGAATGTATCGTCGATATATTTAGTTCACTACTAAACGTGAAGACAAAACTGGAAATCGACCGAAGGCCTTACATTTGAAATCGCAATAAGCAATGCTCGAATTGGTATTATATAGTCAATTTCCGATCCATAAGTGATTTGGGGCTAGGAGTCAATCACAGTGTATTATTAAAATTGATGGAATAAATTGATTTATTGTATGGTTATATAGTACCGTGTATCCATGTATATGTAGTATATAGCGAATAACGCAAAATAGAGTTTCTGAGCGTCCTATTGTTGTATATAATGGTAAATATGAATGGACTATCTGAGTAGCATAATGCCGCAACCTGTTAGTGTATAATTTAGATCTGCAAAGCGAAAATTGGCGCAATTCTGATGCCCTGAAGATTGGCTAATATTCGGTGGATTGTTAATTTAAAATGAGGGAAGCTCTTGTGAAAAAATATCCATATGCTCGGTGATTAACTGTCGGAAATATGAATCATATGAAGCTGCGATCATGCATGAGATCATGCGATCATTTGTATGACACTGTCGTCATAGGCTATAGTGTGCACCGTGACAACAGATATGCGGGCGGAAAATGCACATACTCCTATATCCTTGGCCTTGCATTTCTACGAGTTACGTTACATCGTGCATTAGCCCCTAGATGAGAATTAAAATAAGATCATAAAAACATATTTTACAAATTAGATAAGAACTATATTACTGGCATTTTGCTCCAATTACCCAACTAGAATAATGTAGCGGTCCGAGTCTGTTCTCAAGATCACACCAACGGCCACTCAATCGACGAGATATACGCCAGAAATTGTCATTTCAACTGTAAGAAATGTCCGGGTGTAGTGAGAATAGCTGAAAGAGTGAAAAGTGTTTCAATCCCACAAAACACCATACGTGTCTGTATGTTCATGGGGAACACTAATTAATCGCAGTCGCTGAATTAATTATTGTTCCGTAAAGTTTGCATCTCTGTCCGGTGGCAGGAAGTATTGATGTTCGTCTCACATGTTGTTTGGGTAAAGTCACATTGTGATTTGTATTAAACACCAACATAGAGCTGTTTGATTACTGTCTTTTTTTCGTTGGTTCATATATTCATTTATTTATACTGTACAAATGTCATTAGCGCGTCTGGGTACAATGGTTCGAGTACCAGAATCCTAATCGGGTATTTTTGTAATGATTCAAGTCAAGTAGTGAAAGATCATTTTTCAAGTACTGTAATCGTACCCTCCTTGATATTAATAGATATAATTATTATCACTACCATATGTCGGTGATTCTATTTGTTGTAAGTAAAGCAATCAGTCATTGTGAGCTAAATTTTTCTTCTGAAAATGCAAACACTTCCTTGTCATGTATCTATCTAATTAGGAGAGCTATTGCTACCGTAATTTTCCTAGTATAGTACGCCCCCATGTATAATGCGCACCCCTAAAATAGCATGCAAATTCTGGGAAAAAGCTTGTACCCATGTATAGTTAGCACCCTGCATTTCAGTACATGAATAGTTCCGATTTAGTATATGATGTCATTCTGTTTTACGATGTCACTGTTGAACAATCATGACATAACGATCGCTAATCATTGTATAATTAACAGAATTGTCTTTAAGCGATAGTTCAGGCTAGCGACACGGCATCTTGAGCACAAGACCTATTACAGATGCGATTGCTAATCATTATACAATTAACGGTATTGTCTCTAAATGATAGTAGATAGCAGCCTAAGCATGCGAGACCGGCGGCGATATGGTAGAGGCCAGAGGTTCTTAACCTTGCCTCCAGCGCCCCCAAGAGACGCTGGCGATTTTGAAGGGGGCGGAAACGCTCAGGGGGCGATATGGGGGGCGCTGGGCTCAGGGGGGCGCTGGAGAAAAATTGCTTCGCAGTAGATGATGTGGTGGTAGGACATATCCTTAATGAGTATTCAGAGCAAATTAAAACCGAAAACTTTGTTATATATAGCCTACAAAAGACCTAAAGGTTTAATTGTCCAAGGGCGCCTAAATGACTGGCACCGAATGTTCCTGTCTTGGCAATCAGAACCCCAGAAGACGAATTTCATCTGGCAGGGAAAAATTATATGTCAGTGAAGAAATACCAATTTGAAATCGTGTGCGTCTTTTAGTTTAGTACGATTGGACGACAGGGATATTTGAAACTAGATATTCCTGTTAATCGATATCCCTGTTGATCGATATAGCAGACAGGAAGTCACGAATGCAACGAAGTCGTACCAATGGGTTCGCCCGCCCTAATATGTTTAATTATTAGTTACTGGCCCTTCAGTTTCCAAGACACCACACAATGTTCGCTCTACGTTTTGATGAGTCTGCGCACACTCAACAACTCATTGCGCAGACCCTTGACAACAGTTCGGATTTGTTGTGCGCAACGTAGATTTTCTGTGCGCAGAACCGTGTCAGCACTGCGCACGTGCGCAGCTTAGAGGGAACATTGTACCTCACTCAGCTCTGCCGGTAAATCTGGTAACGTGAGCAGAGAGGACAAGAAATTGATAGCAATATATGCAATTCCCGATCTTACTGACCTATTTTATCATGAATTATCGAAGGTTTTCGCGCTTCGCACTGGCTCGCTAAACAGTAGCGGAGACCGGGGACAAATGTAACACGGGGCAAATGTAACAATCGACCTCACTGCTAGTAGGATGAAGAAATCGCCTTCATATTTTAAGTGCACATGCGGTAGTTGTGTCTTCTATACCTGAAGTTACGTTGAGCTACGACGCGAAACCCCGCAATAATTTCAAAAGAACTAAATTTTGGACCCTTGAGTAAATATTTTCTGATCAGGAATAATTTGTTCTGAAGAATAAAACCTCTAGTGGTTACAATGCAATATATGTAGCTGGAACAATGTTACCATGTAGTCTACCGTGATGACAGGGAAACTAGGACTCGCGTCGCCGGGAAGGCACCATCCTGAGATTAATCATGGTCGAGCGTGTCAGGGGCAATTGTAACACTCTTTGCAATTGTAACACTACTTTTGCCTCGTCACAATATCTTTTCAATTCTGAATATATGTGTTCATACCATATCTACTACAGATGAATCTTGCAACAGCCAGACGTTAAATACCAGAACAGACTCTACCTGGTCATACTAATTCTACCATGATACTCTGTCGGAACGGCCATATAGAAGTGGTGATGTGAATCTTAGGGTCCGGTTATTTCCGTGATTCTACTACCATATCTTGTGTTGATCGACTTTTGTTGTGTCGACCTTCAATGGTCACTTAAGAACTTGCCTATGACTGAATCCTCATCCCCTGACTTTGAGCATGGCCCACTAAACAATTTATTTTAATTTTGGACGGAGCAGAAGCTTTGATGCCACACAATGTTGTGTCCTCGTTTTGCAACACTATCATCAGGCCGTTCAACAAATATATTTTAGCCAGGTCTGTTTCACACCTTCGCAGATGACGGAATGCCCAATCCATTATGCACGCTGAACTACAGCACCTTGTTAGAAGAGGCCGAATATGTGAAGGGAGATGATGGAATGAATGTGTTACTTGTACACCTTAAGCTCATGCAGAAGGCACGAAGGCGTAGCCTGGAAGCGTTCAAACTTCTCTTTTTTAATTAAATTCAATAGTACAATATGTGATCCCATTATTGTTATTCAGTTCGTTTGTTTTTGGTTATAAATAACACTGTTACAATTGACCCGCACAGGCGTTACAATTGCCCCGGCGTACGGTGCAATTGTAACAGTTGAGCGACGATTTTCGCGATCCAAAATTTCCATGATTGATTATTGATTGAGTTCCATTTTAGTTAGAAAACCACGTAATGTTCGAAAATACAAAAATTGTTACAATTGTCCCCGGTCTCCCCTACAGCTGATTTCATGGCAAAAGCGAACAAGGTGATGGGGGGCGGTCGGTTTATCACCCTATGGGGGCCCAAGACCCAAGTTTTTTCGGGGGGCCTGACGAAGTACCGTTTCGTTCCTGCCAACGGGTATACGCCCGAAGATGTATAATTATTATTGAGGGGTCCTACCTTTTCAATGACACATCACTCAGCTCTACCAGTAAATCTGTTTACGTGAGCAGAGAGAGGATAAAAATTGATATCAATATACATGCAATTCCCGATCATATTGACCAATTCAATCATTAATTATTGAAATTTTTCGCGTAAATGGACACCCAATGTAGATGACTAGTATCAGCAAATAGCGGATAGCCGAAGGGGGGTCGGGGGGCGAAGACCTCCGGAAGTTTGGTTTATCACCCGTTGGGGGGCCCAATACCAACGTTATTTTGGGGGGGGGCTGACGAAGTGCTGTTACGGCCCTGGTAACGAATTAATTGTACCTATCTGCATGCCCGAATATGTTTAAATATTAATTACGTGCCCTTTATTTTCCCATACAACAGCTCACTCGGCGCTACTGGTAAATCTGATTACGTGGGCTCAGAGGATAAAAAGTTAGTAGCGACTTATATATGTAATTACCACCTATTCATTCATGCATTATAGAAAATTTTGGTACCTAGGGCAACCAGGCCGCACAAACTTTGCTGGCCATCGAAATCACGCTACGGGGTTCTTGGGGGCGAAGCCCTCAGAAGTTTGGTTTATCACGCTATGGGTGCGCAAGGCAATCGTTTTTAGGGGGGTTGACGAAGTGCTGTTACGGCCCTCCGTCTTACTCATTGTCTTTATTACATTACTTACAATATGACGTTGGGGGGCGCTGGAGCACGATAATTTTTGAAAGGGGGCGATGGAGGGGAAAAGGTTAAGAACCACTGGTTTAGGCGCACGACGTCTATTACAGATGCGATTGCTCAGACTAACGGTTTTATCGTGCGCGCCAGGTCTGTTGGAGATGCGACTGATTACGCAAGCGATTATATCTTGCGCACATGGCCTCTTGTATATGGATATGTGACTGTTCAGGGCTGTTGTTGACGCGAGTAATTAGCGAGAATTACCGCGCGCGATTGCCTATGAGCGACCTCATTTCGCTCGAGTACAAACGGCAAACCAACTCAGCAGGAGATCGCGTGCTTGTGCGCACGACTCTCGGTAATTGGCAACACGCTTCTCGCTAATTGGCAGCGCGTTACACTATAATACGAATTACTGTACGCGATGGCTGAAAGTGATGCGCGATTGGAAACAAACATGAAGAAAGAAGTGATTTCAAGTTTTTCATCGAGGGAGATTCTTTTCAAGGCTTGTTGTACCCAAGTATAATACGCACCCCAATATTTTAGGGCAAAAAATCGTGAGAATTTTGCGCATTATACGTGGAAAATTACGGTATTTGGAAATTGGGTTGATATTTCCATGCTGCTAAGATAACGCTCGTTGTTTACCAATACAAGTGCCACTGTGATAGTAGGTATGTAGGACGTACATCTCAAAGATTGTTTGAGCGTATTAAGCAGCCTATCCCAAAATTGATTCGGTCAAAAGCATGCGCAAATACTCGCACGGAGCTTGCACGTCAGTGCGAATTGACTGCCAAAATAGACTGCTATGACGGTTACCAAGCATATGTTTCGTCAATCGGTCAGCATTTGATTGAAAATCTCGCCTGTGCACAGCACTATGATGACAATATGTTCATGTTCACTGTCATTGCGCGTGGTAGGTCATTGTTTCATCTAAAAGTGCTGGAGTCTACTATTATTCAGTTGAACAAACCTATTCTATGTAGACAAAAAGATTTCCTCTATAACCTACAAATTTCTCATTAGTGCATGTGTTTCGTGCGTGTAACTGTTTATTTACGAATTGCGTTGCTACTATAGTACGATTTCCAGTAAACTCGGCCCCCGGTCACTTCGACCGTCCGTGAATTCGGCCTTCGGTAAATTCGGCCAGGGCCAGAGTAACAATAACAGTTACAATACCATTACCTAACCTGAACCCTAATCCTAACTCCAAACCTAACCCCTAACCTCGAAATCACTTGATAATATTATAAATATGTAATCTAATACACATTATTAGTTCGTAATACAATTTCACACAAAGTTCTCCGAGGGCCGAATATACCGATTGAATTCGGCTGTCGGTAAATTCCGCCCCGTAAACATCGGCATATATATATACATATACATATTTATACGCATACCCTGTTCTCCAAATCACTTGATAATAATATAATTATGAAATTAATTCACATTAATAGTTGGTAATACATTTTTATAAAAAAATTCTCCGAGGAACGAATTGACCGAGTGAATTCGGCCGTCGGTAAATCCGGTCCCCGTGAATATCAGCGCTATCTCCCGTGATTACGCGATCTACGCATACCCTGCCATCCAAAACGGTTGGTAATACATTTTAATACAGTATTCTCGGAGGGCCGAATTTACTGATGTCATAGGCCGAATTTACCTGGCTGAATTTTCCGCGGGCCGAGTTTACTGGCAACCCTATAGTACCGTATGTCCGTATACTTCATATTTTGTTATTCTGCCATTAGTACAATGCAAATTTCAGTGTTTGTGATTTTGATTGTTGCGTCATACTTTGCCTTCTTGGTTTTGGTTTTAAATCTGTTTAAATCCCTTTAGTGTGCCGTTAACTCTTGAAAAGAGGCACCTGAAAAGTCTTTGAGTTAATAAATAGTATTATACAATGGATATTGTATTGAAATAGCTTACAGGCGAAAATCTTACAAAAAAAACAATTTTGATTTGAAATATATCAGTAATATTATCTTCCAACTGATTATTTCAAATTTAGAATAGGTGGTTGACGTGAAACTGAGTGAATTAATGCCACGTTATCTGAGTATATAGGTAAATACTTATGTACATGACTGGAGTTTATTTATGTACATGATGATATCCTTGGAAATCTGTAACTATGATAAATCTATTACCCCTAAATATAGTGCTGTTGCTGTATTGTGATTTAAAATAGTCTTCTGCGTGTAAAAATAACAAGTAAATTGATTTTCTAAACTTTATAGTACGACTGAGCCGATTGTATATCAGGTCATTACCGCGAAAATGGGAGATTTTGGTCAAAATAGCCCCATGGGTTATCTCCACAACAATAGCGAATTTGAAAAAAACCAAGGTCATATTTGGAATCAGTGCCCTTCAGAACCCCCAAAACCACTCTTACGTTTGTCTGCCTAAAAATGTGTTGACCAGTGTAATATTTTTGTAATTTTGACGCTGTTGTTTATGCACAGTTGATTTTGGTGCACCAGTATTCTATAATAATTCATCAGTTGTGCAACGTGATAGATTTTGGTGTTCGTGATTATGCAAAATTTGTGATTTGCTGAAGGCTTGCAGATTATCGTATGGGGTATTGCTATTTATTACACTGGTCCGTTTTTGCTAATACCTCCTGTATTTTAGACCGGGTTGCTATAATATAGGAATTATATTACTATGTAATAGCTCATTCCAAGCTATCGTTGAATACTCGTTTTCAAGCAGAGAGCGTTTGATGTGTGATGCTTGAAGAAGTAAAGTAATATACAGATAATCCAGAAGAATGACAAGGAAGATGTGCTGGATCTGTGGAAAGAACTTCCATTGTAAGGACGGATTGAAAGCTCACTTGCGATTCCACCATATAGACAGAAATACCGAATGTGAGATCTGCGGAAAAACCTTTGCTGCAATCACTTTATTGAAAAAACATTTAATATCGCACACTTATTTGAAAAATCATGAACGCAAGGGCATTGGCAAAGGGTATAATCCGATCGGTCACTTGAAAAGACATGCGGATACACGTACTGTTCACCTTGGAGTCAAAAACCACGACTGTGACATCTGTGGAAAGTCGTTTGTGCGGGTTGGCGACCTGAAAATGCATGGAAATATACATACTGGAAGCTATGCATGTCAGATCTGCGGAAAAGCGTTTGCTCGGATCGGAGACTTGAAAACACATGAGAATACACATACTGGAGTCAAAAACTATGAGTGTCAGATCTGTGGAAAGGCGTTTATCCATCTTGGTAACTTAAAACAACATGAAAATACACATACTGGAGTCAAAAACCATGCATGTCAGATATGCACAAAAGCGTTTACCCAGCTTCGTGGCTTGAAAAGACATGAAAATACACATACCGGGGTCAAAAACTATGCATGTGAGATCTGCGGAAAAGCGTTTGCTCAGATCGGCCACTTGAAGGCACATGAGAATACACATACTGGAATCAAAAACTATACATGTCAGATCTGCGGAAAAGTTTTTGCCCGGCTTGGTGACTTAAAAAGACATGGGAATACATATACTGGAGTCAAAAACTATGCATGTCAGGTCTGCGGAAAAGCGTTTACCCAGCTTGGTGACTTAAAAAGACATGGGAATACACATACTGGAGTCAAAAACCATGAGTGTCAGATCTGTGGAAAAGTGTTTGTTCAGCTCAGTCACTTGAAAACACATGAAAATACACATACTAGAGTAAAAAACTATGCGTGTCAGATCTGCGGAAAAGTGTTTACCCAGCTTAGTAACTTGAATAGACATGTACATACACATACGGGAGTCAAAAATTATTCATGCCAGACGTGCGGAAAAGCGTTTACCCGGTTTGGTAGCTTGAAAAGACATGGAAATACACATACAGTAGAGTAGCGGAGCGCATGTCTTTTTCTTCTCGCAATGATGATCTCGAACATGATGCAGTCATATTGACAGAAATACCTTATACTAAAATATGCTGTTACTTAGAGTAGACGTCCATTCACTCTGCTATCATGTCAATACGATTTAATATTGCCATCAAATCTGTACGAGTACTCAACACATATATCTTTGAATCACCTTTCCGGCTAAATGATTTCTGTGCCGGGTGTGTAGAAATGGTGGTGGTGGTGGTGGACTTGTATCTTCATGTTGCAACGCCTCTGGCCCATGTCCATTTATCGCTGCCACAATAAAATTTCTGTATACGTTGTTTATCTTGCCTGATTTTTTCAGTTTTAAAATGTCTCTCCCAGTTTCATATTTTAATTACAGCATAGGATTAGTGCCTGAAAATTTGTTTCTCACTGCCTGAATCAGTTTCAATGAACACCTCTTTGTGATAATTTGGCTGGGTCTATTGTTCAGAGAAGTTTGAAGGGAATGTTCAAATCTTTGTATCACAGTGTGATGAGGTAATACTATAGTTTATGTCACCTAAAATGTAAGCTTCGTGTGCATTATCCTTCGTCATATTCTCTGGTAATTAGCAGTCTGCGCATGTCGTTTTCAATTACGTTTCAAATTGCAATGTTGTGGCCATTTTGTAAATATGTGTTTCTTGCCATCCATTTCATGAAATTTTGTCGACATTTTCATTTCCTCGTGAGAATTCAATTCGTTCATATTTAATCATGGAGCTATAATAGGAAGCTCCTTGTAGTCTGATATGATGTTCTGTCAGCTATTTGCTAGTAGTATCTCCTAATTCCAGCAGTATGCAGCATCCTTACAAAGACGACGTGAAATGGATCCCCGTATTTTTGTGGTACCGGTGATTAGCGCATCATTGATCGCTATCCTTTAATGATGAAAAGATTATTAACAGGCAGCCGCAGCACATATTATTTTTATTCTGTTTCGCTTTGAAATCTATTGAATATCTGATAAATTCTGTGTGTATTTCTGTGATACACTCGCTGCATCTTGTCAACAATTTCGTTCCTACATGAGATTTTGTTTCGTTCAGATTATTTGTAATTCATAGTACTACAACACTGCACAGCAGTGCTTCTTACCTTGTTTTGTTTGATGAAACCTTGAAGCTGCTACGACGAACTCATGAACCCTGTTCACTAAAGACGCAAACTGAGGTTAATTGTGATATGAATAATTATTAGACATAACAATTGAACTACCCAGAGCTACCGACATTACCGACACTGTTGGCGAGAGCTCAATTATAGCTGCAGGCTGTACGGAAAATCACTATTGGTGGGTGGTTTCACCTCTCTCCCTCCACCCCAGATATCTATTGTTTAATTTGTGACGGTTGATCCTCCAAGAACTCACTTGCTGTAGAGCAAAACCAGTGTCACTCCCTAGCCAACATGATTGGGTAAGGAATGGTATTCTGCGTGAAACTTGTGATGAATAATTTCACTGACAACATAGCACTAATCTTCTGTGGCAATCCGACACCATGGAGGCACATAATGACTTAAAATCGTCATTCACGTTTACTTTGATTTTATCATAGAATGCCCTTTTTGTAAGAAGTGTGCTGGGCAATATGAAACATTGTGCCATGGTAGTATTGTAATGATTTTTGGCTGTCTGTGAATTGCAATCACCTTAACCAGTGGTTCTCGACTGCCAGTCCCCAGACCTGTACCTGTTTGCGTTAAATTTTCAGTTGGCTAAACAAATATATATTTGATGTCTTCGTAATCAGAAAATGTAAGAGGTGGGAGTCTTGCTCATTAATTACGGAACTAGAACGCTGCCTTCTTTTTTATCCTTCATCATAGCGCTGCAATAGATACACCGATCTGTTTGAAATCACCCAGAAATACGTTTAATGAGAAAAAAAACATCGCTCTATGTTCAGGCATGCTTGGAACGTGATGTTTGATTATGGCGTAAGGCAGAGATAATAAATTTGGATTAGCAGTAAAGTCGATTATCGCGTTCGTCAGGATTTATCAACCCAGGATTAAGGAAACCGGTTGATCGCAGCGCATAAAGGTAGTGTTAATCTCATGATTTAAGTAACTGGAACAAACTATAGATCAGTGCTCTTCAACCGGGGTGGTCGTACACCCTAGGGTGTACCAGAATTTGCAAAGGGTTTACCAATCGGATGGGGTGTACAGGGGTGTACCAGATCCGAATTACAATGAGCCGATGGCTAGCTATCACAAAGGCAGGTTTATGGGTCAGTAAAGGTTGACGCACAGGTTAATGAGCAATATGGTACGATGGTATCTCAAGTGTCATACTGTACACCGCTTGATTGTGATGTCATAAGCAAATATTTCTCCTGTTCATTTAGCCGTCGGCAATAGACCAATGGTTCCGTTTGATATTGGAAAGTATGCAGTTAACAAACATGTTAATTTGAAAATGACTCGACTTGACTCGAGTCAAAAATATAAAAGTGAGATTGAATTGTGACTCGGAGCCTTGCGACTTGGTTGCAACCCTGATAAATACCGCAATGCACATAAATGAAGTGACGTAACCAGCCAGGGTCGAAACAGCTTCCATGTTGAAATCGAAACCCTTTTGTTTTAAAATGCCGATTTTATGTCCAATATTTCGACATACATTTGCAATTTAGTATTTTGTTATTAGTGATGCAAATTAGCGACAATTATAGACTGTGTATAGCGGCATACGATCTGAGGTTACTGACATCTCTTGCAGCCCATGTGCCAAGGGTTGTAACCAAGTCACAAGGCACCGAGTCACAAGTCAATCTCAGTATTATAGTTTTGACTCGAGTCAAGTCGAGTCATTTTCAATTCACCACCGAGTCAAGTCCGAGTCCAAGTCAGCGAAAATAGGGTCGAGTCCGAGTCACGGTATTATAACTCGAGTCGAGTCCAAGACATTGTGTTGACTGCTCAGATTCCTGTTCGTGTAAAATTAAAACCACCTTTTATAACTCTCTTTGGTGATATCGAACGGTTCTCATTTATAATACACTAATTTCCCTCACTTTTAGCAGTTTCTGGTCGCATTTTCAAGTACCAGTACCAATAGACGAAATCCAAATAGTGTGGTTACTATACTATTCTTCGAAATTACAATGAAATGTCGGTCTTGGCGGTCTGCGTCTCGAGTCATAGGACTTGGCTCGAGTCATGCACAATGACTCGAGTCCAAATCGAGTCAATACAGAAATTGACTCGAGTCGAGTCGAGTCATTTCCGCATTTTGAGAAAATGACTCGAGTCAAGTCGAGTCATCAGAAAATCGTGACTCGAGTCGAGTCATTACAACCCTGCATGTGCCACTATCGACTGTGTGTGGTGTGGGGCAGGCCTGATACGCAGTAGGCTGGTGCGCCTGCTATCATCGCTGATCAGAATTACCGCTTCTGCAGCAGTGGCTTTACCTACTCTCTCCTCAATACTGTTACACTATAATTAACTAACCTACGGATAGATACCCAACACCCGTCGTCACGCTTGCTGGCCCGGAGGAAATAACTGCTCAGCAATCTGAACGCAGCATCATTGCTAATCCCATAGCCGATGACCTGAGCGCTCAAATTGAATAAAGTTGATCTTATTTGAAAGCTACTATCGCACTGATTTCGAAAATATATATTAAAATCTGATCAGCGCACTGGAACCCACTCAAAATTCACCTCAAAGTCTGAAAATCTGCATTGTTGTAAACAATCGCAACCATGCAAGGCCCATTGTTATGGTCATTGTGCTGCGTCTCTGCCATTGTTAGCAACGATGCCGATTTTCAGACTTTGAAGGTTATTGCGAGCTGGTTCCATTCCCTTAATGAACTTTTAATGAATATTTTCAGAATCAACGCGACAGTAGCTTTCAAATAAGATCAACTCTATTTAATTTGGGCGTTCAGGTCATCAGCTATGGAATTGGCAATTATGCTGCGTTCAGATTGCTGAGCACTGATTTCCTCCGGGCAAGAGAGCGTGACGACGGCTGTTGCCTATCTATCCGTAGGTTAGTTATCTATAGTTACACTTATGTTGATTATCGTTTGTAATGTCATGCTGTTTTGGGGCTGACACGAAATAAATTCCAATTTGCGTGGCGGGCGGCCTAACTGGCTGCGAATAGACTCTGTGACCAAATGCTATTTTATTCAAATCCAAATTTTTTGACGGCAATAACTCCGCTTGTACTGGTTGGAATTGAACCAAGTTTGACGAACATCATTTTTATAGACAATCTAATACTTTCATGGGGTGAACAAAAAAATTTCACATTTTTCGTTATTAATTTTTAGAAACTTTCTTCCTCCGTAGCCATGCGGCTACTGGTTGGAATTGAACCAAATTTGGTGTGTAGGCTTAAGTTAGGTAACCTAACAATTTTATCAAGTAGCCAGTACGATTTGAGGAAAAAAGTCATTTTTGAAGACCCCTAATGAACAGGGGTGTACGAGTTTTGAACAAACGTTAAAAGGGTGTACCACGTCGAAAAAGGTTGAAGAGCACTGCTATAGATAACTAGTTATCTATCAAAACTGGGTACACTGCGTACCATTCCTACGCACAACTATTTCCGATAATAATGACCTTGCCGTTTCCGACTGTCTCCAAGGCAATGGCTTCGCTAAACAATCAACGAATTAGGTAGGCTACCTGCTATTGCAGAGCGATACCAATATTCTATAATCCGTTTCTTAGCTGTACCGTACGAATTAAACACGACTTTAATTTCATGATGATGATAAATCTACCTATTGCAGTGGAAATATATCGTTATCATCAGGCTGCTGTTTCATTCAACAAATTGACAACTGAGAGCCTATAACGCGTTTTAGCATTATGATGTAACAGATAACGCCACTTGATTAAAAACTTGGGACACCTCGACTAACCATCGCGTGTAACATTTTCCAGCTTTATGCGTCACGATTAGCAGTATTTAATCACACGATTAGCATTCTTCTGGATCAGCCAACTTTATTACCTCCACCTCAAATGCTTACCGATTAGCTGTTTTTAATCACATGATTAGCGTTCTACCGGATCAGCTATCTTTATTATATCCGCCCTTAGTGTCGAAATTGGCTCCGTACATACTATAACTTGGAATAATGGCCGAAATGTCGATTTCAGATTGCATAGCTTTTGCAGGTCGAAATCGACCAAAATTTGGTGTCTAACGTTGTTAGGCAACCTGTCAATTTCATCACTATACAGCCTTACGGTAACAGTCGTCACGAGGGGATTATTAATCCACCACGGTCTCAATGTTATTGACGCGAATAAAATCGACTAGATGAGGTTTAGTCCGTTGGTAGTTTTGTTCACATGTAACGATGATACAGACAGCTTGTTATTTTTAGAAACAACGTGATTCCGAACTTGATCCTTTACGTCTGAAAATAGCCCTTCTATGCCTTGCGAAATTGTCTTTTTGCTGGTCAAGTTGAGCAACTTTGTAACTTGATCAATCAATTTTTTCCCATCAGCTTGACTCTGTCACCAGCTGGTGTGACCTGCGATACCAACCAATCATTTGACCATTATGATGCGTGCTTTTACTCAGCCTACATTGTTTTGTTAGAAATTGACTAAAAATAAACAATGTGTTTCAACTGTATGTAGTCGTAGAATACCGTAGTAGACGGACCCCATACCCCGATTTCTAGCTCAGATTTACCTCAAATATCGTGCAACCGTTATCTACCATGTGCAAATATCAACTGTAGGCTATTAATAGAAGATCAACAAAATGACTTTTCCAGAAAATAACATCATACTACTCACGTACAATTGCAACAGGAGAAATGTGTATAGCTCGAAACGAGCCAAGCTTTCTGTACAGACATTTGCCATTCTTGAGCATATGAAAATGGATTCTGATTTGATATGAAGTGAACTTGATTTCATGTCCCAAGGTTTCACGAGATCAGTTATTCTAAAACCTGAATAGCTTGTATTCTAATTCTTATCTAATGCGGAAAAAATGTGTAGCTATCAATCTAATGTTAATCTAATTGGGAAATAACTGTGTTGTGTAGATATCATCATAATTATATATTTCAATATGGAAATTACCTTTGTATCTGCGATGCTAATTCTAGTCTAATTTGGAAAAGCTTAAAATTTTCTAGTTGTCCAAGTCTGCACATCGGCTCAACCTGATACTTCAAGTTTTTCCTATCCAAATACGGAAATGGTTTGCTATTTCAAATTCAAATCTTGATTCTAATTATAGTTTAAAATCCCCCAATCCTGATTTTCGAACGATCTTATGAAAGTGTGAGTTACTCTATGTGATTTTCTCAGTAGTGTGTTGGAAATTGACCCGTTCCAACGATCCTCTGTAAAGGAAGTGTCGGTGAGCAAGTATTTCAACGGCAACATTCCACATAAACTGCCCATAACCGATGACGCCTAGGATTTCGGAAAGCCAACTACAGCTAAGTCGTCCTCTGCAGAGTTGCAACAGTGAGTATTTTCGTAGGTCTTGGCAAAATCGAGTTCCTGATTGATTGGATTCTGAATCGAGTATTACGTTTCGAGTCGCGTACTCGAGTCTCATTCACTAGAGCCCGACCAATATCGTATTTTTGAGCCAATACCGATAAGTAGCACCTTCACCGATAACCACGATATATTCGGTTGATATTGGAATAATATGACAACTAGCTTAAGACATATTTTCAAACCTTCAGAGCATTTTTTTGAACTTCGCAGCCGTTGCTATACTTGGATATAACATAAGCTAAAAATCATGCATCTGAACGCCTGTAAGCAGAGTCAGTCTTTTACAGAGTACTCAATAAGGTCTTGACCCGCGGCTTCACCATTATTGGTAGTGATGACTCTGAGACGGATGCAAGAACACACAATGGAAAACTGGCATCATGATTCACGACAAATGACACATGTTTTCTAGTTGATCGGATACTAAAATATTTTTACATGCACAACTATGACTAGAACTAATCACTGCTTAAAATCCGCAACTAAAGCCAGTATCTGAATTTCAGGCATTGCTTGTAAAGTAGCATGAGAAAGACAAATGTGTCGAGAGATCAGTCGAAGTTTAAATCACGAGCACGTCGTTGGATTTCACAGATTGTTCCAAGACAAAGATTTTGTCTACGTCGTGTTTGAGAATCTAGTGCAGAAGAAGGGTAAAAGCATTTCCTCATTACAAATGTAATGTACCTCTTACTGTGAAGGTCGAAAATGCATTAGATCTGTCATATTCACTACTAGCAGACTTGGACAACCACATCATTATTATGCTATAATATAATAAGATAAATAGGGCGAAGAGCTTGTAATGTAATTCCAATGTAGCTAGTCCACTATTTTTATATGTATTGTGTGAAACAGTCATTTACTATACTCATGCTTATGATTATCAACTCAGATTTGAACTGAACTTGATTTCTCTTCCCAACTAGCTAATTTTAATTCTACTCTCATTTGGAAAAATTTGTTCAATATAATTCAAATCCCGATCTAGTTTGGATAATTTGATCATTTTCTACTGCCACAACTGTGATCACTAGGGCTGGGCACAATAATTTGATGACTCAAATCTGAATGGAGTATCAATTATAATCATTTGAGTCGAGCAGTAGGAAATGATTGTTTCGCGTACTGACAATATACGCTCCATGTCACAAACGGGAAAACTATATTAACAATAAGCTGAACTGAACCAATGGGAATTATACTTTTGATAATATTTCTCACTGTGAGAATCTGTAAACCTCGATTGGTCGCATCGCAGCATACGAAAAATTGTAGTACAAAGCTACTCACGTTACTGAAAATGACTGTCTGTGAAGTTGTGATCAACCAAAACTTTGTCCCATAATGGGATGAATAGGTATGGTCAAAAAAGGGCCAAATAATCTTTATAATGTAACTAGAATTGACATTATATCCATTGTTGTGGTCTTGCTGTGATGTTAACATGAGTGACTCAAACTCATGACTCGATTCATAATCTAATCACTCACATACTCTATTTTAGCCAGCCTTATTTATTACACGCTCAGTATCAAAAAGCAAATATTAAATGAAGTTTCCAGTTTGAAAGTTTCACCGGTCTGCAAAACTGTTGTCAAATCTGACCGTCCCTTCAACTCAGAAGGTTGAGATCCACTGATTTAGTTGTGTCCAACAAATAATACTTTTTTCTCATTCCAGCAATCTAATTACCTTATATTTTTGGTGTCAGTCGCTGATGGAAGTTTGCAAAAGAAGATGCGCCATCACAGAACCAGAGACTCGTCATCACATGCAATAGATTGGTGTTGTTAATCGCCACGATTGTAAAATCATCCACAGAGATAGCAAGGTGACATTGTATGTAGTAGTGCGTTCGTAAATAATCTTCGCAAAGAATGTCGGAACCAGAGTTGACCGAGTATAGTAGTCTGCCAATTTGGGAATAAAACTATACACTAGGGCTGTTAAAATATATCCTTTTTTCCTGAATCTTGCTGGCTACGTGATTAAATCGTTAGGTTGCCTTAAAAAATGACGAACACCAAATTTTTATTCATTCCAACCAATATTCGCGGATGTCGTACAGTTTAAAAATTTTGAATTCGCCCAAAAATGCAAAACAAAATTGTTTTCAAATTTTTCCGCCAACCCCATGAAATTGTTGCGAAATTGTCTTTAAAAACGATGCAAAACAAATTTGACTCCATTCCACGCCGTACAAGCGCAGCTATTTGAGTTTTCCGATGATAATTCAGGGATTATCCTTGATCCTGCATCGTTTTTGAAGACAGCGCACCCGAGTGATTTGTATCGGAATCCATATTGGAATTTTGAGACGACGTTTCGAGTATCACTCAATATGATGTCATAACAGTATGAATGACGTGGAAAGTATAGATAGGTAGGCTACCTTTTACGCAACCACAAAAATATATTGCCATATCTGCAATTCTGCATCACATTGAAGATGATTTCGTATCTTTTCGACCACACCTATTTTATTGCATTTTGTGACGATACTGTGGTTTGACCACAACTTTACAGAAATGTCATTTCCATTAACTTGCGTAACTTTGTACTGCATGTTTTGTATGTTCTGATATGACCATTCGACATTTCAAGGCTTCCACGGTGAACAGTAGGTTTGTTCAAAAATTTCTGGTTCCCGAGTATTCACTGAATAAATTGTTCAGGTAGCCGAAAAAAGGCTGTACACTAAATTTCAACCAACGAAAGCCGCGGCAGAGCCAATTGTAATTTTCTCATTTATTCAAAAAATATAAATAAAATTTCAAATTTAACAGTTAACCCCACGGAATTGTTAATTAGCCTAAAAGAATGATGCATAACAATTTTCGCTCACTCCCAACCGGGAGATGCAAAGTTATTGGAGTCGGGAGTTTTGGATTTGCAAAAATAGCGTTGATGGTGGGTAGTCCCACAATTATTGATGAAAAACTCAAATAACATAGCTTCTACGGGTTGGAACTGTGGCATATTTGTTTTGCATCGTGTTTGTCGACATTTTACTTGGCTATGTCGCGGCTTCTGGTGGTTGGAATTGAGCCAAATTTGATGTGATAGGAAACCTTACAATTTAATGAGTGAATCACCGGAGTCTGGAAAAAAGTTGCTTTTGAACAACGCTAGTGAACAGTGCTATCAAAACCATAATTTTTGTTGCGTAGCAAGGAACGTATCATTTCGGTGCTCAAAAAAATCATCTCTCATTACTCCACTGGAATAATTGTGCCCAGCCTTAGCTACTGCATATTACAGAGACTTGTAACGTTATTATCAGTGAGGCTTGGCAAAATCCAGCATCTTGGTGATTGGATTACGTGTTGGGTATTAAGCGTCAAGCCGGGTGTTCTTGTAGCCTGTATCCTGCCAACAAGTTGTGCGAATTCGATTTCTTGTATAGAGAGTATAGACTTTTTATGAGGTCATTTTGATGAATAAAAACCTACCAATCCACAATTAAAAGTGTCATACGTCTGTAAAAAACTTTCTCTCCCTCATCACAAATGTGGTGCTATCATTGCAAGGTTATTTCTTTACGTGACAGGTGCTGCTAATACCGAGACACAGAAGGACATATGTGACAAGCCAGAGGCGACCATCATATGCAGCAATCAATCACCAGCCTTCAATATGGCAAAGTTGGAAGCACAGTTGAAGAGGTATACCCATACCAATCCAACTTTGAAGTCTGCTATAAATATGGGTTGGTATTTATGTAGGCCTAATCACTAATTGAGTGCATTTTGAATCGATTTCCCTCTCACATGTAGGCCTACTTGTACAAATCAGAGATTTTATACCATTCATGACTGCCGCGGCAGCTGAAGAATAGCAAATGTTCTCTGTGCAAATCAAGTTTGTCAAATGACATTGACACAAATCAGGCCACTACCTCGGAATCAGTGGTAATCTCAAACTCATGTCAAATTATAGAGATATGATAGATCCGAATTAGGGCTCTTGCTAGTATGTGACGTTGTCAAGAAGATTGTTGGCACTTGAGCTGTGCGGAATAAATCGGGAAGGTGCTTGAATCTAAATCGCGCATTATTTTTACTTGATTCCAGACTAATAGTGAGAAACGATCGGCTCCAACACCAAAATCCTGCGCTCCTTATGATTCAGAGTTGATTGATCGATGAAAATGATTGCTGCGATACTCATGTCCACTGTGCAAAGCTGCAAACTTCAATGGGTCGTTTCGAAACATACTTAACATGAGGTACAGCGATGCACCCATATTAGTGGAAATGACATTGTCGTTTTATTGGTTCAAAAAAAATTGTTGTCAAATTTTACAGGCTCGCTAAGTCAAAACGGTTAAGAACCACTGATTTAGACGTTATCAAGTAATAGTATTGTTGTTTTCATCCTGTCAATCAATTAGCTTTAATTTATGTTTTCAGTCGCTGATGAAAGTTTACAAAAGAAGGTGCGCCATCACAGAAGCAGAGACTCGTTACTACATGCAACAGATTCTGAATAACGTCTTACGATTGTAAGATCATTCACAGAGATACAGAGGTAATAATTGTAATGTAGTTGTCTAATAAAACTAATCAAGCGAATGCCTGTCATCTAATTATAATCTAAATTGTCAAATCATTCTATGTTCACATTAATCTAATTTCTGGCTTTCCTGTAATTGCTGCAGGAGTACTGTATCGTACGAAACCAACCAGGCTCGCTGTGCTGACATTTGTCATTATAGTGCTTATGTGTATGAGCTGTGATTTGATATGAACTGAGCTTCATTCGATGTCGAAGGTTTTGTAAATTAAGTAATTCTAATTCTAATCTAATTTTGAAAAATGTGTGTAGCTATCATTTTACTCTGATTTGGAGAAAAACTGTTTAGCCAATTCGTAAAAAAAACGTGTAGCTATCATTGTAATATTCTAAATCGGAAAAAGCTGTGTAGCTTTAATTCTAATTCTACTCTAATATGGGTAAAATAAAACTATAAAAAATAGCAGCAGTGATTCCAATCGTAATCTAATTTGGAAAAGCTGAATCGAGTATTACGATTCTAGTCGCGTACTCGAGTCTCATTCATCCTAGCTAGACTCCGACAGATATCGTAGTTTTGAGCCAATACCGATAAGTAGCACTTTCACTGAAAACCTCGCTATATTTGGCCTATATTGAAACAATATGGCAATTAGCGTAAGGCACATTTTCAAACCTTCAGAACATTGATTTAAAAAACGTTGTGGTCGTTGCTAGACTTTGAAATGAAATATACGAGAAAGGATGCATCTGTACGCTCCTATGTAACAGTTCAGTTTTTCGGCTAAACCAGGTCTAGAATACTTGCTCTATTACCGTACCTACTTTGAAATCGCAACTTCTGCATATGCTCGAGTAGACAATTACAATGTCACTTCTAGTTCTATACTAGAGTACCAACGTGACCACTTGTAAGTTACGAGAAATAGATGAATATTTCCAATGTCAATCGCAAATAATATTTTCCATACTACCATGTCGTCACAAAAATTGCCGATATTTTTGCCTCTCATGGCCGATATAGTTCAAACTCTATTATAGACCCGATATTATTAGCCAAACAATCATCGTTCAGGCTGTCATTATACCTTATTATAATAAACCACCTACTGACATTCATGAAGTAGTATTATCTTATGATTACACAATTCATCTCTAGGCCTAGTTCTAAACACATTCCGCATAGGGACGCATACGGAACTGCTGAAGTAGAATGACCATTTTCGATTAGTTTTAGCAACTCAATTCTTCTCAAGTCCGGGTGAAAGCGTAGTAAACATCCCTAATTAACTAACTAATAGGCTCAACTCATTATACGGAATACTTAATTTTATATGAGCTAATGAATATTGGAGATAGAATCGGCATTTCAATTATAAAACCACCCGGTGGTACTTCTTTTTTAGCAGTGATGACTCTGAGCTGGCTGCAAGAACACCGGTATCATGACTCACACCAAATGACGACATTCGTTTTCTAGTTGATCGGCAACTTAAGTTTTTTAAATGCATGAATAGAACTAGAACTACTCACTTTTCATAATCCGCAACTATCACTAGTACCCCGTGTCTGAATTTTAGGCATTGCTCGCGTATGATCACCAGAAAGACAATATATCTCAAGAGATCATCTCCACCGCAGTTTGAATCACAAGCACGTCGTTGGATTTTACAGATTCTTCCAAGAACAGGATTTTGTCTACATCGTTCTCGAGTTGTGCAAAAGAATTTTTCTCGGTTTCGGCCCCCCCCCCATGCTTATATCCAGTGGTGGCCCTAGGATTGGGGGGGCCCTTGGCGAAACTTCCAGGGGGGCCCCATATATCTATAAACACAGACCCCCCTGCCCTCTCCTTCCAACTATTAGATATTGCATGTCTGTAGATTCCGTGATACCATAACCTTTATGGAGGCTATGGTGATTGGTGGAATATCGATAACTATTATATATTGCATGTCTATAGATTCCGTGATACCATAACCTTTATGGAGGCTATGGTGATTGGTGGAATGTCGATCCTTTATGTATCTACAATCAATCACAATGTAGTGATTGTTCACAGGCGACTGTGTCATTCAAGTTCAAGATGTCATTTTCATGCGTGAAAGTAATCACAAATACAGTGACAATGGAAACTGAAAAAGTAAAAGTTCATACATTTTCAAGGAAACGATGGCAGGATTCCAATGACTCGAGTCGTGATATTTTCGAGACTCGACTTGGCTCAGATCAAAATATAAAAGTAGAATTGTTATTTGACTCGGTTACAACCCTGACTGAGGACCAAGAGCGAATCGATCACTACGGTGACCAAACAATGAAGTTTATAGAACACATCCATAGAATTGAAACTTCCAATGAATGAAGAAACTACTATGACCGGACAATTGAATTGATGCATTTAGTTCTACAAAAAAGTAGAAATCAAAATGATGATAGCAAATATGACACTAAAAGTCAAAAAGAACAACTAAATGGAAACTATCATACGGGTACAAAATGATATTGGCTTGGTGTAAACTTACCGAAGCAGAGACATTATGATTCATGAATACTCAAAACAACAACAAACAACAATGACTTCCAATCTTTGACAAGATGACTCAACCAAGAGGAGTTTATGGTCATCAAGAATTATTACCGGATCACTCAACAAGGAATAACTCGTGGACTATATTTGGACAGTGAAATATATTCCTAACAGCTAACCAGCAAAAGTACCTACAGAAAAGAACAAATACCGGTATATTACAAATCACCACTTGTCCCAGAAGTTACTTAACCAAGACAGCTGCATGTTTATGGTAAATTTTACAATGAATGCTTGCAATGGTACCGGTCATAAAATAGCTTAGCCAGACAACCTCGTCTAAACGCCTAAAGATAAAATAGAAGAAGCTCTTGAACCTGACAATAAAATGAGGTAAGGGGTCAGAACTAGGCTCATAATAATTCTCAAAATCAAGTCATACACAGCGTCGAATTCAAATATTGTTGGCGCAACACTGTCCACACGAAAATTTCGAGCGCTAGTTTTAAGAGGAACTAAACATTATCCAAATCGCCTACTTCTGCCTACAACATACATTGCTGTCACAACTTAAAAATTATATAGTCAATAAAAACTCATTTTTCAGCATTCCTGTAATAGCTTCCATATGATGACTAGTGATGAAAATTTTCAAGTTGACAGAAATGAGAGGGATACTCCAATGATTTTCATTAGCAATGACTTTAAAATTGAGTGCCGTACACAAAAAAGCTAAATTGCAACTTGAATGATATATTAGATCAACTTCTAAAAGATAGCTCATGTACAGACCTACCAAAAATTCTATCAATTTTTACAATTGAATGAGCCGGAAAAGCTTGCTTTTTATCATGCGGTGGCTTCGAAAGCTGGATATTGAATTTAAAAACTTGAAATTGTGATGTAGGCTACTCGGATATATTTCAAAATCACTTGGTCCAAATTTCTGTCAAATCTAAAAACTGAAATAACCCATTAATTTGTTTTAGGGCTACTGACATGGAGTTAGCCTATTACTGAAAATGAATGAGATGCACCAGTCACTGAAAATATATACTTCCTGTATACACTGTAGTAGTTTCTTGTCAATGTTATTGTAATTTTAAAGCACTGAGAAAAGGGTGTTGAATATTATTCAAAAATATCATGGAAGTGATAATCATTCACGACAAAATTTTATGTTAGCGGATGCGATCGCCTCTCTCACTTAAATCACCAATTTGATGATCGACAACCGTTTACGGTACCATATTTTACATGGGTAGCCTACATATGTTTTCACGGTTATTCGCAAAACGATAACTATAAATTCCATAAATGTAGCAGGGCCCCCCTCATAAAATATAAGTAAGCTCTTATAACATGTGCAGAAATTTAATTATCGACAACTGTTTACAGTAACATTTTCTACATGGGTAGGCCTGCATGGCTGCATGTATTTTCAGTTATTTGCAAAATGATAACCAAAAATTGCGTAAATCGAAGTAATCTCGTACAACGCGGGCAGGATTTAATGATCAACAACTGTTTACGGTATCATATTCTACAGGTGTACAGTACATGTACATATATTTTCACGGTCATTCGCAAAATGATAACCAAAAATTTTGTAAATGTAGGAGGGCCCCTCCTCATGAAATCTAAGTAAGCTCGTACAATGCGTGCAGGATTTAATGATCGACAACTGTTTACGGTACCATATTCTACATGGGCACATATATTTTCACGGTTATTCGCAAAATGATAACCAAAAATACGTAAATGTAGGAGGGGCCCCCCTCATAAATCGAAGTAAGCTCGCATGCACAACGCGTGCGGAAATTTAATGATCGACAACTGTTTACGGTACCATATTTTATATGGTTAGGCCTGCATGTATTTTCAGCTATTTTCAAAAAATGATAACCAAAAATCGCGTAAATGTAGGAGACCACCCTTGTAAAATCAATGTAAGCTCATTTACCGCGCACAGAAATTTGATGATCGACAACTGTTTACGGTACCATATTCTACATGGGTAGGCCTACATGTCTTTCCACGGTTATTCGTAAAATGATAACTATAAATTGCGTAAATGTAGGAGGGCCTTCCCTCATAAAATAAAAGTAAGCTCTTTTAACCGGTGCAGAAATTTAATGATCGACCACTGTTTACGGTTGGCCTATCATATTCTACATAGGTAGGCCTGCATGTATTTTCACGATTATTCGCAAAATGAGAACCAAAAATCGCATAAATGTAAGAGGGCCTTCCCTCATGAAATCAAGTAAGCTCTTTTAACGCGCGCAGACATTTGATGTTTACGTGACCATATTCTACATGGGTGCATGGATTTTCACGGTTTTTCGAAAAATGATAACTAAAAAAATGAGAATTATGATTGACCCCTTTTTACGGTACTGTACCGTATTCTTCATGGATACAAGGATTTCCACGGTTATTTAGAAAATGGTAATAGTTGGAAAAAAGCGCGTAAACCGGAGAAATAGTCAGAAAAAAGCGCGTAAACCGAGGAGGGGGGCCCCTCGAAAGCGCGTAAATCAACCAGGGGGGGCCCTGGGCGACCGCCCACCTCGCCCACCCCAAAAGCCACCACTGCTTATATCACTGTCTTTTGGTAGTGATGACTCTGAGTTACCAATGTCTGCAAGATCATCACACAACAGAACACCATCATCAAGATGACACGCATTTTCTAGTTGTTCGGCAACTACCTTTTTATTGAAATGCACAACTTGAACTAGAACTACTCAAAAAAAGCAGCAGTTACTGTAGTTCGCCATCATTCAACTGGATGGGTAGTTTGTACAACTTTATGTACTTATGTAACTTGAATGTGAAATTTTGATTGACAGCTGACAGACTTCCCAAACAATAATGAGGTGAAGTTTGAAGATTTTGGTCAAGCTACCAAGGTCGTCTGCGACAGCCACACAACGAATACTCTTTGCGGCAGCCCCGACTATTAATGACCCGGAAGTTCTCGGCAAGAATGAACACAGTTTCGAAGCGGACGCCTGAGTAGTAAGGGGATCTACTTTTGTTGCAGGCCAATCAAATTTCGCCACGTCGCCCTAATTGCCACGCCTATATGACGCCCATTGCCGTACCTATAAGACACCCCTTGCCACATCATCCACCCATTGCCGCACCTATAGCACACCCATTGCCACTCATTGTTTTGTGAATTTCAATACCGGTTTTCCATGTATATTTAGCAATATGTATTGAATAACTTGAAATGTATCATCACTAATTAATTAATATAAAATGCGATTTTAAGCGCTGCGACTTGAAAATATTAATATAATAAGTTACTTTTTTGGATATACATAACATTCAGATTACACATAAATTTCGAAAACTATGATGTCAATAGAATACTATATTTGCCAGATATTCACAGATAACACTCATCAACGTTGAACTAGGCGCGGGGTTCTATGATGATATATCAAAATTCTACACATCATCACTAATTAATTAATTCATATAAAATGCGATTTTGAGCGCAGACAGATCGCGGTTTCGATTGCCGAGGTCTCCGCATTTCATGACCTAATATGAAAGCACACTACAACTGAATTCATTCCAATACCTGCAAATTTACTTTGCATGTCGAGTATAAGGATAATTTAATCAGCGCTAAACGCCAACGGACTAGCCGTAGGCGCACAATTCTCGGCGTTACAATTAAACAAACTTTTCGCGGCAGGTACGCGATTCCTAACGGTTTCTACAGTTTCCACATTTCACGACTTATTTTCTTTGGACGCATACAAGCGATTCCCAAGGTTGAGGCTATGGAAACAAATCAAGCATGAGTACGTAAATCTTGAGCTTAGATCTCCGAGATTCTTGTATGCAACTAACATTATAGACAACCATTCGACAATATTCAACCAGCAATAATGCTTTCGATATAGTGCATCATGTACAGCGACACGCTGATCAATTCAAATTCAACAATGGGATCCCCCCCGCACAATTATGAAGCCCGTTGTTTGCTATAAGCCGGGAAATTAGAGTCGCTGCTTCGCACCATTTTACAGGCAGTCTCAGACACTTTGCTGCATCCGAGCTTCATACTAATACATGCATAATTTTTGCATGACGAGAATACGGGTAATACGGTCAATAATTGCCGGAGGCGAGTCATTTAAACCTTGTTGCTAGATAATACCGCTTTCGGCTACAACAAAGTTGCCCTGCAACAAAAAATAGAAGCCCTAATGATCATGCAGAGGAAAGTTCAATTATTCATCGAATTATTCGAATAGACTATCGACATTGTGTAGGTATGAAGTGAAATAGAACGGAGTTTACGCAAAAGTTGCTATTGATCATAGACCAAGCTTGCTTTCAGAGCTGGAAACTAAATGCATATGAAAATTTACCTAGGTTTTCCCCAGGCGCATCAAATGTAGGCCTACTCAAGTGTTTATGAGGTGGCGAATAGTTCGAAGGTTTTTGGCATGCAAGGGTGTCACATAGAATTGTGGAGTTTTCTGTAAACTATAATCCAGTGATCGATTTTCAATCACTATATTTTTCATTAATATAAACTAAGTTACTGTTAGTAGGCAAACCCTAGGAAAGTATCCTCTGATAAAAGCAGGAGTATATTTGTTATCCGTGAAATAAATAGATGGTGCGCAATATGAGCGGTGCTGCGATGACTGACAAATACTTTGAATTAATGTATAAAAGTAGCGATTTCGAACTACGTAAAAAGTTAGTCCAGCTCACGCAAGCGACAATTTGCGCGTTCTGAAGCCGTAAATTTACTCAACAGCATTGAGATAGCCCTGATTTAAAGAAATTTCATCACACATCTAATGATGGAGCACCTTCAAAACTAACGCAGTCGAATACCGACTTTTACGCATATCTGTTTTGCATGAACATAGCGTATACCTAAACATAGTCAATTTTAATAACGGAATTACCATGCTAATAATCAAATCCCCAGCCTGAAACTTGGTACGCAGTCGTAGGACATTATGAAAATACACCATACCAAACTTCGTCAGACATTTCATGATGTAACACCTTTAAAACTAACGCAGTTCTCTACAGACTTTTGCGTAAATCTGTTTTTCGGTATGCGATCGATGCATTAATGACTTTAATACTATGTACTTTAAATTATCCACACTTATGAGTCGAAATGTTGTTAAGTAACTCATGTTTTCAGCATAACCTAAAAGCAAAGTGGACGAATTTCCATGTTGATCAAATACCCCAAACACTGCTTGCTTTCATAGTTAGTAATTAAGCGCATCACAGAATTTACCCAAAAAAGTCGGTACTCCGAAAATTTTGTAAAGTAGAGCTTTCGGCGTTGGACTTAAGTTCAAATGAACAAGTGTTCACGTAGGTTCGAGGTCTGAATGAGTCTTTTAAAGCATATAGAAACGAAAAAACTAATCTAAAAAATTTACGAAGTTTGGATGCGGCATATTTGGCTTTTTTAAAAATTATTTATACCCACGATTCGAAATATTGTTAACTAACTTATGTTTTCGACATAAGATAAGCGTGAAGTGTACAAATTTTGATGTTGCGCAAATACCATAAACTTTTCTTGCTTTCAGAGCTGACAACTAAATGCAACACAGACTTTACGCAAAAAACTTATACTTGAGCACTACGAAATGTACAAGTACTTACCTTTACACGACGTTTTTTGTAAAATGAATACTAATTTTATTAAAAAATAAAATAGAGCGAAAAACTACATTTTATCCCGGAACGCAACATGAGAAATCGTTTCGATGATATCCAACATGGTGGTTCACTTCGAGGGTAATTTGATTTAGAAAATATTATACCGACATCGCGGCATCTTTTAAAAACAAAACCATGATCAATGCTTGAGAGACCATTTTTGCTATTTTTCATTGACATAAGTCATTCTGGAACGCGAAAACGCATTGTACGATATAGATGAAAATCAAGCAAATCCTAGGATCCTCATTTTCAAAGTAGCTTAGATCTCGAAATAAGCTTTGACTCGCTATTCTCCTCAAACCATGGAATTATCACGAGTATCAGCACCTTCGATCACTGAAGAAAAAGATGAAATTATATCCGAAGCATATTCCTTGACCAGGAATTTTATCATGTACGAACTCGACGGCTCATGCTAATATGTGACTCCTCACCTTGAAACTTGGTACGTAGTTGTAGGAATTGTGATTATGCAGCATACCAAATTTCCTCACGCATTTCATAATGGAACAACTTTAAAACTAACGCGGTTCTACATCGACTTTTTGCGTACATCTGTTTTGCGTGGGGGCGTATAGCACGTACCTATACATAGTCAACTTTAACAACGGAATTACCATGCTTAACATTGAATCCCAACTCGAAACTTGATACGTAGTTGTAGAACATTATGGCAATGCACCATGCTAAATTTCATCACACATCTAATGATGGAACACCTTTAAAACTAACGCAGTCGAATACCGACTTTTACGCGTATCTGTTTTGCGTGAACATAGCATATACCTATACATAGTCAATTTTAATAGCAGAATTACCATGTTAAACATTGAATTCCCACCTTGAAAGTTGGTACGCGGTTATAGGAGATTATAACAATGCACCATACCAAATCCCATCACACATTTCATGATGGAACAACTTTAAAACTAACGCGGCTCTACATCGACTTTTTGCGTACATCTGTTTTGCGGGAGCGTATAGCACGTAGCCTACCCATACATAGCCAACTTTAATAACGGAATTACCATGCTTAACATTGAATCCCAACTCGAAACTTGATACGTAGTTATAGGACATTATGGCAATTCACCATGCTAAATTTCATCACACATCTAATGATGGAACACCTTTGAAACTATCGCAGTCGAATACCAACTTTTACGCATATCTGTTTTTCGTGAACATAGCATATACCCATACATAGTCAATTTTAATAACAGAATTAGCATGCTAAACATTAAATTCTCACCTTGAACGTTGATACGCGGTTATAGGACATAATAACAATGCACCATACCAAATTTCGTCAGACATTTCATGATGTAATACCTTTAAAACCAACGCAGTTCTATACAGACTTTTGGCTAAATCTGTTTTTCCGTAGCGTAGCACGTACCTATACATAGTAAACTTTAATAACGGATTTAGCATGTTAATAATCGACTTGGTTTAAATAAAATACGGAATATAAACTAATCGAAAAATTCGGTAACCAATTTCGCGTAGGCTATGCATGCATACAAATGAGGAAAGTTACATCAACGCGTGTTAAAGTAGCTGTATCGAGTTATCGAATGATTTTTCCTTACATCAAAACAACTAGAATGTAGAACTAAATTAAAAAACGTATCTAAATGAGCTCCAGGGCATTGTGATTATGCTGCATACCAAATTTCATCACACATTTCATGATGGAACAACTTTAAAACTAACGCAGTTCTATAGCAACTTTTGCCTAAATCTGTTTTCGGTAGCGTGTACATATACATAGTCAGATTTAATAACAGAATTATCATGCTAATATGTGACTCCTCACCTTGAAACTTGGTACGTAGTTGTAGGACATTGTGATTATGCCGCATACCAAATTTCTTCACGCATTTCATAATGGAACAACTTTAAAACTAACGCGGTTCTACATCGACTTTTTGCGTTCATCTGTTTTGCGTGGTGGCGTATAGCACGTACCTATACATAGTCAACTTTAACAACGGAATTACCATGCTTAACATTGAATCCCAACTCGAAACTTGATACGTAGTTGTAGGACATTATGGCAATGCACCATGCTAAATTTCATCACACATCTAATAATGGAACACCTTTAAAACTAACGCAGTCGAATACCGACTTTTACGCATATCTGTTTTGCGTGAACATAGCATATACCTATACATAGTCAATTTTAATAGCAGAATTACCATGTTAAACATTGAATTCCCACCTTGAAAGTTGGTACGCGGTTATAGGAGATTATAAAATGCACCATACCAAATCCCATCACACATTTCATGATGGAACAACTTTAAAACTAACGCGGCTCTACATCGACTTTTTGCGTACATCTGTTTTGCGGGAGCGTATAGCACGTAGCCTACCCATACATAACCAAATTTAATAACGGAATTACCATGCTTAACATTGAATCCCAACTCGAAACTTGATACGTAGTTATAGGACATTATGGCAATTCACCATGCTAAATTTCATCACACATCTAATGATGGAACACCTTTGAAACTATCGCAGTCGAATACCAACTTTTACGCATATCTGTTTTTCGTGAACATAGCATATACCCATACATAGTCAATTTTAATAACAGAATTAGCATGCTAAACATTAAATTCTCACCTTGAACGTTGATACGCGGTTGTAGGACATAATAACAATGCACCATTCCAAATTTCGTCAGACATTTCATGATGTAACACCTTTAAAACCAACGCAGTTCTATACAGACTTTTGGCTAAATCTGTTTTTCCGTAGCGTAGCACGTACCTATACATAGTCAACTTTAATAACGGATTTAGCATGTTAATAATCGACTCCCCACCTTGAAACTCGGTACGCAGTTGTAAGACATTATGACAATGCACCATGTCAAATTTTGTTACGCATTTCTTGATTGAACAACTTTAAAACTAACGCAGTTCCATACCGACTTTTGCGAGTGCGTAGCACGTACCTATATGCATACTCAACTTTCATAACGGAATTACCGAGCTAAACATTGAATGCGCAACTTGAAGATTGGTTCACAGGTGTAGGGCAGTATGACAATGGAACACATCAAATTTCATCACACATTTCATGATGGAACACCTTTAAAACTAACGCAGTTCTATACCAACCTCGCGTGAATCTGTTTGCGGGAGCGCAGCACGTACCTATGCGTGATCAACTTTAGTGATGGAATTACATATGTAATTAAGTTTCAACACTTTTACAATGTTTCGTCTTGCTTCCTATAACATCCCACTCGAGAAAATGCGTCGTAGGATATAGATGAAACTAGCACCACTCATCAAGACCGCTGAAAACAGTATATTTCAACATTTAGTAGCAGTAAATTTCTAGTAAAGTACAAGACGTGATGATTTCCGAGTGAGCTAAAAAGTAAGTATTGCAGGTATAGTTTACCTGAAAACCGAATACTCTGAAATAGAAGTAGATGCAGTGTAAATAGTTGATCACTTGATTAAGTTTAGTGCAAGCAGATAAAACCTATACTTGAGTAGTACAAAATGCACGAGTACTTCGCTATCGCCTCCCTCCACGTAATAAGTGTCTACGGTTTAAGACTGCTTTTACCGATACTCGTCCGTTTCAGTTTTAGATAGAATTCGGAAACCAAATAATTTTCATAAACATAAGCTAATTTAATGAATTTACTCGAATGCACTATGCTGCGCTGATAAGATTAATTATAATATAATTATCATGTTACAGCGATTTTTCTAGCGTAGAAAATCTTTAAAATGTAGTAAGCAGGCCAAATGAAGATATTCGTTGAGCTGAATAAACATAAAAATACTCTAGACTACTTTATCGGTACTTTACAGTTATAGTTTTAGATAAAATTTGTCCCTTTCACCTATAATTACAACTCCTCGCTATCTAAACATGTTTAGAATATATTATTTGCGATGATACGAACCCGTGAAGTACTCAAGTTGCTTTTCGTAGGATATAGATGAAACTGACAACACTCACCAAGACCAGTGATCCACTGAAAAAAGTACATTGTAGCAGTAAAGTCCTACTAAAGTACAAGAAGTAATGATTTCCCAGTTAGTTAAAAAGTAAGTATTGAGGTATAGTTTGGTCGAAAAAGCGAAAAACTCTGAAATAGAAGTAGATGCAGTGTAAATAGGTAATCACTTCATTAAGTATAGCGCAAGCAGGCCAAACCTATACTTAAGTACTGCAAATGTACAAGTACTTCGCTATGTTCTCCCTCCACGTAAAAAGTGACTAGGTTTTAGAGTACTTTATCGGTACTCGACAGTTTCAGTGTTAGATAAAATTTGGTAAGACTTTAAATTTTAAAGTAGATTGAGCTTACGTTTGTATCACCTTGACAAGTAACATTATCAGACATGAAAATGATACTATCACCGAATATAGAAGTTAACACGCGTCAATGTGCTTCGGAATGCACGAGAAATTGCTTACTAAGAGAAGTATATTGTTGTATACACAATAGTGGAGAGAATATTTAAAATGTAGTAAGCAGGCCGATGGGTATTCGTTTAGTTGTATAGACATGAAAAACATTCCCGCGCGCTCTTAAACAAAGCACTTCCTAACCCTACCACCTAATACTAAGACGCGCGCGCGGGAATGTTTTTTATGCCTATACAACTAAACGAATACCCATCGGCCTGCTTACTACATTTTAAATATTCTCTCCACTATTGTGTATACAACAATATACTTCTCTTAGTAAGCAATTTCTCGTGCATTCCGAAGCACATTGACGCGTGTTAACTTCTATATTCGGTGATAGTATCATTTTCATGTCTGATAATGTTACTTGTCAAGGTGATACAAACGTAAGCTCAAACTACTTTAAAATTTAAAGTCTTACCAAATTTTATCTAACACTGAAACTGTCGAGTACCGATAAAGTACTCTAAAACCTAGTCACTTTTTACGTGGAGGGAGAACATAGCGAAGTACTTGTACATTTGCAGTACTTAAGTATGGGTTTGGCCTGCTTGCGCTATACTTAATGAAGTGATTACCTATTTACACTGCATCTACTTCTATTTCAGAGTTTTTCGCTTTTTCGACCAAACTATACCTCAATACTTACTTTTTAACTAACTGGGAAATCATTACTTCTTGTACTTTAGTAGGACTTTACTGCTACAATGTACTTTTTTCAGTGGATCACTGGTCTTGGTGAGTGTTGTCAGTTTCATCTATATCCTACGAAAAGCAACTTGAGTACTTCACGGGTTCGTATCATCGCAAATAATATATTCTAAACATGTTTAGATAGCGAGGAGTTGTAATTATAGGTGAAAGGGACAAATTTTATCTAAAACTGTAACTGTAAAGTACCGATAAAGTAGTCTAGAGTATTTTTATGTTTATTCAGCTCAACGAATATCTTCATTTGGCCTGCTTACTACATTTTAAAGATTTTCTACGCTAGAAAAATCGCTGTAACATGATAATTATATTATAATTAATCTTATCAGCGCAGCATAGTGCATTCGAGTAAATTCATTAAATTAGCTTATGTTTATGAAAATTATTTGGTTTCCGAATTCTATCTAAAACTGAAACGGACGAGTATCGGTAAAAGCAGTCTTAAACCGTAGACACTTATTACGTGGAGGGAGGCGATAGCGAAGTACTCGTGCATTTTGTACTACTCAAGTATAGGTTTTATCTGCTTGCACTAAACTTAATCAAGTGATCAACTATTTACACTGCATCTACTTCTATTTCAGAGTATTCGGTTTTCAGGTAAACTATACCTGCAATACTTACTTTTTAGCTCACTCGGAAATCATCACGTCTTGTACTTTACTAGAAATTTACTGCTACTTAATGTTGAAATGTACTGTTTTCAGCGGTCTTGGTTGGTTGGTTGAATAAGGGAAAATTGGTGCACCGACTACGAAGTCATTTCGCACCATGACTCAAGGGCCCATAATAAAGTCCACATTGTCAAGCAATCAGATGACTCGCCCGGTGGCATTTACAAATTCCACTACTTTTATAAGCATTCTGGGGTCAGATAATAAATTGTCCAGTACAAAACATATGCCTAATTGTTCGGCGGCTCTTTTAAGTGAAGTTCGGTGGTCGTCGTATCTGCTGCACTGGATCAAGAAGTGTTCGACCGATTCCTCCGAGTAACAAATTTCACATAGTCCATCATCATGGCACCCAATACGGTACAGGTGTCCGTTGAGTTTGCAATGGCCTGTCTGGAGTCTAAATAGCGTTGTACTATATTGTTTATCCAGCTTATTCATTTCCTTTGTGGTTTCTTTGTCTTCAGTGAAGCGTCGATAGTGCAAACCAGTCTCTGCCGCATTGAACTCGGAGGTCCACCACCTTTCGGATTGCTCGTTTATGATAGTCTTGCATTCCGATAGTGTTATTTTCAGACTTTCTTCGTCGTTGACTCCTGCTTCGCCCCCGGCGGCCTCCTTTGCGAGGGTGTCTGCGACGTGATTGAAACCGACGCCTTCGTGACCTGGAATCCATATAAAAGCAATAATAATTTCTCTTTTTAAGAGATCTAAGCATACATCGAATATTTTGGAAATTAAATGATGAGTCGAGGAACGGTGCTGTATCGCGTCCAAAGCGCTTAGACTATCCGAAAGAATGGCTATACTATTATGACTTGGCGGCTCGCATTGTCCGGAAACCCATTCCAGAGCTTTGTAGATCGCAAACAACTCTGCTGTAAATATAGATCTTGTTTTGGGGATTCGAAATTTCGAGGAGATGTTCAAAAGATTGACATGAAAACTACTACCACATCCGCTGTCCATTTTGGAGCCATCAGTATATATTTGTAAATATAAGTCATAGTTGGTTTCTACGTAGTCTTGACACTCACGTCCGAACGGTGAGTTAGGGTGGTGATAAGCCAAACTTCGAAGACATGTATCAACTTTTACCGGTAGGTCAATCCATGGTGGAAGGGAAATTGGGCTGGGAACCGCAATGTCAAGTCCCCTTATGCTTGATATTTGAGTGTACATATTAAAAGTGGTAAACTTGATCGAATCTGGGAAAATTTCGTGCCAAGAGTTCTCGCATAGTGGCCGACATGGATGCGTTGGGTGAGATCGGACGTAGCACTTGTATATTAAGCAAGCTCTGCGGTGGCGAATGTGAATCGGCAATTCATTCGTTGTATGTTGGAGTGTACAAATCGGGGTGCTTTTCATTGCCCCGCAACAAATTCTCAAGGCGGCGTTTTGTATCCACTGGATACGGTTTGAATTGTATTTTGGGCTAAACATATATGCCTCAAAGCCATACTCGATCACTGACCGTATAAGTACTCTATAAATCGTCATTAAACATTCCTTGGACGCTCCCCAAGTGGTGCCACTTAGGAAACGTAGCAAATTCAATCGCGCAACGCATTTCGCTGCAACTACATTGGTGTGCGCTTTATAGGATAATCGTTTATCGAATACGACCCCGAGATATTTAAATTCATTACTGATAGGCACGGTTATCCCATCTATTTTCAGTCGGACATCTGGTAATTTACGTTTTTTGGTGAATATCATAGAGGAGCATTTATTTGCATTTATTCGAAATCCCCATTTTTTACACCAATCTGACAACTTCTCCAATGACGCCTGGAGTGAAGTGGCAATGTGTTCGATATTGAGACCAGTCTCCCACAAACATATATCATCTGCGAATATATTGATGCTTGATTCAATTTGATCAGGCAGATCGTTCATCATGAGGTTGTACATGATCGGGCTTAAAACGCTGCCCTGAGGAAGACCGTTTTCTAGCGGAAATATGTCCGAATAAGAAGACCCCACGCGAACCTGAAATTTTCTATCCGATAAGAACGACCTCAACCAGTCTAGTATGTTTCCTCGCAAACCCTGACCGTGTAGCTTGTGGATTAGTCCATTTATCCAAACCATGTCATACGCTTTCTCTAAGTCTATGAACACAGCTATTGTTGATCGCTGGTTCCATATGGACTTGTAGACATCGTCATGTAGACTCATGATACAATCTTTTGCTGAACGTCTACTTCGAAACCCGCTGAGCGCGGGATGGAGTAATTTTTTGCTATCAAGCCACCATTTCAATCTGTAATTGATCATTCGTTCGACACTCTTACATAAATTGCTCGTGAGGGAAATGGGCCTGTACGAGGAAACGGATTCTTTCGGTTTACCAGGCTTGGGAATTGGTACAACGATAGCGTGCTTCCAAGATTGTGGGCATTTGCCGGTTCTCCACGATTCGTTTATGATGCCGATCAGTACGGATAAGCAATCTTCAGGCAGGTTTGCAAGCATTTGCTGACATACTCTGTCGACACCAGGGGCTGTGCTTTTTCGTGTTTTGAGAACATTCTTCAGTTCGACCATTGTGAATTCTGAATTGATATCGACCGGTGACAAGCTACTTTGCACTGCAGCCGTTGCTTCGTTGTCGCGGAAGGATTTCTCAATCGAGAGGCGTTGGTTTCGAAATGTCGGATCGTAGTTTTCATCGCTGCTAACAGAGCGAAATTGTTTTGCTAGGGTGTTTGCGATATTTATGTCTCCTTTAACCGTAGCTCCGTTGTGCGACAACACGCTGATATGGCTCCAAGTTTTGTAACCATTCATAGATTTGGCTATTCTCCATACTTTGGATAATTTGCAATTTTTATCAAGGGAGTTGCAAAATGACCGCCAAAATGTTTTCTTAGTCTCCAATATTGTTTTTCTGGCCTCTGCCCTGCGCCTTTTAAATAAGATTATTGCGTCTTCCCGGAATGTGAGCTTCATTTTTTTGAAGGCAGCTTTCTTCAACCTGATTGCCCGCGAGCAGGCATCGTTCCACCACGGCATCATGGGCTTCTTACGGGGCTTTGTTGTCGGGATACAGATTGCGGCTGTGGAGATGAGTATTCTGGTGAAATCTTCCACCGTCAGCGAGTTCTGGGCAGATCCTTCAAGTTCTTGGTTGCACAGAACGGCGAATTTTTGCCAGTTGGCACGTTTCAGAGCCCACGATTCAACATGACATTCAGGGGTCCGGTCGGTAGTTGTGTCGATTTCATTAATAATGATATAATGATCGCTGCCCAGCAGGCTGTCTGTGACCGTAGTAGAAATTCGGTGGGCAATGTCGGGAGTGGCCAGCGTCAGGTCAAGTATGCTGTGCCGTTGCGTCGCGTTAAGGGAAAAGTTCACTCGGGTTGGCACGTCTGTGTTCAGCGCAACCAAATCAAAACGATCCATCGCCGCGTTGAGGTGACGACCGTAAGAATTTGTGCGAATGCTCTTAAACATCGGATGATGAGCGTTGAAATCACCTAGATAAATGCATTTATTACTGTGTTGGGCGAAGATACGGTAGAATAAATCTCGTGATATAGCTCTTCCTGGGGGTACGTAAACGTTGTATATGCGTGTCCCTTCTACCTCTATTGCTAACACTTCAATTGGCGAGTAACCGTGGAGAGGAATTTCAACGAATTTAATCATATTGCTGATGAAGAAGCACACACCTCCACCATTAACGTCTCTATCTTTTCTTACGAGGGAATAGCCATGTATAACAGGCACGTATTTGGATACTAGGTGAGATTCTTGGATGGCTATAATGTCGGGTTTCACAGCCGAGTTTGTCAATAAGTGTTTCAATTCGTGTAGCTTGTGATATATACCACGACAGTTCCATTGAAAAATGGATAAAGGTATCATGAAGGCGGTGATTTATTTCCCGGAGAATGTTCGTCGACTATATTGTGAGGTGGAAGAGAATCGTGGTGCGTCGCTTTCGTAAGATCCAACACGCCATCGGGTTGCGATTGTGTGGTGGGAAACCTAGTCAATTCTGAAGTGGGGAATCCGAAAATCCCTTCTGCTGATTTAGCGACTATTGCCTCTATGTCGAGTTGTTTACCTTGATTGAAATCTAGTAAAGTATTCTTCATAACATCTGCGATGAATTTGAAGAAGCTAGTTTTTGATATAGTTATCGTGTCGGAT
Organism: Botryllus schlosseri; assembly: GCF_051294905.1. NCBI lineage: Eukaryota > Metazoa > Chordata > Ascidiacea > Stolidobranchia > Styelidae > Botryllus > Botryllus schlosseri. The sequence goes on along the minus strand of NC_137236.1, from coordinate 5,305,097 downwards.
TGTATTGTGGCAACTGGCTCTTGCGAAGCAGGAGCCGGTCGCATGCATGTTGCGAGTGCCGCAGCTGGAAGTATCGTTTGATCCGCATAATGTGGGAGGTTATTGCTAGGCAATGGAGGAAATTCCTGTGGAGAGTGTATGTTTACTGTGGCCGTTCGCGTCTGTATCATTTTATTCGCCTCCCAATAATTAACCTTTTCGTTCGCCATAATGGCATTGACTTGTACCTCATGTCTGTAGCGTCTGCATCCTGTGTAGCCCGCCGAGTGTGCTTCACCGCAGTTTACGCAGCGGGGTGCATTCTGACATGCCGAGTACTCATGTCTACCACCACATTTAGTGCATCGTTGTGTACTTCTACAGTGTTTTGCCCGGTGACCGAATCGGCTGCATTTGAAACATCTAACTGGAAGTGGCTTATAGATTCTCGTGCGAAATCGCAAGAATCCTATCTGAACGACCGTTGGCAGTATTGTCTTGTACTTTACTAGAAATTTACTGCTACTAAATGTTGAAATGTACTGTTTTCAGCGGTCTTGATGAGTGGTGCTAGTTTCATCTATATCCTACGACGCATTTTCTCGAGTGGGATGTTATAGGAAGCAAGACGAAACATTGTAAAAGTGTTGAAACTTAATTACATATGTAATTCCAACACTAAAGTTGATCACGCATAGGTACGTGCTGCGCTCCCGCAAACAGATTCACGCGAGGTTGGTATAGAACTGCGTTAGTTTTAAAGGTGTTCCATCATGAAATGTGTGATGAAATTTGATGTGTTCCATTGTCATACTGCCCTACACCTGTGAACCAATCTTCAAGTTGCGCATTCAATGTTTAGCTCGGTAATTCCGTTATGAAAGTTGAGTATGCATATAGGTACGTGCTACGCACTCGCAAAAGTCGGTATGGAACTGCGTTAGTTTTAAAGTTGTTCAATCAAGAAATGCGTAACAAAATTTGACATGGTGCATTTTCATAATGTCTTACAACTGCGTACCGAGTTTCAAGGTGGGGAGTCGATTATTAACATGCTAAATCCGTTATTAAAGTTGACTATGTATAGGTACGTGCTACGCTACGGAAAAACAGATTTAGCCAAAAGTCTGTATAGAACTGCGTTGGTTTTAAAGGTGTTACATCATGAAATGTCTGACGAAATTTGGAATGGTGCATTGTTATTATGTCCTACAACCGCGTATCAACGTTCAAGGTGAGAATTTAATGTTTAGCATGCTAATTCTGTTATTAAAATTGACTATGTATGGGTATATGCTATGTTCACGAAAAACAGATATGCGTAAAAGTTGGTATTCGACTGCGATAGTTTCAAAGGTGTTCCATCATTAGATGTGTGATGAAATTTAGCATGGTGAATTGCCATAATGTCCTATAACTACGTATCAAGTTTCGAGTTGGGATTCAATGTTAAGCATGGTAATTCCGTTATTAAATTTGGTTATGTATGGGTAGGCTACGTGCTATACGCTCCCGCAAAACAGATGTACGCAAAAAGTCGATGTAGAGCCGCGTTAGTTTTAAAGTTGTTCCATCATGAAATGTGTGATGGGATTTGGTATGGTGCATTTTATAATCTCCTATAACCGCGTACCAACTTTCAAGGTGGGAATTCAATGTTTAACATGGTAATTCTGCTATTAAAATTGACTATGTATAGGTATATGCTATGTTCACGCAAAACAGATATGCGTAAAAGTCGGTATTCGACTGCGTTAGTTTTAAAGGTGTTCCATTATTAGATGTGTGATGAAATTTAGCATGGTGCATTGCCATAATGTCCTACAACTACGTATCAAGTTTCGAGTTGGGATTCAATGTTAAGCATGGTAATTCCGTTGTTAAAGTTGACTATGTATAGGTACGTGCTATACGCCACCACGCAAAACAGATGAACGCAAAAAGTCGATGTAGAACCGCGTTAGTTTTAAAGTTGTTCCATTATGAAATGCGTGAAGAAATTTAGTATGCTGCATAATCACAATGTCCTACAACTACGTACCAAGTTTCAAGGTGAGGAGTCACATATTAGCATGATAATTCTGTTATTAAATCTGACTATGTATATGTACACGCTACCGAAAAGAGATTTAGGCAAAAGTTGCTATAGAACTGCGTTAGTTTTAAAGTTGTTCCATCATGAAATGTGTGATGAAATTTGGTATGCAGCATAATCACAATGCCCTGGAGCTCATTTAGATACGTTTTTTAATTTAGTTCTACATTCTAGTTGTTTTGATGTAAGGAAAAATCATTCGATAACTCGATAAAGCTACTTTAACACGCGTTGATGTAACTTTCCTCATTTGTATGCATGCATAGCCTACGCGAAATTGGTTACCGAATTTTTCGATTAGTTTATATTCCGTATTTTATTTAAACTAAGTCGATTATTAACATGCTAAATCCGTTATTAAAGTTTACTATGTATAGGTACGTGCTACGCTACGGAAAAACAGATTTAGCCAAAAGTCTGTATAGAACTGCGTTGGTTTTAAAGGTATTACATCATGAAATGTCTGACGAAATTTGGTATGGTGCATTGTTATTATGTCCTATAACCGCGTATCAACGTTCAAGGTGAGAATTTAATGTTTAGCATGCTAATTCTGTTATTAAAATTGACTATGTATGGGTATATGCTATGTTCACGAAAAACAGATATGCGTAAAAGTTGGTATTCGACTGCGATAGTTTCAAAGGTGTTCCATCATTAGATGTGTGATGAAATTTAGCATGGTGAATTGCCATAATGTCCTATAACTACGTATCAAGTTTCGAGTTGGGATTCAATGTTAAGCATGGTAATTCCGTTATTAAAGTTGGCTATGTATGGGTAGGCTACGTGCTATACGCTCCCGCAAAACAGATGTACGCAAAAAGTCGATGTAGAGCCGCGTTAGTTTTAAAGTTGTTCCATCATGAAATGTGTGATGGGATTTGGTATGGTGCATTGTTATAATCTCCTATAACCGCGTACCAACTTTCAAGGTGGGAATTCAATGTTTAACATGGTAATTCTGCTATTAAAATTGACTATGTATAGGTATATGCTATGTTCACGCAAAACAGATATGCGTAAAAGTCGGTATTCGACTGCGTTAGTTTTAAAGGTGTTCCATCATTAGATGTGTGATGAAATTTAGCATGGTGCATTGCCATAATGTTCTACAACTACGTATCAAGTTTCGAGTTGGGATTCAATGTTAAGCATGGTAATTCCGTTGTTAAAGTTGACTATGTATAGGTACGTGCTATACGCCCCCACGCAAAACAGATGTACGCAAAAAGTCGATGTAGAACCGCGTTAGTTTTAAAGTTGTTCCATTATGAAATGCGTGAGGAAATTTGGTATGCTGCATAATCACAATTCCTACAACTACGTACCAAGTTTCAAGGTGAGGAGTCACATATTAGCATGAGCCGTCGAGTTCGTACATGATAAAATTCCTGGTCAAGGAATATGCTTCGGATATAATTTCATCTTTTTCTTCAGTGATCGAAGGTGCTGATACTCGTGATAATTCCATGGTTTGAGGAGAATAGCGAGTCAAAGCTTATTTCGAGATCTAAGCTACTTTGAAAATGAGGATCCTAGGATTTGCTTGATTTTCATCTATATCGTACAATGCGTTTTCGCGTTCCAGAATGACTTATGTCAATGAAAAATAGCAAAAATGGTCTCTCAAGCATTGATCATGGTTTTGTTTTTAAAAGATGCCGCGATGTCGGTATAATATTTTCTAAATCAAATTACCCTCGAAGTGAACCACCATGTTGGATATTATCGAAACGATTTCTCATGTTGCGTTCCGGGATAAAATGTAGTTTTTCGCTCTATTTTATTTTTTAATAAAATTAGTATTCATTTTACAAAAAACGTCGTGTAAAGGTAAGTACTTGTACATTTCGTAGTGCTCAAGTATAAGTTTTTTGCGTAAAGTCTGTGTTGCATTTAGTTGTCAGCTCTGAAAGCAAGAAAAGTTTATGGTATTTGCGCAACATCGAAATTTGTACACTTCACGCTTATCTTATGTCGAAAACATAAGTTAGTTAACAATATTTCGAATCGTGGGTATAAATAATTTTTAAAAAAGCCAAATATGCCGCATCCAAACTTCGTAAATTTTTTAGATTAGTTTTTTCGTTTCTATATGCTTTAAAAGACTCATTCAGACCTCGAACCTACGTGAACACTTGTTCATTTGAACTTAAGTCCAACGCCGAAAGCTCTACTTTACAAAATTTTCGGAGTACCGACTTTTTTGGGTAAATTCTGTGATGCGCTTAATTACTAACTATGAAAGCAAGCAGTGTTTGGGGTATTTGATCAACATGGAAATTCGTCCACTTTGCTTTTAGGTTATGCTGAAAACATGAGTTACTTAACAACATTTCGACTCATAAGTGTGGATAATTTAAAGTACATAGTATTAAAGTCATTAATGCATCGATCGCATACCGAAAAACAGATTTACGCAAAAGTCTGTAGAGAACTGCGTTAGTTTTAAAGGTGTTACATCATGAAATGTCTGACGAAGTTTGGTATGGTGTATTTTCATAATGTCCTACGACTGCGTACCAAGTTTCAGGCTGGGGATTTGATTATTAGCATGGTAATTCCGTTATTAAAATTGACTATGTTTAGGTATACGCTATGTTCATGCAAAACAGATATGCGTAAAAGTCGGTATTCGACTGCGTTAGTTTTGAAGGTGCTCCATCATTAGATGTGTGATGAAATTTCTTTAAATCAGGGCTATCTCAATGCTGTTGAGTAAATTTACGGCTTCAGAACGCGCAAATTGTCGCTTGCGTGAGCTGGACTAACTTTTTACGTAGTTCGAAATCGCTACTTTTATACATTAATTCAAAGTATTTGTCAGTCATCGCAGCACCGCTCATATTGCGCACCATCTATTTATTTCACGGATAACAAATATACTCCTGCTTTTATCAGAGGATACTTTCCTAGGGTTTGCCTACTAACAGTAACTTAGTTTATATTAATGAAAAATATAGTGATTGAAAATCGATCACTGGATTATAGTTTACAGAAAACTCCACAATTCTATGTGACACCCTTGCATGCCAAAAACCTTCGAACTATTCGCCACCTCATAAACACTTGAGTAGGCCTACATTTGATGCGTGTGGGGAAAACCTAGGTAAATTTTCATATGCATTTAGTTTCCAGCTCTGAAAGCAAGCTTGGTCTATGATCAATAGCAACTTTTGCGTAAACTCCGTTCTATTTCACTTCATACCTACACAATGTCGATAGTCTATTCGAATAATTCGATGTATAATTGAACTTTCCTCTGCATGATCATTAGGGCTTCTATTTTTTGTTGCAGGGCAACTTTGTTGTAGCCGAAAGCGGTATTATCTAGCAACAAGGTTTAAATGACTCGCCTCCGGCAATTATTGACCGTATTACCCGTATTCTCGTCATGCAAAAATTATGCATGTATTAGTATGAAGCTCGGATGCAGCAAAGTGTCTGAGACTGCCTGTAAAATGGTGCGAAGCAGCGACTCTAATTTCCCGGCTTATAGCAAACAACGGGCTTCATAATTGTGCGGGGGGGATCCCATTGTTGAATTTGAATTGATCAGCGTGTCGCTGTACATGATGCACTATATCGAAAGCATTATTGCTGGTTGAATATTGTCGAATGGTTGTCTATAATGTTAGTTGCATACAAGAATCTCGGAGATCTAAGCTCAAGATTTACGTACTCATGCTTGATTTGTTTCCATAGCCTCGACCTTGGGAATCGCTTGTATGCGTCCAAAGAAAATAAGTCGTGAAATGTGGAAACTGTAGAAACCGTTAGGAATCGCGTACCTGCCGCGAAAAGTTTGTTTAATTGTAACGCCGAGAATTGTGCGCCTACGGCTAGTCCGTTGGCGTTTAGCGCTGATTAAATTATCCTTATACTCGACATGCAAAGTAAATTTGCAGGTATTGGAATGAATTCAGTTGTATAGTGTGCGTTCATATTAGGTCATGAAATGCGGAGACCTCGGCAATCGAAACCGCGATCTGTCTGCGCTCAAAATCGCATTTTATATGAATTAATTAATTAGTGATGATGTGTAGAATTTTGATATATCATCATAGAACCCCGCGCCTAGTTCAACGTTGATGAGTGTTATCTGTGAATATCTGGCAAATATAGTATTCTATTGACATCATAGTTTTCGAAATTTATGTGTAATCTGAATGTTATGTATATCCAAAAAAGTAACTTATTATATTAATATTTTCAAGTCGCAGCGCTTAAAATCGCATTTTATATTAATTAATTAGTGATGATACATTTCAAGTTATTCAATACATATTGCTAAATATACATGGAAAACCGGTATTGAAATTCACAAAACAATGAGTGGCAATGGGTGTGCTATAGGTGCGGCAATGGGTGGATGATGTGGCAAGGGGTGTCTTATAGGTACGGCAATGGGCGTCATATAGGCGTGGCAATTAGGGCGACGTGGCGAAATTTGATTGGCCTGCAACAAAAGTAGATCCCCTTACTACTCGCCTGGTCGCTGGGTTGTGTTTTGTGAGTTGATGCACCAATAGCACCATTGATAAGGGATCTTTATAAAAAGGTGGTCGCAAGGGTCTTAAATGTAGAAGGTCGCACGGTTCTTAAATGTAATTCTGGGCTAAATCGAGTACCTGACAGATTCCATCCTGATCTTACTATTCGGCTTCTGGTTGAGTATCTGAGTATCACCTCTTGTGACGGCATAACGTTTTTAAAAATGTGGAAAGTTCAAATATGCGACCACAAATGATATAACAGCATTTCTACACCACCCTAAATAATTTCTATTTTTCAACCATACCTATTTAGTTCCGGTATGTGACAATGCGTGGCTTGATCACGACTTGATATATGTCATTTCCACTAACACTGTACCTCAGTGGTCTCAACCTTTTTGTCTTCGCGGACCCCCTCAAGTTTTCGTTCAAATTTAGCTCACCTATCGGCTCGCACAACCGTCATCTGTCTTGTGCAAATATTAATTGTTGACTAGCGATAAACAGCAACAAAATGACTTTTCTTGAAAATAATATCACACTAAATGTAGACTTTTATTATTTCGAAGCGAATTTAACTGCTATATTTATTGTCTTGAAAATCCGTGTCTTCGATTTGATAGCAACGACTGCCGAAAATCCATTTCCACAAAGACAGGTGATGGTGAATGTAATATTAACGCCCAACGCTTCCGACAACTTTTGGTGTAAGTTTTTAATGAAGGTATCACGACCAATGTTCCCTCTAAGCTGCGCACGTGCGCAAATGCGCAGTGCTGAAACGGTCTCTGCGCACAGAAAATCTACGCTGCGCACAAAATATCAGAAATGATATTTTTTTTCATAGTTGTTGCGCACTGTTGTCCAATGGACCATGCAGGCGCGCAGATACGTGAAAATTAAGATGGAACATTGCCAGGGCCAAATAGTGTTATCACTGAAGTCTGAAACCGAGGTGCATGCGCCCCGCAAAGGTAACTATTGCGCTCCGTGAAGAAATGAGAGTTCACAATCACCTACGCCTCAAGGAAGATATTTTTTAAGTATGGCCTCGTACACGTGAGCGATACTGATATCATTTCAATAGCGCATTATTTTCTGGGAATAGCGGAATAACATGGTTTAACAAAGTTATAGCTAACAATGGGCTAGCTCGAAGTTAATCTGCGAGAAACTAACGAATGATAGTCAACATTGCGTAAGATTTATACTCAGGACCGTAACTTTTGCACCCCAAACCACCCAATTGGAGGGGCCGAGCTCGAAGGGGGTTCAAAATTATTTCGAGAATTAATACAAATCATGGTGTATTTTTTGAAATTTTTCAGGAATTTTTTTCGCGCTACGCGCGTTTTATTATTGTAAGATTTCTGATTATTGGGTAGGGTACCCTTTCCCAACAAAAATTAAGCATGATTTACAGAAATGGGCAGTTGGGCGTCGGCCATTACCGCACCATGACGCGCCAAGGCTATGTAACATGCGAATCCAAGAAGTGCGCCAGATCGATCAGCAGCGAGAAAACCTTGGGCGAAAAAGACTGCCCCGGTGCTGACCGAAAACTTCGATATATACAAATATATGTGTAATTGTCCATGTCCATGGGCGCCTAAATGGCTGGCGCCGAATGTTCCTGTCCTGGCGATCCGAGTCCCACAACAAGACAAATGCCATATCGAGGGAACATTATTTGCCAGTTAAGAAATACCAATTTGAAATCGTGTACGTCTTTTACTTCAGTACGTTTTGGCGATTTCAATATCTTTTGACATAGCAGATAGGGGGTCACGAAATAGCATCATGTAACGAAGTCATTATATCAACGGGTACGCCCGAAGATGTTTTATTATTATTTAGAGGGCCTATCTATTCCAACACACCTCACTGGATCAGCTCTACTGGTTAATCTGATTATGTGAGCAGGGAGAGGATAAAAATTGACAGCAATATATATGCAATTCCCGATCATATTGGCCGATGCAATCATGAATTTTAGAAATTTGTTCGCGCTTCGTGCGTTTAGGGACGCTACTACTAAATGGGCACCCATTGTACATGATAAGTACCGGAAGAAGCCTAGAGCCGTAGGGGGGTCTGGGGGCAAAGCCCCCAGTAGTTAGTTTTATCACCCTATTGGAGGGTGGTTGCGCACTGTTGTCCGAGGGCCTGCGCAGTGAGTTGGCGTGTTTGCGCAGACTCTTGAAAAATTAGAGGGAACATTGATCACGACACTAGCAGCAAATTTATCAATGAAAATTATATGATCAATAATATTTTCCACTGTGGTAGGCTGTAAACCTCGATTGGCCGTATCGCAGCATAAGAAACATGCAGGGCAAAGCTATGCAGTACCCTCATTAGTAGAAATGACATTTCTGTGAAATCGTTGTCAGCCCACAGCATTATCACAATGCGCTATGAATATGATAGATTATAAAAAATACCAAATACTCTGTAATGTGATCTAGAACCGTCATTACATTGTTTGTATTCGAATAAAAGGTACACTCCACCAAAATGATTGTTAGCACTGACTTAGTGGGCAATTTCTGTATTTGAAAGCTATATTTGATTGGACAGATGAGGCAGAAGAGCCAGCTGCTGTACCGGTGCTTTGGATCAGCAAATGAGTGGATCTGATGGATGACGCTGGAATCGATATGGAAATCTTGGTATCGTCGCTGTGTCTGGATATGCAAACGGTACTGATATGAGATTACAATCTAATTTGATAAATACGCAAGCGAATAAAGTAGTCTTCTTGACTACTCAAATAGAAGTAGAAATAGCGCTGTATATTCTACTAATTAGAAACAACATTAGGCCCACTTGAATTGTACAATCATTGTGAAAACAAGGGGACGTGTATATTTTCGTTAACTATAAAAAATACGCTCCAACTACTCGTTTCCAATGGTTGCAATTGATACTGGAATATTTGTGGAATATTTGTGACCAGCCCGACAATTACTGCTATCCTGGAAATCGTTAATGTTATCTTTTGACGCAGACTTGGTCAACTATATAATTTTAATTGTCAAATTGGAATAATTAGAGCCTAACGCCGGTAATCTAATTCTAATCTGATTTGTAAAAATTTTCCATGTTCTCAGTTCAATTCTTATCGAATTAATAATGGCCTACAGGAGAGTTGTATCGCGCAAAACGAGCCGAGCTTGGTGATGAAGCATTTGACATTTTCATTCTTATGAGAATGATTTGATGATGCAAATGAAACTCTATTTTTGTTACATTTTTTACCAATTAGGAATTTGATTCGATTCGATAGATTTTGCGAATCCAGTAATTCTAATCCAAATTGGATAAGCTGATTTTCTGCTTGTCTAACTAATGGTTTTCATCACCTCTTGCCAACTAACATGAATACAACTTCAATAATGTAATATACAATTATGTGATACATATCAAAACATTTCGCTGCTCAGGAATGCCTGTAAATATCCCAACATCGTCCTTAGTATAGCTGGCCTCGAAATAGCTGAAAAATATTCATTGATTCAAATAAAATTTTGATATTTTCCTTACTATGGCAGTCGTTTAAATAACTGCAAAATTTTGATAAATTTGATTCCAATTTCAGGTTACCTACGATGTGACAACAACAACAAAGTACTTTATAAAGATAGCACGCCAATATTTTTGTACACCAACGACGAGCAATTGCATTGTATTGACAGAGATACGACAGAATCTCACTGCACACTTCAACAACACGCGATCACGCTAACCAAGAAAGTAATCTTGCTCGCGTATTTCCACAACAACATGTCCGAGCATTTGTCCAAGGTGGGTTGAATACATTTGTGATTTGATGGGAAATGAAAGCAATATAATGCTAATGATGCAGGATCACAACAGTTACTTATTCGGACTGATTTTATAATACATTACTTCTAACTAATAGATTTTAAACAAGGCTGCTTACTTTTCACACTTGAGACTGTCAAGTGGAAGAAGTTTAAAGTCATATCTACTCGAAGCAATAGTGCAAGTAGGTAAAACCTACTCTAGTTATTTGTGAAAATGAAAGTACGTTTTACAGACTACTTCTGTCAAGTAATATCAAAGTGTTACTGCCAATTGCATACATGTATACTATTTCTACTAAATCACTAGTGGGAGTAGTGATTTCCAGGACTTGTCAAAGCCACTTGAAGTAGAAGTAAAGAAGGATGGTTGGAAAGGTAGTCAAATCGAGTAGTTTTGAAAAGTATAATTGTTCAAGACGTCGCATACTTTTAGTAACTGATCGTAGTTGGCTACATCAGAAATGGCAAGATTCATGTTCACGACCAATACAAAATGACCGATTACATTACCAATAGATGCAATTGACCAAAATAAATTCTGTTTCCCATAATAGACGGACTACTTTTGGTTAGCTGTTGTGACAATGTCACTTATAACAGTAGTAAAATCTACTTTAAACTTTATAAAATTCAATGTATCAAAGGTGAGTAGTTTTGCTTCAACCGCGGTTGGTTCGAAGTGGGAATACTTTTGCCTGTAACTGAGTATAAATTTGTGTCGTTACTTCTACTTGTAATTAGTTAAATATTTAGGAAGTTCCTTTTACATGAGTAGCATCGCCGTCTACCTTGACCACCTACTACTTGTTTGTTTTAAATTTACGAGGTTACGTCTACATGAGTATATTGAGCACCTTTGCTTTAATATGTGTTTTCAATCATGCAGGAGAGTAGGACCACACAAAAGGGATTCTGTGTCCTCTGATGAGAACCGTGATTTACATCGAACAGCAACGTAACTTCACATCCTACAAATTGGAATTGCTACAAAAATACAGATGGAATCATCGAATGGGAGCTCGCTTACGATACGCAGAGTGTATTCGGAAAGACTCGTGTTTGGCGACTCTACTATAGACGATGATTCGTGATATTCTTGATGCAATTTTGTGTTGTTGCGAAATCGACTTTTACAATAAATTTATGCATTAGCAAATGAAATCGCTAAGCTCTGCAACTGATTGTCTTTTCATCAAGGCTGTAACTAATTTACGAGGTTCCAAGTCTCACTTTTGTAGATATCACTCGAGTCAAGTCGAGTCGGTTTCAATTCGCCACAGAATCAAGTTCGATTCAAAACATACTGTGTATTATTAGGCGTGTCTTGTCTGTCTGGATATCTCGGGTATTACTCTTCAATTTCGAGTTCCAGTCATTTTTACCAAAACTTTGACTTTGTGAGACGAATCCCTCGCATTGCTGATACACTATATTATCTCATTTCTGACCAAATATGGTCAGTGTGAGTCATGTAGTACTGGTTAAATAAAAGTCGGCGTCGCTACTCGACTCGAGGTAAACGACACTTCAAGTCCATTATACTGAATTAAAAGTGGAACTTGCGATTTTCATGACATGTCAATACTACACAAATTACATGGAAATCGTTTCACGAACACTGGGGTATCATTCCCGAAGTAAAGTTGTTTGCTGCGGGAATCAGATTCATGTGAGGAAGATAGTGGTGGTCGGTGCGTTCAAAAATTTGAGACGAGGAGTTTGACAACCTTGTACGTAATATAACGAGTCTCGAGAATTTCCGTTGAAATATCGCGTTATTCGTTTTGTTAATATTAAATATGATTTTTCGCGCTCCGCGCGATTTACCCCAGGCTACAGTTATTACTCTTTATATTGCCCGCTGATATTTCAGAATCCACTCATCAAAACTTCCATGTCATTAAACTATCCGTTGGGATTGCAAGCAATCTGATTGCACTTCTTAAGATCTTGTGACATCAGAAGAGGGCGCGAAATTTTTCACTATCTTAAAGGGACGCGTTCCAAAAAACTTGGAGAACCACTTAATAGAAGAACGTGGATATGGGTTTAAAGAGAGTTAGAAATGTATCATGTTTCACATTGTTTAGAATCATGACGGCAAATAGATATATTTTAATTTACCGTTAATTTCTCATTTCCAGAGCAACATTTATTAACAGTGTAATTTATAAATGAAATCAAAATACGCTGAAGAATAGTTGAAATTTTTCACTCGGCCCGTCAACGTATATCCACTTCTCAGTTGGCCCGCGGAGTAAAATAATTGCCTACCCCTGTTGTAGTAAGTTCGTGCGGTCTAGCAACAACATAAACCCTGCAAATATACCAATTGCATTATATACCCAAAAAGCTGCTGCTAAATTTGCTAATAAACCAATGATGATGAAAATACATAAGCAATAAAGATAACGCCTTTCGGCGTCTTACATATTATCAAACAACCATTATTCAGTTTAATATCTGATACTTGGACAATGGACATACAACTCAAATGTAGACGGTTTTTATCATCGTCATTGGTTTATTAGCAATTTTATCAGTTCAATACACCACAAAAAATGCGATACAATGAATAGACAGGAAGATGTCGAAGCGACTTGGATTTGTGAATGGAATCGGACACCCACCTTGGCCTAGGCGTAGTAAAGAGGAGGCATGCACACTGAATGAAAGTAAAGAATACAGTATAGAAAAAGAAAGCGACAAGAAATAGGGCGGCATGTAATGGGAAGCGAGTTGATAGGTCAGTCGTGGTCCGGTAATCTTGAGGATGGACTGTATTTATTTAGTAGTAATTGCTTGTATTTCGACTTGAATGTGGACATGCTCGTCGACTGTCGGATGGCCGGCGGGATACTGTTCCACACATCAGGTCCGGCATATTTGATGGAGCGATGATCTTTTCGGTCGATCATATGATATTTGGACGACGTGGACGCGCGTGTGTTGTACTTGTGCTTGTACTTGTGTTGTACTTGTACTTGTACTTGTACTATTTCCTAAACATTCGCTACACTTTTCCACGGTAGACTGCTTTTCCGGATCGTGAAGTTTGCCTCGTTTCATTTTTCACAGCGATCATGATATCGTTGCCCAAGGCTATAACGAACGCATAGGGCGTAACATTTCAGACTAAGAACGCTATTACTCTGGTTGACACTATTTCAAGTTGAACAGTACAGTTTTCAGAATGCCGTAGTAATAGGTTGCTCAAATGGTATGACTGATATAGGCAGACTTCACATTGCGCAGTAATGAATTAACGCCCGAGCAGAATCGAATATAACTAGCGATATCATGCTTTCGTTTCCCAAATATTCTGGTAGATCTCTAGAAATAATTGCTGCGAGTTTTAGGATTCACGATATTTATTTTCACGCGCTGTTGGCTGCAGCGCAGACATTTATATCATTAATATATATTTAGGCTTCCGAAGGTATTATGAATGTGCTGTAGTTATGATGAGATACCGCGCTTCTTCATCGTTATTGACAGATAGCTAAGTGACATTAGGGTCTAGCACAGGAGTGGGCAAACTTTTCAGCTCGCGGGCCGCATTATAATATGATCGTATGATAGTATGATTATATAGTAATCATGGCGACATGGAGATAATACATGGATATGGAATAAAACAATTTAAACCTTGATTTGATGATAACGCACATGTGTTAGCCTTTTTATTAGCTGGTCAGTGGTCATCCTCAATCAATTCGTCAACATTGGGGATGGAAGTAGGTTTTGCCGATTCTTATGACAAGTTGGAAATTTGAATAAGTGAGAAGTGATCGTGTCATGCAGGGGTGGCCAACCTTTTTAGCCCAAGGGCCACATTTGATTGGCGAACTATTGCGCGGGCCACCAGCCGCGCCAAGCGCGAAAATTTTTCGAAGTTCGTAGGTCAATAATATTGTCACTTGACTATATTGCGGGCTGGCTGCATATCGCTGGGCTCAGTTTGCAAGGAATAGACTATTCGGCGCCTGGACATATCGATATCGGAAGCTTTGACCAACATGCGTCAATCATTTTGGGCCTAGGTTTCATAGTCGACGGTGTTTCTGCAAGCGCAAACGCAAGGTCGCATATGTTGAATGACACTTTGTCTCGTAATCGCGAATATAGTTACACTCCATCCGATACATTAGGCGTTCTTTCATTTTCACAAAGGGGTAACAATATTAAAAGCAAAAAATCGAATGACAACATGTTGAGCGAAGCGTGTATTGGATTTTTACTTATGATAAATCTATCGCAAAGTATTCTGCTTTATTGTAGTGTACGAAGATCTACCAAAATGTGAATGGCTCATGGATCTGCCAATGCGTCGGAACTGATATTTTATTCATCAAATCTCAAGAGTTGCGGCCAGACTAATCAAATTTTTGGTTGGCCTTGCAAGTTTACAATCTGTGCAATCCATTTTTGATAATATTACTGATTTCGGAAATTACCTCGCGGGCCACTCAATACTGTCTGGCGGGCCACATGTGGCCCGTGGGCCACGGGTTGGCCGGCCCTGGTGTCATGGATATGCTGATTCTGGGTTTGGTTACCGCTTAATAGCATGTTACCTTAAAAAACGTTTTAGTAAAAGCGTTACTGTGGTAAACTTACCTTCTTCAAGCTCATTTGTTAGGGATGACATCAACATAATTTACTGTTGTCTCAGACATTTCATTAATTCGTTTGATTCATACAGAACAGTGGCCGGGAACCTTTTTTGTCCGAAGAGCCATATTGGCCCTATTTTTTCCATCTCAACTCCCAAAGAGCCATACCTGCCAATCAACTGTTACGTCACAATTGAAAATTCTACACGTCATGGTAGCAGTAATTCGAACTCACTACCAGAGATGCCACTCCTGGGTTTTTCCACCCACATCTGGGTTTTTTGAGCATCACCTGGGTTTCTGGGTTTTTATCCTTGAAATCTGGGTTTTTTTCAACATCCAGTTCGCCAGGTCAGTATTACGTTCAAAAATTAATTATTAGATTCGTATGGTCGCAATATCATGAAATCCACGCACTTCAGTTCGCCATTGTCGATGAATTTTGCTGTTATTGTAACGACAAAGTGTTGAGAATCTATTTCACTACTAAAATAAGAGGCTTCCGCTTGATGCGATGGAGCTTCATTGAATGGTAACATCCAGGTCGCAGAAAGTCATGTTCATATAGGACGATTGCCAGTAGAGAACTCGGCACTTGGTGAACAATTCGGCATGTATCGATAAATATCATGTAACTGTATGCGGTATGCACAAGGACATGAACAGACCAAGTGATGATTCGACTTATATAATCCTATTGTTATCTGAGTATATTTATAGTTCCAACAGGGACACCCAGAGAGAGAGAGAGAGAGAGAGAACGAACACCCAGAGAGAGAGAGAGAGAGAGAACGAACACCCAGAGAGAGAGAGAGAGAACACCCAGAGAGAGAGAGAGAGAACACCCAGAGAGAGAGAGAGAGTTAGTTAGTTGGACACCCTAGCAAGTTAATCAGAGGCATTGGATATCAGCACATTCGAACCCTAACCCTAACCCTGAATTTCATGATTTGGCAGTTACGGTATTTATTTTCACTATACATTGGTCTGTGTTTATTCCAAATAAAAGTGATTGTCGTTGGATTAATCAATCGAAAGCTACTTTCAATCCATCCAGGTCGCTGAAAATACATGAAATCATCCTTAGAAATAGGGAATGGATGGCATTGCATTGAACTTTCGCAGCGCGATGATATAATTAGTACAGGTACACTATTAAGTATTCACGGTGCGCCACAATTGTTTCATTGCGATGTGTTGAGAGGAACACAACATGTTTTTTTGCGATTCGCAGTATTAACCAAGCAAAATGTGTATTATGAACTGTTGTAAATTAAATATCAAAGGCTTCAATGACTGTATGAGTGTATTCGACGACTATCAGGCTCCACTTTCACAGCTATCTCGTGTCTTTTGAGTGAAATATAGGATCTGGGTTTTTATCGGTTTATTTCGCCTCCACATCTGGGTTTTTCCGAAATATCCCAGTGGCATCTCTGCTCACTACATGGGATTCCTTTGTGCGTCATATTTTCTCTGTAAAAACGGGTATGCATTGTAAGAAAATAAAGCTCGGAACGAGCGGTAAGGCACAGACGGGCCAAGTCTCACCATTGATAACGCAATTCATCGTAAGTATCTTAGAATTTAATATAACTGATATCGAATGTAACTGTCACCCTGATTCCGAAAATTTAAATACTTATCGACTTCTCAATTGTTAAGGTATTCGGCGGTAACATAACGTTGCGTTTCACGCATACATTTTATCGCCGGTACCACAGAGCTTTACTAATCAAGAACGTGGATAGCTATGGCGTTGTTTGTAATTGTGAATGTCACGTCCACGGCAGTTCATTTCGCGCCGTAGATCAGAAAGACAGTGGGACAAAAGACAAAGACAAAACTGCGTTTTGAAATGGGCGTCACCATGTCTGCTATCCTCTTTGATTAATCAACGTGTCGCACAATTCAAGATTTCGAGTCGAGTACATAGAATTCGCGAGTGGTATTGACCGCCGGCGTGACAGTAACCTAAATTTTATGATTTTGAAAAGAGGGGGACTAAGCCCCTAAACATGAAAACGGCATTATTGTTTTTATCTCTCAAAGACATGTTTATACCGTCACGAGGATAATTATTCCAGCCGTGATGAAAATTTACCAACAAGTCGCTGCAATATTGATCAATTAAGTACACAAATAAATATTTGGCAAATAGCCATATCTTGTACCCAAAAGAGCCATATATGGCTCGCGAGCCATAGGTTCCCGACCACTGATATAGAACCTCATAATTTGGTACATTAGACCTCTAATTAGGATGTTCGGATTCGGATTAGAACAACGAATTCAATACAATAAGTATTACAGTGACGTGCGGTCCAATGAGGCAGGTGAGGCAGTGCCTCACCTGTCTTCAGGGTGAGTAAGTGAAAATCGTGAAAACCCTCTATGAGTCGATGATTATCAATATTTTACATCGATGTTCATAAATAACTAAATTTGAACATTTTTTCACCCAACATTATCAATTTGCATAATTCTTATTGAAAATACAGCGCGAAAGGAGAGTTGGGCACAGGTGAGGCACGTGCGCGTCGTGCCTCACCTGCAATTCATCATAAATATCTCGTAATTCATAACAAATGGTATCAATCAAATGCTATCGTCACCAGACATGGGGTAATCGCGATTAGTAATCGTAATCGATTACGACGATTACAGCATTTTGAAGTAATCGTAATCGCAATCGATTACATTCGAGAAAAATCCGAAGTAATCGTAATCGTAATCGACTACTTCCCATATTTATTCGATTTCTTTGTGAAAGAACGATTACTTTTTATTTGTACAAGGACTATGACATAAACTGAACATTATTGAACAATGAACATATATTATACGAGGTTAGTGATAGCACAAACGTCTGATTTTCAAACGCTACTCCTCATTATTACGTCAGAAGTATTAGCTTTGCTCGTCATTGCGTAAGAAGTATCCACACATAGTAAATAGGTATTCGAGGTACATTGTTGTGTGATTGTAATAACACACACCGCTGTGAATATCGGATTATCAATGCACTTTAGACGCCACTACCTCGCAGCAGGATAATAATCCCCACTCTGCCTAGTGTCATAGTAACTTATGTATTGATGTTTGGTTAATGGTTATTCTTAGTTATACGTAGTTTGACCGTTGCTGCTTGGCGAACAGCAGGCCTATGTAGCATGTACGTACGTACAACGTACACCATACAAAGATTTGAAATTTTGTATAGGGATGGTGTGAACCTCTGAAAGGTTCAGGTTCGTGTGAACGCGAACCTTTTTGAAAGGTTCTGTGTGAACGCGAACGTGAACCTCATGACGTCACGCGACGTCATATTGCTAATTCCAACCCTATCTTTCAATGAAGTGATAGCTTATAATAATGTACACGACACCTAGCGACGACACGGGCCACATAATGCCACAATGCTGAAGTACATACTGGCGTTTCAAACGTTGCTGAATGTATCAACCGCGGTAGTCAAAGAATATAATAATCCCATAAAATCAATACATTCCGTCGCTTTGTCAACATTTTCGACGAGGACTTACCAGGGAATATAAGCTTGGGGCTTAACGGTCTAGGCCTCACCGGACAATGCGGTATTCGGCGTCTGAGTATTGCTACATTGATAATAATTAATAATGAGCAGAGTGTAAAACGGGTTTCTATACTGGCTACCGATACCACAAACAACAACAAGTTATACAGCAGTAGCCAACACCTTAAACGCACGGTTTTGGTTTTAATGGGACAGTAAAGATATGAAGTCAAAATTGACCCCGTACGCCTGCTAGGTTACACCAGAAAACGATATCAATGTAATTGATTGGTTGAATAAGCATCATTCGCTGACTACGTATTTCGCTCGTGATGTTGTGCGATTGTGGGTCAAGCTCACAGCAGAGAGTCACTAAATATTCACGAACGGAAAGCTGGATATTTCGAGAACATTTTTGTAACAAAGCAAGTAAAACTTTTAAAATTGTCAAGGTGCATGCTCGATTAGTGTTGATTTTCTACGCTGCCATTGCCATGCATAGAGTGGCCCGCAGTTGAAATGCAATAAATTTGAACCAAAGATCTTATAATGAATGGAAAATTGTAATTTACCAAAAAGGTTCACAGTGCAGAACCTACCAAGGTTCTGTTGTGAACGTGAACCTCTAAATTCTCGAGGTTCACACACAGAACGCGAACGTGAACCTCACGTTCACACCATCCCTAAATTTTTGTACTCGTCAAATAAAATATTACGGTTTCCACAACGAACAAATAAAGATCAACAGCTGCTGATATATATTATAACCGAGACGGTCTTTGCCGTTTCTAGTAACGGTAGCTGGCAGTATCTGTATTGAGTTGAAGGTAGAATATTATGTTTCCTTTATCTTATTCTCATATGACTCTACTTGAAACGGGCGCCAATCGATATTTCACACTTATTTACTCGATATTCGGACCTGCTGACATAGCCATCCGCTTATTCACAGTGTGCGCGTGGGTTATTGTAGCTAAAATCAGACCAAAACAGCAATTCGTCCCCGACTCCAAACGTGAGTCTTGGGCCCCATGGTCATTTTTCTAGTTCAAGACTGAATTTCGTCAATAATATTGGTAATTGCATTGTATTTAGGGTTGCAGTTAAAACGAAAATCAATTTAAAAAAAAATGATTAAAACAAATACCTTGTTTAAAACATGTTTAATTGTTTTCCTTTAAGCCATGACGTCACGAATATTCTATTTTGATGTCTTGGTGGATTGACATTGACAATTGAAAATATAGAGTAAATTTAGCTCATGTGACGAAATATATGTACTATTGCTGTTGAACCGACTATTTTAGTGGTTTCAACCATCCCATATCGATATACGTTGGCTATATCGGATGGTGATTGTCCGTAGGCCCATACAGCATGTTTTTTTGGAAAGTATTCACACAATTATGGCATAATTTCATAACTAAAAAAACACAATATTGTTTTTTAAAGGCCTTGGTTTATAACACTGCTTAAAACATGTTTTAAAGAAAGTGTTTTGGAACACCGTTTGTTTTAAATGCAACCCTAATCATCATTTTTGATCCTCTCCAGTCCCCGATGGTCAGATTTACTTGTAAATCCGGGGGACGTAATTCATAATCATTACCATCTGGTATGTTGTTAAATCGTGACCTCCGATCCTTTAAGTAATAAAAAGATGTTGCAGTCGCCCAAACGTATAGCAGACCAAAAAAAAAACCTTCGTGAGACTTTCACACAAATTGTCATGTCTATATTCGTCTGTGGGTGCCCTCGGTTGGCATTTGCATTGTGGGCTCAGATTGGAAGGACAGCACTATTAGTCACGCCCACCCAGCGCGGATATTGACAATGGACAAATACCCTAAGTTTCGGAAAAGTCTTTCTTTAGTAACACACTCCGTGGAGTCGCATATTGGCCCAAACTGCATATGTCTTTTGGTGTGTCGTGACGCGGTAATGACCGGCTCCCAAATGCCTATTACGATAAATTATGCATGTTTTTTTCTTGAGGGGGACAGGTATGAATCACAAAAGTCTAGAAACATTTAAATCGCGAAGCTCGAAAAAAATTTCAAGTTAATTAAATCTCTCGAAAATATTCTATAATTTATGTTGGTTTACGAAGTATTTTTGATTCCACTTAGAGCTCGCTCCCCACCCTATTGGTGATTTTTGGTTGCGGCAGTTACGGACTTAGCTGGCAAGAATGCAAATCGTTGGGTGCGATAAATCCTAGATTGTTGGGAAATGACTACATTATGACGTAACAAGCAACTGACGCATCATTTATAAAGAAAGTTGTTAAATCAATAGGCCTTATATTGTCTTCCAATATATCTCGTAAGCTTAGTTCTTAGAATAAGCAAAATAAATGTAATCGTGAGTAATCATGATTACTTTTCCAATGTAATCGTAATCGTAATCGACTACTTCCTGATTTTGCTGTAATCGTAATCGTAATCGCGTGATTCTGAAGTAATCGTAATCGCAATCGATTACATTCATGAAGTAATCACCCCATGTCTGATCGTCACAATCATTCCAAAAATCTAAATATTAATAGTGTCAGAGCACCAGAACCCCCCCAAAATCGCCAAGGAAGGTGACATTCGGTTTTATTACAAACAATGCCATCGCAGAGAAACAATAGCCAGGTGAGGCACAAACTAATCTGACTCATGTACTATTCGCTAACAATTGGACAATCGCAACACAGCGAAACTGCCTATGGATTTCGGAATACAGCAGTCCTGTAGGAATTATATAGTAGCGACCGCCAATACGTAATGCGGAGCAAATTCAGTCCCTTACTTATGTAGCTGTTATGTACTTTCCGTTAAATTGTGGCATGTGATAGCTACTTGCATAGGCTACATCGTCGTTTTTGTGGCCTTTATGCTGTGTTTGTGGTATGTGATAGCTATACTTACATAGCCTGCGTTGTCGTTGTTCGCGGTCGGTGGTGCCACTCCTAGTGATTTTACACTAGATGTGGTGTATTTTGACTTGACCTAGTGTCCTAGTGTATTTTCTTGCGAAATTAGGCAAATCTAGTGTTTTTTACTGAAAAAATATCTGTAAATAAGGATACTATTTTCATGTGCTTCGGATAATTTATACCGATACTTGAAGAGATAGTAATTAATATCCGTCTAAACTTGCCCATTTAGCACAATAGCGACCAGTCCGACGACTTATATTTTAGAATGTGGAATTGCAGCGGATATCACTGCGCAGAGAAAATGCTCCCTATACCCGCTGTTCTTGGTATTCACATATTGGGTCTCTTTATCAGGTACTTTGCGTGGGTGTTTGTGTGTGTGTGTGGGGGGGGTCCATGCCTCACCAGTCACGAACCTCACAGCGCGTCAATGAAGTAATTTAGACTGTGTTACCTCAGACGCAGGAACCGATGTAGGCTACCTATCAGTTGATCCTTTAACCATTACAAAGCATTCATCTTCAACTTTCCGCGTTTCGTATTGATTCAAACAACTGATTATGATTAAAATGAGGCTGAAGTTAGGAACAATTTGCACCTAACTGCGCATATAGATGAGAGGACGAATCTAAATAACACGCACAAAATCAGTTTTCCAAGTACAGAACTAAAAGTTGGAATTCTAACCCGAAATCACAATTGTTATACGAACTAATTCATTTACAATTAGATTTTCCTGGATATTTAGCAAGCGAAATGTTTCGAAATGCAATATTATACGGTTATCACTTATTATCATGATGAAATATCTCAAGAAAAAGTTTAAACTAGTCTCTCTAGTGATCAGATTTGAACTGCGCATTATCATTATTTCTATTAAAATATTCAATGCCTTGACTGGCTGCACAAGATGTTGTCTCGGGCCGCACGTGGCCGGGGACCATAGTTTGCCCACCCCTGGTCTAGCATATTCCAAACTTTGCGCACAAATGCAGTGCGTTTGAGAGAGACGGGGACTGAGACTGCAATTTAATATCTTCAGAGGTTTGGGACCAAAATTAAACAGCTTTGAACGAATTCCCCTTGAGACCCTACTTGTTTTTATATTTTGATATGTGTTTGAGCAATATTGTAATGCTTGACTCATACCAGGTCATTAAGCAAGTTTTCACTCAATTTAACCTTTGACCCTACGCCGTAAGGTCTTAAATGTCACTTTGACATATAGACTATCAGACAAGCTACCGAGAAATCCAAGTGACAAATCTCAACTGTCTTCCAACATCAGCTAAACCTTGATTAATGTATTGATAAAACAAAGTACTGTTCAGACCCGCAATGAGTGGAAAATTGTCAATTTTTAAAATGGCGTAACTTCTGTGATCCTGTTTGGAATTAGCTCATCGATACAGGTGCTAAATTTCACGAGATTTAAAAAGGTAGCGATGTCGACATCGGAAGTCTAGGTTTGGGTCTTTGGGATTGTCCTTTGATATCGAGGGCAGCTTTTACGATGGAGTACTGGGATCTGATTAGTGTATTAAATCTAGTGATCCCAGTCGAATATATTCCACGGTAGAAGTCTGTGAACTGTGATCAACCTACAGCTTTGTTAAACAGTGCAATGAAATCCTCCACAGCCTGATACTCGATTCAAAATATATGGATATCGTTCCTAAACCTTCGGATGGCGCCAAACCTCTCAGTAACCGTGCCAGTTGCCCACTGCCCATGCATGCAGTTATTGAACATTTCGCAGTTGGATAATAGAATGTACTTTTTCGGTAATAGTATATTTAACTACCCAGAATGTATATGGATGAAAGTTGGTCTGAAATGTGCACTTCGCTCTAAATATGATGGTGAGTTTTTTTATGTGCTGGAAAATTTGGTGAGCTTTAGGGAAACTAAGTCGTAACACACCAACTTTAACCACCACATTAGTCATCTTGGGTCTTTTACTATCATCTGAAACCTATTCTTGTCAAAATGTAATAAAAAGCAAATGAACAAATGGACAAATGGACAAATGGACAAATGAAGACAGCTATTTGGTAGCCACAGATCATAGTGATGGAGATTTGGTCAGTTGTGTTAAAGATGAATTTGAATACCATGCAACATGGCGGACCCTTACGCAAACTTGCATTCTGGTCCCAGGATTTTCGTCCAGTCTCATAAACTACAAAAATCTATCTCATTGCACGTCTGATACATCACGCGGCTGAATAGAAAGGTTTTGCGGGTGGCAAATCGGATTTTGCGGGTGAATAGCAGGGTTTTTCGGGTCACAAAGCGGGTTTTGCGGTTAACTATCAGGGTTTTGCGGGTCACAAAGCGGCTTTCGCGGGGGAATAGCAGGGTTTTGCGGGTGACAAAACTCGCACAGTTAGAACCACTCGTATAACGGGCCGCATTTTATCAGCAAAAGACGCTGCGGGCCGCAGAACATTATTATCGTGTATTTGTGGGCTACTATTAAATTTAGGCTACTATAGACTATTTACCAGTCGTTTGCGGGCATTTTTATGCATTCTAAAGCATTAATGGACAACGTTCGTAAGTCTGCAGTTGCTGTATTTTGTGAGAATATGTATCTTCCAGTGGCGCAAGTCAATCCCTTCATGGAGGGTGTATTGCATTCGTTGCCAAGTCCTACATTCAAACCCTTCCAGCAGAGAACCGAACTCTCTGTTTCGATGCGTGAGCGCGCAAATATAAAATTACGGTCGCTTTTTCGTTACGCAGGCCATGCATTATCACTTTGAGCTCTCTGTTGTTGTTTACGAAACAAAAAGATGTGCCGCTTATCGCCTAGCGGCCATTTGCAACAGTGATCGGGCTCATTTCTGAGCAAACCAAGCAACTCTCCTCCTTTTCTTCCATGACTGGAGCCCTGCACCAATATAGTTATATAAGTCAGCTTTGTCAAGTGGATGTTTTTAACTGGTCCCCTCCCCACGTTTGCCCTGCCAGCATTTGCTCTGGAAATATGTCCACTCAGATAAAATGCACCCAGATAATTAGCTATGTAATGTCTGTCGAGTCGGTGGATTCGTCCAATGCAAGGCTTAAGTATGTTCTGAAACACGGCAGCGTGGTTCAGAACATGCGATAAAAGATCGACTGACATTGCTGTTACTCTTCTGGACACGGTTGAATCAGACAACTGTAGCTTCCAAATTTGTCAGGTGATGTTGTCCTTGCTGCTAAGTTCCGGAAACAGCGAATATTCGCACAGTATGTTAAGAGTTTTAATGAAATACACCGTCTCTAGCAGATTTATTGGGTTTAGCGATATTCCAAGCCATTTTTCGTTGGTAATTTTAACCAGGCCATGAAATATGGATTACTGGGCTTGACACCTAGCTAGCAACGTTTTTCTAAGACCAGGCGATATGTGTAACTCCAGAAGAAACGACTGACCTATCGATCTCGCCTCCCATGACATGCCGCCCTATTCTTGTCGCTTTCTTTTTCTATAGCCTACTGTCTTCTTTACTTTCATTCAGTGTGCATGCCTCTTCTTTACATCGCCTAGGCCAGTGGTTCCCAACCTTTTTCGAACCATCGCCCCCTTTTCAAGCTTAACACCGATCATCGCCCCCCCCCCAGATTTTGTGTACCGAAAAATGGGCATACAAACTGTAATCACCGGCGGGTTGGCTAAAAAAAAAGTCATATTTTTCCGCTCAGAGCTCAAAATAACGTTTTTCTCTCCGCATTGCTAGGTGGATGACTAAAAAAAAAAAAAGTCAGCCGTTTTGGCGCGTCATCGCCCCCCTATCGCCCCCTTGGCTAATTTCGCCCCCTGTCGCCCCCTTTGTCCATTTTCGCCCCCCTATCGCCCCCTTCGTCATTTTCGCCCCCCTGGACCGCCAAATCGCCCACGTTGGGAACCACTGGCCTAGGCCAAGGTGGGTGTCTGATTCCATAGACAAATCCAAGTCGCTTCGACATCTTCCTGTCTATTCATTGTATCGCATTTTTTGTGGTGTATTGAACTGATAAAATCTGTAATAAACCAATGATGATGATGAAATTGGATTATCTAACAGATGTTTGCCGATGGCTTTTGCGGGGGAATAGCAGGGTATTCACCAGCAAAACCCTGCTGGTTAACCGCAAAACCCACTTCGTCACCCGCAAAACCCTGGCATTCCTCCGCAAACCCTGCTATTCACCCGCCAAAGCCACTTTGTCACCCGCAAAACCCTGCGTTTATCCGCAAAACCCTGCTACTCACGCTGCGGGTTTGGCGGGTTTCACAGGTTTTGTGGGTTTTGCGGGTTTTACAGTGTCCCATCTAGTTTTAGTTTTTAGTTAGATCCAATTCATGAGCATGAATACCAAGAAGTTATGATGTTGATTTTAATTTAATTTCGCAACTGTTGCGAATTTGATAATTCCAATTTAATTTGTAAAAAAATCTTTAGCTATAATTCTAATTCTAGTCTAATCTGAAAAAAAAGTTGAAAATGTTCTAGTTCTGCTACAGTCCAGTGTATATGATCTAGTTTTACCACTGCTTCTTCGTCATGGGGTAGCGTGAAAGATTCCAATGGCGAAAAATCTTCTTGAGGTAGAATCAATTGAGTCGAGCTTTACCATCAAAGCATTTATTACGAGCAATGATCGTTACCTAATCAATGTGTCGTATCTACCATATACACCAGTACTTCATAGATTTTGGCCTGTAAATACCCTTATAAGATGGATTCTTCAACGCTAAATGAATTTGAATTGTTCTGAAACTTGTTGTGAAAGTCTTGAACTTCGGCAATCGTCCTAATATTATTTTAATTTTAAATGTCATCACTGTATCGTAACATGCATCACATTACCAATGTTTGAATTTGTCTGATCACCAGACGTAGGACCAAACAGAAAATATCCCTGACTCAAGTATGTTGGTAAATGTCTATAGTTGTTAGCAGACCTGGACAACCTGATCTAGTTAAATTAGACTAATTGGAGCAAAATGTCACTAATCTAATGCCAATCCAACTTGTGCAGCGAAATGTTTCGTTCCTCTAATAATGAAAGGAACTTGATTCAATTTCAAGTTTTCGCCGATTCAGATAATTGTAATCTAATTTGGAAAGACCTGTTTATCATAGCTTCAATTCTATTCGAGTCTAATTTGGAAAAATGGTGATTGGCGGATTGTTTCGGGAGGGTGAAAAAGCAATATCGAGGAAAATAAATTTTATAATGCTGAAGTCGAATTAATGCATCCCTAAGTTAAATCAAGATCAATTCATCGGCCAATGATGGATGATATTAGCTATTTTCTATTTTGGCATTTAATGCTTAACATCGATATGCTTTAAACTGCTAGTGGAAGCAAATGCAATATATCTATCTTCTCATCGTTTTAATTGATCAAAACTGGATATACTGATTATTCCATTGCTGATATCCGACTGCATTAAACAAGAAGACCTGCATCTCGAATCTTGATAATTGATTCAGAATCTAAACTTGATATAACAATAGTTCTCTTGACCAGTGGTTCCCAACCATTTTCGGTGGCAGGGCCAATTTTAGAATTTAAGAGTACGGCCGGGGCCGCACGAATAGCCTACCTAGGCAATGAAAGGAACCCAAAATAGTCACCAAAATATGAAAATTGGCATTTTTCCGATCACTCGCTTGACGCCATTGGCCATTCATTGTGTTGCCGCGCTCCCGTTGTTCAGAACAATCAACCTTTGCTGGCTATTTCGGAGTAGTTTTATTGCCCTGGCGAGATTTCAATTCGCAGTTTTGGAATCAGTGCGACACTTGCATGCTTTCGATAAACACCGACATATCAAATTATTCGGGCGCTTGGGTCGCGAGCTATAGGACTACCAATCATGCTGCTTTTTGCCGGCTAAGCAGTACGCATCTCGCCGTATTCAATCGTGAGTCACTTGTTGCACATCTATCCGTAAATTAGTTTTCAATACCCAGGGCCGTAACGGCAATTCGTCAGCAACCCCCATAAAAATAAGTTTCTCTTGGGTCTCCCATAGGGTGATCAACAGAACTTCGAAGCCCCCAGACCCCCTCAAGCTAGATGGCTGTTTAACACTATTTATCATGTAACTCGGCTGTCCGTTTTAGGCAGTTCCTCTCGACTAATCGCGCCAAGCGCGAAAAATTTCTATAATTCATGATGGAATCGGTCAATATAATCGGGAATTTCATATGTATTGCTATCAATTTTTAACCTCTCTCTGCTCAGGTAATCAGATTGACCAGTTGAGCCGAGTGACTTGTGCTTGAAAAGGTAGTGTGTCACTCAATAATAATTAAACATCTTCGGGCGTATACCCGTTGGCAGGAACGAAACAGCACTTCGTCAGGCCCCCAAAACACTTAGGTCTTGAGCTCCCATAGGGTGATAAACCGACCCCACATGCCGTTGTTCGCTTCTGTCACGAAATCAGGATCCCCGTTCAGTGAGCCAGCATGGAGCGCGAAAATTTTCGATAATTCAAAATAAAATAGGTCAATAAGATCAGGAATTGCATATATATATTGCTATCAATTACCGATTTACCGGTAGAGCTGAGTGAGGTGTCTTGGAAACTGTAGGGCACGTAAATAATAATTAATCATATTCGGACGGGCGGACCCGTAGGTACTACTTCGTTACATGATGTTATTTGTTATTTCGTGACCTCCAGTCTGCTATATCAAGAATTATAGAATCGCCCAAACATACTAAACTGAAAGATGCACACGATTTCAAATTGGTAGTTCTTCACTGGCATATAATTATTCCCTGCGGGATGGTAGCCTATTTGTCTCGTGACGTTCAGATTGCCAGGACAGGAACATTTTGCGCCAGTCATTTAGGCGCCTATGGTCAATTATACCTATATGTATTTTGAATATACATAACAAAGTGTTCGGTCAGCGTAAGGGCAGTCCTTTCGGCCAAGGTTTTGTCGCTGCCGATCGTTCTGGTACACTTCTTGGAGTCGCATGTTACAATCGTTACATGCTGGCCTAAAACTTTATATGTCTTCGTGCGTCGTGGCGCGGTAATGGCCAACGCCGATATGCCCATTTCTATAAATCTTGCGTATTTTATCTTGGTCGAAGAGTACCCAGTAATTAAGGTACTCGGAGACTTGAAATCGCGCGCTGCGCGAAAAATCTCTAATTTATGCTAATTCACTAAATAATTTTGGTCCCCCTTCGATCTCGCTCCCTCCAATTGGGGGGCTTGGGGTGCAGCAGTTACGGTCTGGTCAATACCTATAGCTATACCTATATCTATTAGTACTGCCCGTTCAACTGGAAAGTTAGGGCACATTGCATTGAAACAGCAGTGACGTAATCTTAGCAGTAGGGCGATTTTTTTGACATGTCAAAAAAGTCAAAATTAGGTCAAAATTGTAGCGTTAGGTCAAAATTTGTCAAAATTGTTTACAAAATCAGACCTTTTTTGACCTCAACATTTCGTTTGTATCTTAGATTTTGCGCTGTCTGTGAACTTATCATTTGATAATTTACAGCCTGTAGCCTATACTAGATAGGCCTACCGTTGTAAACGGCCCATCGTCTGCTCATTGTGAATCATAAACGGTCAAATGAAACAAATAGTGACATGGTTTTATGGTCAACGTACCGCAATATCCTAACTGAAGCAAGACTGCTTGGGCATCGCATGGTTCTTACATCAAGAAGCGCAAGCTGAAAAATTGTGATATAGACAACATTGTCAGAATGAAGCAACACGGTGCATCGCCAGCAAGCAGTGTGCACACAACTTCAGTGTTGTCAGCTAACAACTGCTGCTGCTGAACGTTCTTTCTCCATTCATGGCAAGCTATACTTAGTAAAAACAGACACTTTCTACCCTAGATAGCGCAGTGGTATAATCCGCGGCTGCAACACCAATGGGTGTGGGTTCGATCCCGACCGAGGTCGACTTCATAATTCCGATAGCTAAGTGTTGGAGGTTCACCTAGGCTCCGCCTCGCCACCTCATCCGCGTAAGCGGTGTCTTACAAAAAATCCTAGAGGTGGACCATGCTATATGTTGGCAGTTACGGAAAATAATGAATAATATCGGCCTGGTGTAAATGACCATAGTAGTTGACAAACCATGAATACCACAAAACAAACAAACAAAACAAACACTTTCTACACGAGAATGTAGGAAAGTATCTTTCGTTGTACTACAACAAGTTTTAATTATTCCACCATAATACGTAATGTAACTACTGCAATTCTTCATAGGGCCAGATTTCGTTAAAATACTAGTTTTTTCATGTAAAAATGTGTCAGTTTTTGAGCCAAAAACGTTCTTTCAGGCCAATCTACTTTGTAAGGACAGACAGTTCCAACCAGAAATGAAGATAAGCAGTACAATTTTGACATTATGTGCGAAAACACCTAATTTGCATACGTGAGGTCAAAATTTGGTCAAATTTCAGTATTTTTAGGTCAAAAAAAGTCAAAATTTAGATTTTTTAGGTCAAAATCATCCGTTTTTTAGGTCAAAAAAAAATCGCCCTACTTAGCAGTCTACTTACAAATTTCCTGCAATCCTAATTGAAAACTCCAGACTCCAATCCAAGCAAGAGTATTTTATAAATATAATTTTTTTCATAAATAGATTTCTCAATATTTTTGTGGGGGCCGCAAGAAAGCTAGCTGGGGGCCGCGGTTGGGAATCACTGCTCTTGACGATATCCGCCTACATTAAACAATAAGACTACATTACAATGTAATATAATGATTTTTACACTATCATTGATGAAGTCATGGTGATTGCTCCGTCTACAATCTTATAATGCTCTTTGTTTAAAATAGTTCCACTCTTTCATGCATTGCAGATGTCGATAAGCGAACTAATTTTATATGCTGAAATGCTGAAACTCGGTGAGTCTTTTCCGTAGTGTCATAAAGAAAAGCATGATTTGGATCGAGTATCAACTATTGATCACAACTTGAAAGAACGCCAATTGGATATATATTGGAAAGCATTTACTGGGAATAGTAACCTCAAGCAACATATAAATATGAATGCTGGCATCAAAAATGTTGAATCTGATATATGTGGTGAAGCATTCACTCAGAAGGGTACCCTCGAGCGTCATATGGATGTGCATGCTGGAATAAACAATCGTGAATGTGATTTACATGGAGAAGCATTCACTAAGAAGGGTCACCTCAAGCGTCATATGGATACGGATACTGGCATCAATAATCATGAATGTGATGTATGTGGGAAATCATTCACTAAAAAGCCTTACCTCAAGAGTCATATGGATATGCATGCTGGCATCAAAAATCATACATGTGCTATATGTGGTAAAGCATTCATACGTAAGAATCACCTCAAGCTTCATATGGATATGCATGCTGGCATCAAAAATCATAAATGTGCTATATGTGGTAAAGCATTCACTGAGAAGAGTACCCTCAAGCGTCATATACATATGCATACTGGAACAAAAAATCATGAATGTGATGTATGTGGTAAAGCATTCACTCAGAAGGGTACCCTCAAGCTTCATATGGATGTGCATGCTGGTATACACAATAGTGAATGTGAGGTATGTGGTAAAGCATTCACTCGTAAGAGTCACCTCAAGCTTCATATGGAAATGCATGCCGGCATCAGAAATCATGTTTGTGATATATGTGGTAAAGCATTCACTCGTAGAGGTACCCTCAATTTGCATATGGATAAGCATGCTGGAATTAAAAATCATAAATGCGCTATATGTGGTAAAGCATTCACTGAGAAAGGTTTCTTGAAACTTCATATGGATAAGCATGCTGGCATCAAAAATCATGTTTGCGATATATGTGGGAAGGCATTCACTCGTAAGAGTCACCTCAATCGTCATATGAATATACATACTGGAATAAAAAATCATATTTGTGATATA
This sequence comes from Botryllus schlosseri, assembly GCF_051294905.1. Taxonomy (NCBI): domain Eukaryota; kingdom Metazoa; phylum Chordata; class Ascidiacea; order Stolidobranchia; family Styelidae; genus Botryllus; species Botryllus schlosseri. The sequence goes on along the minus strand of NC_137236.1, from coordinate 5,273,715 downwards.
TGTGGGAAAGCATTCACTGAGAAGGGTACCCTCAAGCTTCATATGGATATGCATGCTGGTATCAGAAATCATGTTTGTGATATATGTGGGAAAGCATTTACTAGAAAGAGGCACCTCAAGCAACATATGGATATGCATGTTTGCATCAAAAATCGTGGTTGTGATATATTTGGGAAGGCATTTACTCTTACGGGCAACCTCAATCATCATATGGCGGTGCATGCTGGCACCAAAATTCATTATTGTGACCGTAATTGTGTACCGTAATTTCCCGTGTGTAAGACGCCCCTGCAGTGCCTGTGACGCGATAGTTCAGACCAGTGACGATATCGTGTGCACGATCCCTATCACAGATGTGATTGCTCAGCCCAACGATTAGGCATATATCATGCGAACCAGGCCTGTTGGAGAGTCGACTGTTTGGGTCTGTCGTTGACGCTATAAGTTAGCGAGCGTAGTTCTTAAGTCCTTTTCAAAGTGATGCTGGCTGTCGTGTGCTGTTTCAGATTGGCGCGCACGTTCCGATGTAGCATTCGCATCCGGTTCATCCGAGCTCTCATAGCGAAAGGGACATCGAACGTTTTCAATCCTTGGGGAACAATTCTGGCATGAGTTTCGGTTGACGAAATCAAAGGTACCGACCCGCAATTGACCGACTCGACCTCGACCTCTACAGCATTCAATCGACCAGACTAGTGTTGACAACAAAATGCGTAGCCGCGTACGAAATACCAGCTACGGTACTGCGAGAGCACAATTCCCAGAAATCTGTTCAAAGACAGACCAGCCCGAGAACCAAAACAAATATTACGCTGTTCACCACACCTGAAAGTAAGAGCCAGACATGCCAGACCCATACAAAGTCTGCCTTGGACATACCACAGCATGCAGATGTCCCTCAGCTATTGAGTAGTAGACGTGCACTGCGCGACTGAAGGATACGTCGATCATGCTCAGTGTACCACACTGATCGAAATATATGTACCTTTTTATTTGCCACACTTGTACATATTAGCGGACTAAGGGTATGTTGCTTACCACTTGAGTCGCGCATTATACTGACACAGAGGTGGTTAGTACAATTTTAGCATGACATACCTGTACAAGTGTACATATTGGTTTCCAGGAATCCTGTTTGAAGTTAGATATCCTCCCTTGGTGAGCAGTTGTGCCACTCTTGATATTTTCGAGCCACCAATGGGAAATATTGAGTTATTTCTAGCATTTTGGCTAGAAATTGTGTACAATTTGTATATTTGTTGTGTCTTAGTGTTAGTCGTGTCGTCACTTAAGTAAAAGAAAATATTTTGAGATTAATGCGTTGCCATTGTTTCGATAATGTGTTGGTGTATTTTGTTAGGCTTGAATAGCCTCGTATTTTCTTATCCTAACATTGTCTAGTACTCTAGTATGTTAGAGGCCAATAATTGTGTCAGGCAGTTCTATATCTCAATAAAGAGTATATGTTACTTTTCGACCCCGCCTATGTCATTGCAATTTTCGCGTTGGAAAATTACGTCTCAGTAAAGGAACGTATCATTGCAGTACTGTAAAAATCATCTGTCACTACTCGACTCCGTCAAGACCCATTAACACGACGATGTTTAGCTGCTTGCTCCGTCCTGTAATCGCCCTCAACATTGAATATATTTACTACTTGTCTCTCGCTATCATGCCATGTAAGCTTACGTATCTCTCATGCTCATTTTTGAGACACATGCAACATATTGAAGTTACTTATTCGATCAATACATGTGAATGAGCCAACAATCGTTCTATATATTCGTTGATGCTGGCAGGGTACGAACTAACGCCATATGCCGTTGCATCCGTTGAATCTCGACAGTATAGCAGTGGTTATTAGAGTACGGGCGGCATATGGTTTATATCAAAGGTGTCAAACTCAATTTGCGTCGCGGGCCGGATTCGAACCTTCTCATCGCTCGTGGGCCGCACCAGTCAAATGATTTCAAAATTGTACCTCCAAATCCGTGACCTTGTTTCTCATTCGGATACTTTATTATCACTCCTTTATGTAAAATAGTATAATACAATATATTACGGATCATGGGGTATATTCTAGTTGGAAAAATTTAATGGCCCGAATTGAATTTAGTCACTTCCCAAATTCGACTACATTGACTTGACTCGAAGACCTGTAAGACTCGATATGACTTGGGACTCGATGTTAGTGACTTGATTTGACTCAAGTCACAATAAAAAAATGAGTGACTCGAACTTGACTCGAGTCAAAATCTGTAATGATTGGTGACTCTTTGGTAGTGACACGCTCCCAACACTGACCCAACATGATTTTGTCCACAGCATGTTGGCTATCGACCCATCTCAATGACCTACCACCAAGCAAGTTGTGTCAACCCACATTTGGCAAGGCTACTCACCTCGACAACTACCGACCACCTGCTTGCCTATCATAGGGTTACCATATTTTTGTGGAGCAAATTCCGGACACTCTATAGCGCCCACTAGTGGATTTTAAAATAAGGTATAACATATTGTCTGTCAATCTGACGTCACACTAGCAAAGCATTGCCCATCGACTGTATTCAGGAATGGAGTGGGATATAGAGCACTGGTGATTGCTACTTGCTAGGGCCTGCAATAGATTCCTCCACGGGCCGGATGAAATCATCTGGCGGGCCGTGTCTGGCCTGTCAGGATTGTGTTTGACAGCCCTGCTATACTCTTAGGTCGGTGCGGCTATCTGTTTATGTGTTTTAATCAGGTCCGAAACAGCATTTTTTCTGTCCCCTTCCGCCTAAAAAAGCACTGATCTTTGGCCTACCGTCGATGTGACTTGTGGGGTACTTACTAAGATGCATTTGGCTGTTAAATTTTATGTATGAATTATGTCAATAATATCGAATTTTCTATAGATTAGGCTACTATAAAACGCACCAGCAGGTTTCACATCCGGTGATTTCCAACCTTTCATGGTCGCGACCTCATTTCTCACTTAAAAATGTTCCGTGGCAAATCTCAAAACTTCATAAGCTGATTACTAAAAAAATTCAGCTTGCCCAAACTTTTACTCACGGCATAGGAAACTGATTACGTCCAACATCATCGCGATCCCCAGATAAAGGCGGACGACGCCAAGATTTGAAACCACTGTATGTGACTGAAGCATCCAATCGGCCTTAACCAACTCAAGGAATATACCGTTAGCTTATAATTGTGATTGCAATCTTTCTTATTCAGTAAATGATGGTTATTTATATTTATTTTGATTGCATTTTTTTGGGCAAGGGTGGTGCCTGGTGCCCATACTAAAATCATTATACGTTGCATTAACTCGAGCGCGTGCGAAGAACAATTTTGAATATAGCATAAATCTGCTTGAAAATAATATCGTTTATGTTGATTTACGAAAAACTTTTGGTCCTGCTTCAAGCCTTCAAAATTCCGGACATCTAGGCATATTTTAGAAATTCCTCCCGGACGCCGATTTTTAAGTGAAATTCCGGACATGTCCGGGGAATTCCGGACGTATGGCAACCCTACATTACTCCCGCTTTGACCCCTCAGTCAACGTGTCCGCCACCTTGTGCCATTGGAGAAAGGTTTGCTGCCGATGTCCTGAAGCGTGAAAAAATGCATTCTCGTGGTGCGCGAAACAGTGTCTTCATTTACCAAATCTATTATCATTACAGACGAAAGAGCGGAGACTCTACGTAGCGCACTCGTAATCCTGTGTCTAGACCTGCGTCCACTGAACAGCCCGAACTCGGTCATCAGGACGGACGGAGCTACATCGTTTTCAGCGCTGAAGAACGACTCGCTCCTCTCTACCTACGGCATGGCTGTGGAAACGGGAAGGGTCATGAACGTTAATAAAAATCCCGTCGCCGAAAGAGCAGTTCAAGAACTCTCCAGCGAGATACTGAAGCTTCAGGGATCCGGCTATCATGGAGGCCAAGTGACTCATCTACAAATTCAAATCGCCACTTGTAACCTCAACAACCGTATCCGCGGAAATGGCGTCTCGGCAAGGGAGATCCTGCTTCAGAGAGATCATGTTCACCAACTCCTCTCTCCCAATCGATGATGAAGAGCTGATAAAGAAACAACAAGGAACGTAGGACCGCTAATCATCCGGCAAGTGAAGTTGCGAAGGCCCCGAAACGAGAAACGAGGAAATCGGTTCCAGTCGGCGTTGGCGATATCGTTTACCTATACAACGATAAGAAAAAGCACCGAAGCAGGGACCGATATTTGGTGTTGTCAACCGAAGGCGAGTGGTGTAACATATCTCGGTTTGGAGGCAAACGACTGTCGTATGGGACTTATCGCGTGCGTCAAAATGACTGTTGCTTGGTACCAAACGAAATTGGACCAATAGATCGAACTTTGAATTACTCTGATTCAGATTGCGAATCTATCGAGCATGAGCCCGAGATTCTCGACAATGCGTCGATCTCCGACGAAGGGCCCTTGGAAGCATCGACTCCCGACGAACGGCAATATCCCGCAGATCCTGTCTCCGAACCAGACTCGCAACAACGTCTACCTGACCTCGCATCGGAGAGTCCACCAATACGACCTCGTCGGTCTCTGAGAGTCAGAAAACCGTCTGTCTGGCAGAAAGATTATGTCATAGACAAATGAAGGAGAAAACGTTGCGCCAATATTGTTTTGTGTTGTGTTTGAACGGAGCCGAATGTTGGCTCCTGTTAATTGATTGTTCGCTGATTGCGACTGATTGGTGTCATCGCATAATTACTTTATATAACGGTTGCTCGCGGTGTTGGGTTCTCATCTTTTGCTGCAATAAACTTCTGTCGTAAGCCGACATCGTTCTTGGTGCCTATAGGGAATACAGGCTCTATAAGGAAAGGACGTAGTTTATTTTTGTCCTGGAAGCCATGGATACCAGTGTTACTAATCAGGTCTTTGGTCTGACCCGGCCGGGAGTCGAACCCACGACCTACCGATCAAGAAGCCGGACGCTTAACCATTACGCTATCTTGGCGGAGAAGTTCGCCATGTTAGTGAAGGTTGAAAACCACTGATCTAATATCAGTTTGGCGATTTATTAAATCTATTATTCCACATCTTGCATGGTTATTAACATTATCTTCGGTGTGGTCGCCGAGATAAAAAAAACTGCCGTCTGTTTGTTGTGACGGTGTGATTCGTTTACGGCTCATTGACCGCAATGTAGATGGGGGATTCCCCTCTGTGTGAGTGGATATTTGATTGCTCACTGCTCAGCAAAAGTATAGATTACAATACGCTATAGCAAAAGTATAATACAGATTACTGTTATTATGAAGAAAAAGCTTTATACTTTATGACATGCCATATTAAGAACCAACGTACTTCCTTTATTCACATATGTCTCCCAGACGTCAAAAATGCCGGGAACATCAGAAGCAGGGTAAAAGTCGAAATCACGAAATTCCTCTTCGGTATAGATCCCAAGATTGATTACACCAAAATCACCCTGCCCAAAGAGCAGGGAGGACTCGGGACCATCGACATCATTACAATGGCTGACTTGGCGTATACAAAACCGGCGGTCGAGTACTTGAAAAGGGCGAACAAACAACCGGAAAGCAACTTGGACAGAAGGCTCGAACACCAACTGGCAATCATTTTAACAAGGTACCGAAACCATGATATCAATAACGCCATACCACATACATCACAGCCGCTCAGTCACTGGAACGATACCAAGGAACGACTGGAAAGCATGAAGTTCGCAAAGGACGACTCGAAACAAAAGCAAGAACAACGCTACAAACTCACACTGTCAAGAACATGCAACAGAGAGATTGGCGAAATGATCGGACCGAGCTGGGAAAATATCAACCACACATGCATCACTTACCATCAGAGGCAGTTCAACTGGGAAGTAGCGCACAGACTCCTCCGAACCAACGAAGGCTTAAAAACCCAGTGGGCAACAAAAACAAGAGACTGCGCCTTGTGCGAAACCGAGATAGAGATGCATGAGCCTATATTTGTGACATGTAAGTCCACTAAAAATCTCCCAATATCACTTTAGATTCGTGGCAAGAGGTGACGCAAAGAAGACTGCCAAAAAGTGACTTCCAAGCAATACTCGGCATGAACATCGCAACCGCAATGACAATTGAGCAAAAAAAATACGCTAACAATATTGATCACTGTTTACAAACTGGCAGTCTGGCGAGCAAGGGACATAAATAAATACGAGAAGCGACCGATTGACGCGGAATGGATAATGACATCACTACAACAAAGGCTCCGTATGCGACATAGAACAAACCCAGGTGATCTCACGGAAAGAACGCTTACAAGGATACAAGATGAAATATCGAATGCATCAAGATCGATGTGAGTCGTAGATGGTTTTTGCCTTACAGCACTGACTGGGAAGACTCACAATAAACCTCCAAATGTCAAGCTATATACTTAATGACATAACCTTTTACCAGTGTCACAGACTAATATCATTTATCCCACGCGACTTCGTATTTCTCAATTTGCGAATTATCACAAAATTATCTCTCTACTAGAGTATACATCGAGAAGGCAGGATGTCACCGTCACCGCTTATGATAAGTTCCGCTATTATAATTCAATCAGTTTTACCTGAGGACCTCAAGTTGAGGTTCTGTAACGCAGACTTCTACAAATTACCGACCTGGTCAGCTGATGGTCAATTAAGTGCTAGTTCCAGTTCTAGCTGTCTAGTCTTCTAGTCCAGTCTTTGAACTACAGTACAAGTATGAATCAAGTTTGTTATGTATATTTTTTAGACAATAAAACAATTTTAGCCAGTAAAATTTAACCATGAAGTAAGTTATTTTTGAACAACCCTATTAGACCATATCAGTTTCAGTATCTGTTAATGCACGATATTTCATTTTGCAGGCTGAGTTGTGCTAGATTTCACAATAATGTAAGATAAAGTTTACCATCGCTACCGGTACTAAAAAGATCCCGAAAGTCGTGTGTGACGACTGTACTGGAAAACGATACACAAGAGGTACATTTCTTGGCAAAGAGGGATTTGCGAAATGCTTTGAAATCACGGAAGTCGTAACAAAAGAAGTGTTCGCTTGTATAATTGTGCCAAAGGTGAGTCAAGTGCAGACGCAAGGAATCTATGTGCCCAATATATGTTGTATGCATCAATGCCTTCTTTTGTTAACTGTGTTGAAACCATGGATTTGATCGGAAGCTTACATGTTGTCATTCACAAAGCCAGTCTAACACAACCAAACAAACCATCTCTTGAGCACTCTTGTGCCTGTCATGTCGTCAGATTCTACAATTCAGCTTCTATTCCTACTTCAACACACAGTCCCCCTAGGGCCATGTATGCAACTGCTTATGTAGAATTACATTTTGATTAGTTTCAATGGTAACTCTCTTCATCTCAAGTCTAAGTTCAAGTGTAATAGTGTTCAAGTGGCTAAATAATTTTGTTGTTTCTGTCTCTTTTCCCAACAGGAACTACTCACTTATCAAAACTCGCAACTGCAACTAGAACCACTCACTTTATGAAATGTGCAACTAAAACTATTCAAAATAACAGTAGTCAGTCAACCGTCAACTCATTAGATTAAAATTCGTTAAAGTCTAAATTTCAGGCACTTCACAAGAATAAGCACGAGGAAGAGAGAGAGATCGGTCGCCATAGCAGTTTGAATCACAAGCACGACATTGGATTTCAAGGATTTTTCCAAGAACAGGATTTCGTCTACATTGTTCTCGAGTTGTGCAAAAGACAGGCAAGCGTATTTCCTCATTACAACTGTAATGTATATCTAACTGTAGTGATCGCAATTACATCAGATTTGTAGCGTTTATTAGCTAGCCCACTTGGACAACTAGATAATACCAGTTGTCTAATTAGACTAATCATAACCAAATGCCGTTAATCTAATAATATTCTAATTTGAGAAATACTTTTATGCTGTCATTTCAATTCTAGTATAATTTATGGTGTACCTGTACCTGTACAGGAAAACTGTATAGTGTGAAACTAGCCTACTTCGGTGTACAGACGCAAGTCATTCTGTTGTTCATGAGAATGGACTCTTATTTGGTATGAAGTGATTTTGATCTTTACCGCATTGTTTTACGAATTAAGTGATTCTGATCTAATTTCGATAACTTGTGTAGCTATAATTTTAATTCTAATCTAGTTTGAATATTTTCTCTAGTAGCCCGACTCTGATCACTAGAACTGGCACAACTATTCGAGTACGGTACTCAAATCTGAATCTGTATTGATTCTAATAATTCGAGTCATGAGAGATGGTTTTTTAGAATACTGTGCTTGTACGCTCCTGGCCACAAGAGGAAAAGATGATTAACAATAAACTGAACTGAACGAAGAGTAAATTTACCAATTAAATAATTACACTTTCAATAGTATTTCTCATCGTGGATATCTGTAAACCTCAATTGGTCGTGTCACAGCATACTAAACATGTGTAGTAAGGTACTCGCGTGAGTGGAAATGACATAGGCTTATCTGTGAAATCGTTAGGCTACCGTATCAACCAGCAACATTGCACAAAGTACAAAAAGATGGTGTTATCGTATATTCTTTGTGATTGCATGAAATGTGCATATTTGAACTTCACACAGCATTCATGCATATTTATATGTCGTCATAGTGACTATCATCGAATACTTGATTCGGAATTGAACACTCAGGCAGACCTAGTCGACTTTGCCCAAACCTAGTCAGCAAATTACGAATCACATATTTTGAAAGCTCATTCTTTCACAGTCTACGTTTCTCAGAACCTTCCAAAAACCGGATCAACAATATCGCTCAGAATTTTGGAAAGTAAACTACAGAGTTTCAACAGTAAGTTTTCTGTAGGTCTTGGCAAATGGAGTTCCTGATTGATTTGATTCTGAATCGAGTGTTACGTTTCGAATCTCGTACTCGAGTCTCATTCATCATAATTAGAGCCTGACCGATATCGTATTTTCGAGCCAATACCGATAAGTGGCACCTTCACCGATAGCCACGATATATGCAGCCAATATTGAAACAATATGGCAACTAGTTTAAGACATATTTCCAAACCTTCAGAGCATTTATTTGAACAACTTTGCTATACTTAGGTATGAAATGAACGCGAAAGGATGCATCTCACTCAACGCATCCAAGCAGAGTCACTCAGTAGCAATAGTAGCCTACCTCTACTTTTACAGAATATTCAAGAAGGTTTTGACCCGCATTTTCACCATTATTAGTAGTGCTTACTCTGAGACGGCTGGAAGAACAGCACACAACGAAAAACCGGTATCATGATTCACGACAAACGAAGACACGTGTTTTCTGGTTGATCGGCTACTAAAATATTTTTACATACACAACTAGAATTAGAACTACTCACTTTTTAAAATCTGCAACTAAAGCTAGTATCTGAATTTCAGGCATTGCTTGTGAAGTAGCATGAGAAAGACTAATGTGTGAAGAGATCAGTCTCGTCAAAGTTTGAATCACAAGCACGTCGTTGGAGTTCATGGATTCTTCCAAGATTGGGATTTTGTCTACATCGTTCTCGAGTTGTGCAAAAGAATGGTAAAAGCATTTTGTCAGTACAATGTAATATACCTCTAGCTGTGCCAATCGAAAATGCAACCATAAAAATATTGTTCTATACCGTACATTAGGCTAAATAGAGCAAAGTACTTGTAATGTAATTCTAATCTAATTAGTCAACTAATTCTACACATATAGTGCGAAACTAGTCAGATTGCTGAACAGTTCTCATGCTTATGATAATCAACTCCGATTGGAAATGAAAGGAAATTGATTTCTTTTCCCAACTGAGAAGGTATTTGTAATTCCAATCAAATTTCGAAAAATGTGTTTATTATAATTCAAATTCTAATCTAGTTTGGATAATGTGATATTTTTCTAGTTGCACCATTGCGATTTCTAGGGCTGAGCACAATGATCTGATGACTCAAATCTGAATCGAGTATCAATTCTGATAATTTGAGTCGAGTAGTAGTAAATGATTGTTTCGAGTACCGATAATATACGCTCCATGCCACGAAAGGGAAAAATTATATTAACAATAAGCTGAACTAAACCAATAGGAATTATATTTTAGATCATATTTCTCACTGTGAAAAGCTGTAAACCTCGATTGGTCGTATCGCAGCATACGAAACATATAGTACAAAGCTACTCGCGTATGTTGGAATGGCATTTCCGAGTAGTCGTGATCAACCAAAAGCATTGTCACAAAGTGTCATGGAATAGGTATGGTCATAAAAGTGCCACATAATCTTTATAATGTGACTAAGATCAGCATTATATTCTTTGTGGTGTTGCTTAAACGAGTGACTCAAACTCATTACTCGATTCAGAATCAAATCAGTCACACACTCTGTTTTAGCCATCCCTATTTATTACATGTTCGATTTCAAAAAGCCAGTATTAAATGAGGTTTATAGTTTGGAAGGTTCACCGGTCTGCAAAAACAAATTTGACGGTCCCTCAAACTCAGGAAGGTTGAGAACCACTGATTTAGGTGTGTCCAACAAATGATATTGTTTTCTTTCCAGCAATCCAATTACCATATACTTTTGTTGTCAGTCGCTGATGGAAGCTTTCAAAAGGAGATACGGCATCACAGAACCAGAGACCCTTTATCTCCCGCAACAGATTCTGCTGGATGTTGTTTATTGTCTAATCATTCACGGAGATAGCAAGGTAACATTGTATGCAGTTGTGCTTTTGTTAATAATCTTCGAAAATTATGTCAAAACCAGAGCCGACCGATGATTGGTTCGCCAATTTGTGGGATAGAACTACGCACATTATGTACCACTAACATAAAATGACTGATGGCGCTACAAGCTCTCTAAAGTGAACTTGTACAAATTACTGGATTTTCAACACCCCACAAGAATTAGAATTGCCCACTTTTCCTAATTCTCTACTTGAATTAACGACCATTGAGAATCTACTACTAACTAACTAATACACAACTCATTAATGATTGTTCGGTCAACAACTTACAAATGATCTAAGAAATATTGGAGATTGGCATCTCGAATTGACGGGGTTTCGAGTTTGAAACGGGATTGCTTTCGACCCCCAGTACTCAACCCTGCCTATGCCACTGTTTGGCGTGATGACTCTGAGCCAGGGCTGCAATGACTCAAGTTATGACTCGACTCGAGTCAAACTCAAGTCCCACTTATTTGGTGACTCAACCTGACTTGAGGCATATGACTCAAGACTGGGACTGTCACTGTACCTTTGAAGAATGGTAAGTGACCACATGATTGGTATTTCGTATATCAGACCTGATACTTGAAAATAGGACCAGAAACTGTTAAACTGAAAAAAAAAACGATATTATAAATGCCAACCATTCTATATCACTCGAGGAGTGTTAGAAAAAGTGGTTGGAGACCGATTGGAATGATAACTGACCAGTAAACATAATGACTTGGACTCGGACTCGAGTCAAAACACTATGACTTAGACTCGACTGTCTAATACAGTGGTTCTCAACCTTTTTTTACTCGCGCCCCCCTTAGAGATGGTCAAAAAAATCGCGCCCCCCCTGACCCCCCTTGCATTTATCGTCATGTCAAAAAGAGCACATCATCTAATACAGAGGTGGGCAACGTTTTTGATAATCATGGCCGCATTTCGATTACTTATGTACGGGGTAGCGTAAGGCCGCATTCCAGGGCATAGCCGCAATGAACGATCTGGACACAAACTTCCTATGGTAAACTGTCCATATCCATTCCCGGTGAACTCCGGACTATTCTACTTTTCACAATGGCCTATTGTACACAGCGAAATCGCGAGTGGCAATGTTATGAATAGTTGCCGGGAGGTGCATATTGTCGCGCGGAGCGCGAAAATTTTTCAGGGCTGCGAACGAATTGTTATTTCTTGACAAATTCTCATTCCGGCTCAGATTAAGACGGGCGCTACTGCATTAAAATCAAAAAATGAAGTCTTGTTGAATTGCGCGGAGGGCGAAGAAAATTTCAAGATTAATTAAAATCTCTCGAAAATGCGGGAGTGAATTCGTAATTGCAATTTGCATGTCTACGGCTGCCAACATATAGCCTACTAATTGAATTAGGCGTCGAACGCCGCTCAAATTCTCTTCTACGGCCGCAGGCTGCCCACCCCTGATCTAATAGTATACATAAGGTATATCTTACGCCAATTTTGAATCGGCATTCCAGTTGTTGAGTCTTTTACATGACAAATTTCTCCAAACTTGTTTGAAAATAACAGAAAACATTGAACAAGACATCCATTAATTAATTTCAAGGTAGGTCACCCTGAGACTAATCCTGATGCTGGTCGTGAGTACAGAGCGCAAGGCGTCGTTCTGTCCTGCCAGGCTAAATTTGATCAGTTTTGGAAATTAATTAAATTGTGTTGATTTATAGCCTAATTGAGGGCGAAACCGGGCAACCTATGTTGCATCTAATTCTGTCTTAGGCAGTGCAGTTCGCAAGCTACTAACAAGAGCTGCCCAGCGCGCCAAGCTTTAGGCTACTGTCAAAGCTATCAAGCAATGAATGACTTACACGTGGGAATTGCTCTCTATATCTCCAAAGAATTTCAAAAATTTGCTCAAATCAAGTTGAAATCAGACTATACTCGGTTGAGCGCGGTTGCTAGAGTTTGTATTTTGCAAGCTTTCTTGAATATGTAATAAATTTCATCTTCATTAATCGTCTTCTCATAATGGATGGGAAACACATGTTCGGACACGTACAATTTATACTGACTTTGTCAATTTCTCGCGCCCCCCTATAGTGACTTCGTCAATTTCTCGCGCCCCCCCCCCCTGAGAGCCTTCCGCGCCCCCCAGGTTGAGAACCCCTGGTCTAATAGCTGATTTGGACTCTGACTTGATTCGGTGGTGAATTGAAAATGACTCGACTCGAGTGAAAACTTTAAAAGTGAGATTGACTTATGACTTGGTTACAACCCTGCTCTGAGCTACCAAAGGCTGCGAAAATATCATGCAACAGACCGACGGTATCACGATGACACACGTTTTCTAGTTGTCTGCAACTACATTTTTTTTAAATGCTAAACTTGAAGTAGAACCACTCGCTATTCAAGATCCGCTACTGCAACTAGAACAACCTGCTTTCATATTACATAACTAAGACCAAACTCCTCAAATTGGCAATAGTTTGTTGACCATCAACTACCTGGATTGGTAGTTTGTACAAGTTTGTATACCTGTGTATTTGAATATGAAATTTGTATTGACAGCTTGGAATCTAATCCTGAACAAGATGGAGGTGAAGATTGGAGATCTCGGCGAGATTTGATCCTGGCTACCAAAGTCGACTTCGACGGCCAAACAAAAATTCCTTTTTGTGGCACCCCCAACTATATTGCCCCGGAAGTTCTCGGAAAGAATGGGCACCGTTTCGATGTGGAGCCCTGGTCGTTTGGCTGTGTTTTGTGAGTAAATAAGAGTATTGATGTGTAAGTTTATTATAAGGGCATCGCGAGGGTCTCAGGTGTAGGACTTGGAAATTTCGAGCACCTGAGTGATTTGAATCTGAATCCAGTATTAGGCTTTTAGTCGAGCATCCGAGTGTCACTCAGTGTTACGTCATAACATACGTATCTCTTGCGCGACCACGAAGAATATAATGCCAGTTCTTAGATATGCATCACGTTGAAGGTGATTTTATATTTTTACGGCCACACCCAAATGATTATTTGAGTTTTTCGATGATAATTCTTGTATTATCCACCAATCTAGGATAATCCCAGAATTATCGAAGAAAAACATAAATAGTTCCGCTTCTACCGGTTGGAATTGAGCCAAATTTGTTTTGCATCGTCTTTGAAGACAGCGAAACAATTTCATGGGGTCGACGGAAAAATTTGACAAAAAATTTTTTTTGCATCTTTGGGTAAATTCAAAATTGTCAAACCATCCGAAATCAGCGATTATTGGTTGGAATGAATTGAAATTTGGTGTGCCTCGTTTTTTAAGGCAACCTAACGATTTAAACACGTAACCAGCAAGATTCAGGAAAAAAAGTATTTTTTGAACAGCCCTAATGTTCAGTTTGCTGGCATACGTTCAATCGACGTTTCTAGGCTGCCACAATGGATAGGAGGGTTGTTCAAAAACAAACTTTTTTGGACTCCGGGTATGCACTGACTAAATTGTTAGGTGGCCTAAAAAGGCTACACCCCAGATTTGGCTCAATTCCAACCAACTGAAGAAAAAAATTGCTTTTGAACAACCTAGTGGACAGTGCTACCAAAACTATAATTTTTGTCGAGTAGTAGGGAACATGTAATTTCGGTGCTCGAAAATATCATCTCTCATTGCTCGACTCGAATAATTCAGGGTATAGAAGTATGGCATGGTAATATTTCTCTACTTGACAGGTGCTACTAATATAAAGACACATGAGCACATATGTGACAAGGAAGATGCCGCCACCATATGCGGAACGAATCATCGGACTTTCATATGATAAGATTGGAAGCTCAACTCGAGAAATTGATCGATACTCATCCAACATTGCAGTCTGCTATAAATATAGGTTGGTATTTATGTAATCTCTGATTTATTTCATTTTGAATCGACTTCTTCTTACATGTAGGCCTATTTCTGCGAGTCAGAGATTTATACCATAATAGACTGCGGCGACCACTGAAGAACATCAAAATTTCTCGGTGCAAATCCAGTTTGTAAAATAACATTAACGCAAATCCGACCGATATTGTGAAATCCCTGTAAATGATTGCTTTGATACTTTGTCCACTGTGAAAAGCCATAAACCTTGAATAGTCTTATCACAGCTTACAGATCATATAGTGCAAACATACATGCACATTGCACAATATCGGAAATGACATATCGGTGAAGTCGTGATCAAACCACGGTAATGTCGTCAAGTGCAATTAAATAGGTATGGTCGAAGGAATACCGGATTATCTTGAAATGATGTAAATCTTGTATTATATTCTCTGTAGTGAATACACATCATCCATACTGTCGTGACATCAAAACGAGTCATACTTGAATACTTAACTCGAAGTCGCATACTCGACTCACAATAAGGTATTCAATTTTGCCAAGCCATATGTTTAAAAACTATAATATCCAAAGGCAGCACGAAATGAAGTCTCTTTTTTGGAAGGTTCATTGGTCTTCAAAGTTCGTTGTAGAATTTGACAAGCCCGCTAGCTCAAACAGGTTGAGAACCACTGATTTAGAAGTTCCTAACAAATGATATTGTTGTTTTCGATTTATCAATCCAATTATCTTGGCTTTTTCTCGTCAGTTGCTGATGGAAGTTTACTAAAGACGGCGCGTCATCATGGGACCAGAGACTCGTTATTATGTGCAACTGATTTTGCTGAAGCTGTTTATCTCCAGGATTGTAACATCATTCACACGGATATCAAAGTAAGTTTGGTTGTAGGGTATCGGACTAGTGTAAACTACCGGATACTTTTCAAATGCGTACTGGAACTAGAACTACTCACTTTTTAAAATTCGCAACTACAACTAGAATAACTCACTTTTATAAACCCGCTGCTAAAACTAGAACTACTGATGCTTCAAAACGAGCAACTAGAACTGAAAATAGAACGACTCTCTTCAGAATTCGCAACTAGAACCAAAAATAGAGCTAGAATCCATCGTTTTTGAGAACTCGTAACGAGAACCACTCACTTTTCAAAACTTGTAACAGCTAACACTAGAACTAATGACCTTTAAAGTCTTGCAACCGATTTAAACATAAAGAATGTATAATTACTAATGTATACAAATTACTTGATTGAAAATGAGCTAAGAAATGTTGGGGACAAATTTATAGTTTGAAATGAGAGGGGTTTCGACCCCTGGCCACGCCACTATTAGTACCGATGACTCTGAGCTAGCAATGACTGCCAGAACATCACAAAACCTAACACCGGTGTCATGATTCACGACAAACGGAGACACATGTTGATCGGTAACCAAATATTTTTACATGTACAACTAGAACTAATCTCTTTTTAACAAGAGTAGAACAAAAACTTGTACTAAAAAACAGTAAGTTTGCTATCAACAAACTAAATTGGTAGTTTGTACAAGTCTGCTGTGGGCTATACATATTAAACATAATAATTTGCATTGACAGCTGGATAACTGGTTCCTAAACAATATCACACAGTAAATATCGGAAATCTCGGCCAACTACCAAGGTCGACTGTGACAGACAAGCAAAGAATACTTTTTGTGGCATACCCAATTATATTGCCCCGGAAGTTCTGAGAAAACAGGGGCACATTTTTGAAGTGAACAGCATGACAGCTTGACACTGGGTTGTGTTATGTAAGTATGACTAACAAGGTCTTAGGTGTAGGGCTGGGCAAGATCGATCGCCTGATTGATTTGATACTGGATCGACGATTAGGCTTCAAATATTCGAGTATCATTATTATAACGCCGTGACACGGATGATTTTGAAAGTTCAACCATGTACCTTTCACGAGATCACAAAGAATATATTGCCACTTCTACATCACATTTGGGATAAGTTTATTGCATTTCTGCCATACCTGTTCCGTTACACTTTGTGACAATGCTGTGGGTCGATCAAGACGTATGCGATATGACCAATCAAGGTGTACGGCCTACCTCTGTGGAAATTATCAAAACTATGATCCTCATTGATAAATTTTCAACTTTTCTGAATTATATTAGAATTAGAATGATTGCTTGAATAAAGTTTTTTTTCTTAATTAGATTAGAATTGCTGAATTCGCGATGACTTGGACAATAATCAAGTTGATATCTAATCAGAGTTCATTCTAATGATGAGAATAGAAAACGTCTATACGCCAACCTTGGCTTGTTCCGTAGTTAAAGCTCTACTGTAGCATTTACAGCAAAACCAAATATAACGTTAGAATTGAAATAAGAGCATAGAAATATTTCGTTAATTAGATTAGAATTAGGTGACCGACATTTTGTTCTAATTAGTCTAGTTAGACAACTAGAATTAGCTAGTTGTCGAAAAATCCCTCTTGGTAAGTTGATGCCTGTTTTTCTTTACCCTAGGTATACATTGTTGGTCGGTAAGATGCCGTCTGAAGGCCAGACGTTGCAGGAAACCTCGAATATTGAAAAGAGCGAATACGATATTCCGCAAAATACATCGCCTGCAGCTTGCGATCTTATCAAAAGGTATGTTCTGTCTGTGACTGAGTCACATTCAAATATCGAGTGACTGAGCTTGCTTTCAAAAATCGCGTAACTCGACTTGACTCGAGTCAAGCTGTGTTGCGAATGCAAACGGGGAACGGGGATCCTGATTTCGTGGCAGAAGCGAATAACGGCACAGGGGATCGGTTTATCACCCTATGGGAGCTCAAGACCTAAGTGTTTTGGGGGGCCTGACGAAGTGCTGTTTCGTTCTTGCCAACGGGTATACGCCCGAAGATGTTTAATTATTATTGAGTGGTCCTACCTTATCAAACACAACTCACTCTGCTCAACCAGTCAATCTGATTACGTGAGCAGAGAGAGGATCAGAATTGATACCAATATATATGCAATTCCCGATTATATTGACCGATTCAATCATGAATTACAGAAGTTTTTCGCGCTTCGCGCGATTAGTCAAGAGAAGCTGCCTAAAACGAACACCCGATTTAGATGATAAATAGCGGTAAACAGCCATCTAGCCTGAGGGGGTCTGGGGGCTTCGAAGTTCTGTTTATCACCCTATGGGAGGGGGGGCCCAAGGGAAACGTTTTTTGGGGGTGCTGACGAAGTGCTGCTACGGTCCTGGGTATTGATAACTAATTTACGGATAGATGTATAACAAGTGACTCACGATTGAATACGCCGAGATGCGTACTGCTTAGCCTGCAAAAAGCAGCATAATTGGTAGTCCTATAGCTCGCGAACCAAGCGTCCGAATAATTTGATATGTCGGTGTTCATCGAAAGCAAGTGTCGCACTGATTCCAAAAATACGAATCGGCAATAAAACTACTCCGAAATAGCCAGCAAAGGTTGATTGTTCTGAACATCGGGAACGCGGCAACACAATGACCAATGGCGTCAAGCGAATGATCGGAACAATGCCAATTTTCATATTTTGGCCACTATTTTGGGTTCCTTACATTGCCTTGGTATTCGTGCGGCCCCGGCCGTACTCTGAAATTCTAAATTTGGCCCTGCCACCGAAAAAGGTTGGAAACCACTGCTGTAGAGCGACCTGGAACGCCGAATATCAACGAAATGAGCGAGGAGGTCACTATCGAAATTTCCATAGATCATTGACTGATGGCCACTTTCCATCGATGCATCGACATAGGCCCTTTTCATACCGGATTTACGAAACTCTTTCGGGAACAAGTTCCGAAACAGGCGATGTTCACATAGTGAAAAAATTACCGAAACAGTTCCGGGAAAAGAACGCGTTCATACCTATTTAGAGTTACCGCGAACTTATGTTCATACAGGTCGGTTTTTCGGTAAATTCGCGGGAAATTATGGCCAGTATGAACGCGATTCTCCGTAAGTGTTGATAGTTACGAAACCATGTCTGTGGGGTGTTCCAGTTGTAATATGCTTGTGGGAAACGATGTGGGAGAGGCATATTTGTGAGATGCGGAGAAGTTGGCTCCAACTTTTAGCTATGGGATGTTGCGGATATGCCTTCTCGATGTGTATGGGGCTCTATACTCAATATACCTGGATCAGTAATACAGACCGAGCATGTTCCTAGCTTATATTATTAACCGAAGCTGAGAGCAGAAACTGAAAGCCAGCAAAGAGGACAGAGTCCTGGAATGAAAAGAACCACCGATCACATCTGCGTACGACAAAGTCAGTTTATCCAGTTGTGATTGCTGTATAATGGTTTGGGTAAATCTAATCTTATGT
This sequence comes from Botryllus schlosseri, assembly GCF_051294905.1. Taxonomy (NCBI): domain Eukaryota; kingdom Metazoa; phylum Chordata; class Ascidiacea; order Stolidobranchia; family Styelidae; genus Botryllus; species Botryllus schlosseri. The sequence goes on along the minus strand of NC_137236.1, from coordinate 5,254,805 downwards.
ACACTGTACAGAAAATCCAGGGAATTCGAGAAATCCGTGAGAGAAGTACTTGGTGTACTCTGCGACGAGCTTCGAAACCATAACGAAAAGCAGCCAGCAAATTATACGAACTCAATTTCTCTTGCTTGCTGAGCAGCTGTCGCTCTTTGGAGGGTAGCCAATGAAGCCAATCGTTTATTAAATCCAGGTAAACGATTTTAATACAAATAATTGCTGGTGCCTAGTGGGGCTAGCCACAATGATTCGAGTACTCGAATCTGAATCGAGTAATAACTTTAATTATTCGAGTCGAGTAGTAAAATACTATTTTTCGAGTACTGTAATTATACTGAAAGTTGATTTGCTAACGAGAATTATACCGTAGTTTTGATACTATTTTCCACTGAGTAAGCCTTGAAACCTTGATTGGCCGTGTCGCAACATACGAGATATAGCACAAAGCTACGAACGTTGCTGGAAATAACACATTTCCGAAGTCAGGACCATCTCATGGCCATAAAAGTCAAGCAGTGCAATGAAAATGGTATGGTCGATAAAAACAAAGTATCTTTAATGTGACGGACAATAGGCGTTATGTTTTTTATGGTGGCATAAAAGGTAGCCTACACACTTAAATTTTGGCATAGTACATTGTGTTGTGATGTCATCATGATGATACTCGACTCGAATCGAAGTGTAATAAGTGATTCAGAATCGAATCACTCAGGCACTCGATTTTGCCCAACCCTAGTGCATCGTAATATTTCTATATTTGTCATGGCGGAACGTCAGCCAGTTTTTGCGTAGCATACCACTACAAAAAGGTCAGACAATCTTGGTCTTGAATCATTATGTTTGAAAAAGAAGTCTGAAAGACCAATTGTTCTTGCCAAGTAGGCTACTTTCTATCTCGAAAGTAAGACCCAAATTGATGGAAGATAGACTTTTAAACTGGAAACTGAGCAGTCAACACAATGACTTGGACTCGAGTCATAAAACCATGTCTCGAACTCGACGCTCTGCTCGATGAGTTGGACTCGGATTTGACACGGTGGTAAATTGAAAATGGATTGACTTGAATCTAGTCAAAACTATTGAAGTGGGATCGACTTGTGACTTGGTTACAACCCTGCTCACTTATTAGGACTGAAATTGCTGAAAATGAGACCAAATTTGTATATTTTTTGTAGTGTAGTCAGACATGTAGGCTGCATTGTACATTTGTACATCAACCTACTCAGTTAATTTTAGTTACTAAAACTAAGTAGTTCTAGTTGTGGATTTGAAAAAGTGAATAGTTTTTGGTTCTAGTTGCGGATATTTGAAAGTGAGTAGTTCTAGTTCTAATTGCAGATTTTGAAAAGTTGATGGTTCTAGTTCAGGGTCGGCCAGCCCGTGGCACGTGAGTTAATTTCCGAAATTAGTAGTATTATCAAAAATGGATTGCACAGATTGTGAACTTGCAAGGCCAATCAAAAATTTGATTTGTCTGGCCGCAACACTCGAGATGTGATGACTGAAATATCAGTTCCGATGCATTGGTGGATCCATGAGCCAGTCACATTTTGGTAGATCTTCGCACACTACAATAAAGCAGAATACTTGCGATAGATTTATCAAAAGTAAAAATTTTCTGCACGCTTAGCGCAACATCTTGTCACTCGATTTCTTGCTTTTAATATTGTTACCCCTTCGTGAAAATGAAAGAACGCCTAATGTAGCGGATTGAGTCTAACTATATATATATTCGCGACCTCCCGTTAGCACTCGCAGAAAGACCGTCGACTATGAAACCTAGGCACAAAATGATTGCCGCATGTTGGACGAAGCTTTCGATATCGATATGTCCAGGTGCTGAATAGTCCAGTCCTTGCAAACTGAGCCCAACAATATGCATCAGGCTTGCAATATAGTGGGGTGACAATATTATAAATTTATCAACTTCAAAAAATTTTCGCACTTGGCGCGGCTAGTGGCCCGCAGAATAGTTCGTCAATCGAATGTGGCGATTTGGCTGAAAAGGCTGGCCACCCCTGTTCTAGTTGCTAGTTTAAAAATTGAGTAGTTAATGTTGCGCATTTTGAAATTCCAGTACACAGTACAAGTCTTGAGTGTTGTGGGTGGATAAAAAATTACCACAGCAACATTTGTACCAAACATGCATTTGCTGCATTCAAGTTTTTCAGGATGACTTCATGATTGGGAGCCAGAGGGTTCAGTACTAGCCTACATAACATGATGACACAGCTCACAAAGCCTTTTCCCTGAAACACAAACAGAGCATAAGCTAAAGCTAATTTCAAATATGTAATATAAATTTCCTATCTGCTGCCCGTAAAATTCACAATTGCTTTTTCAGAAACGTAGCAAAGCACACATGAAGGTTGAAAGATTTTGGTCGACTGAAGGCGCGGTTTTCGGCTAAGCTCAGAAACTGCAATCCGCTAAGGCCAGAATGATACAGATGGTATACGCAATGAAGCCAAGACCTGGTGGTGATCCAAATATCGCTGGCCCAGACGTCGGAAATGCCCTGTGTGAATTTCTCAATAAACAGGCTCTTGCTTAACGAGATGTGTTTGTGCTGTTTCATTTTATTCATGAGAGAAACTATAACTTGATGCACACTTGGACAGGTCCATCTTTTTCATCAGTATCCTCCATCTAGACCTGCGAAAAAATCAGATTAAGTTACACTTGCCTAACATTGTGTGACAAAGGAATGACTTGGTTGTAACAAGAAAATGAAGGCATATGTGAAAACCAAATTATGGCTTGGATGATGGTTTACCAGCCCGTTCGTACAATTTCAATTTTGGTTAGTGATTCAGAGCTAAGGACATCATTCTCTGATGAGCTGCCACTACTATCAAAGCAGATGTTACTAAATCCCCTTTTCAGTAGGCGTATATGATGGTGACTAACCTACGCACAGCATCCGTGGTTAGAAACTTGCCTTTGATGTAACAAATTTGGTAAGGGTTAAGATCGCCTACCAAATTAGTGTAGAAGTCTCAAAGTTTTCAGGCAACTCACCCAATGCTGCATCATTTGGAGATAGTGTTCTACCTTTTAAGCCGTGCTCTGTTTACAAAACCACAGAAAAAATGAGCTGACTAGTAGTCAGTGACTACGTATTGTGAGCATACAGAATATAAATCCAAGAATAATGCATTCCCAACACCATTACACAAGATCAAAATGCCGCAGGTAGCTGACCTCGATATACAAGCAGCCTGAATGAACAGCGAGTTACCGTAACTAAAATTTTGATTGACAGCGTTCCGCGAACCCAGCTGCGCCATTCGTGTTCATACTCAGTCGGTCCCGTAAAAATCTCCGAAAATAAGCGCGTTCATACCGCCCCGAAAAACCGATGTTATGTTCACATAGAGGGGTTCCGGTAAACATTTTCGAGAAATGTTATTCCCGGAACCCCGGTATGAAAAGGGCCATAGGCTTTACGAACGAATAATATTTCGGCTTCGTTCAGGCCATTGCCGCCTGAAAGCGCATCTATATAAAATTGGATGTAGCGACACCGACCTATGCGACCATTGGACAGTACCTGAAACAGTCGAGCATTTTTTGCTGCAGTGCAATCGATATGATTTTCATAGGAACTTTTTATTCGACAGGGCGCGCGAGCTCAAAATCACTGCAACACTCGAAAATCTACTGATCATCCTCGAAATGTTATCCCATGTTGCAGAATTTGTTATATCTTGTGGTACTTACTTGTAAATCGGTTCTTGCCCATATTTTGGTAAATCGCTCATTCTAGTCCGTGACGCACCTGGCCTTACAGGCGAAAAGCGTCACTCATCTTTTCATCAATAATAATAACCTCTGATCATTCATAAAATGACTACCTACGACTCTGGTGCGCATAGTAAGCCGGTATCAGTAAATACATTAATCCGGAGTTCATCGGCAATGAGCAATGAGCTCATTGAGCATGGACAGTTTAACGTGGGTATTTGGCCTCCAGTTAGTTCATTGCGACTATGCACTAGAATGCGGCCGTAGCCAACATAAGTAATCTAAATGCGGCCCCACTTCAATGCACAGAAGTATAACAGATTGTGTTGCAACACAAAGCTATGTAAGACCACATAATATATAGCTCTGTGTAATGTAATGGTTATGTATAGGCTAATCCTACAGTTTGTCTTCGCTCAATCATAAATTGCCAAACTTTCTCAATTGCTTCACCGCTTAAATTGGTACTTGTTATTTAAAGTAAACGATGACATGACTTGATAACTTGAAAATCCGATTTACGACATAACCAGCAATATATGACTTTATATGACTTCATAGCTTTCCTAATCTACTTCATAGGGGTGCAGTTTTTGTGTTAATATTAATGTCACGACTTACTGTTGCTTGGAAAATAATATGACTCTAATGTTTAAGTGGCCTTAATAATCATCATGAAAATATCAACAATAAAATCGGTAATAGATTGAATATTGTCGAATCGCGTAAAATTCTGCATCGCTGGTTTGACTAGGCACATCTCTAATAAATAATAAAACCGCTGATGTATCGATGTTTGTTGATCGATTGAAATGAAAAAGCGCCCACACTCGAAACGAAACAGGATCTCAGCATTTACCTTCTTTCATGCTATTCAATAATGGATAAATTGATAGTTTTCCGTAGTATACAAGATTTCATTCATTTGGCTCTAATATTATTACACCTTTTAAGCTATTCAATTTGTCCACGCAGTCCCGAAACCGCCTATACATTTACATGTAGAATAGGGCAATCGGATTTCCGCGAACTGAATTGTACTACGCAAAGACAAGCGTGACAAATTTCAACCGAGATAAATGGGTCGTCGCGCCATCCTACAATCTTTATAATTGAATGAACTGAAGAAAGAGCCTATACTCAAAGCGAAACTATGTAACTCAGCATTTCCTGCCGTGGTGGGACTTTGTAGAATAAGTCAATAACACATGCCGTGTCTGCTTTTGACTGTCAGCATAATTGCATAAAGCCGTCGTTGCATCTTTGTTGTGAGATGACAGTCAGACTCCAGCCGTGGTGTCGGGCTAGACTTTTACCTGCATATTTGGTTGCAAAGGTAACAAGGAGTGAAAGAGAGTTTATCGAGTCCGCTTCAACATATTTCTCCTTCATGTTATCCCGGAATTCTGACTTCATCTAAGATGCTAGTTTTACGCCGAAGTCGTTGTGTCTGACACGGTCATAGATTGCACTTACGACGGACATGGCTAAATAAGCCGGACACTCACCGATTATGCAATGCCGTCGTACAAAGTATTGTTGTTGTTTGCGGTAATCATGTTTTTCTCAGGTATTCATGGTTTTTTCTGACTACAATGGTCATTTATACCAGGTCGATGTCCAGCAACAAGGTTTTAAGGCTTGCACAGTGGAAAATAGTATCGAAACCATAATTCTCGTTGATCAAATAACTTCAAGTTACGAGGATGATTTCAGTAATCGAAAAAACCGTATTTTGCTAGTCCAGTGGGTCCCAACCTTTTTTCACCCACGAACCATTTCGAGGTTTTATGCAGTGCTGGCGTACCACCTACATAAGTTACGCGCGCTGCAGGCGGTCAAAAAACGTTTCCGTCACTGGTGACGTCATAATGACGTGTTTGACCTATTCCAGCCGTATTAGCAAATACTATTAAACTAGGCATCATCAGCCAGGGTTAATGGGATGCATGGAATTGTTTTTTCACCGCCAATCGCAAGAAGAACAGCATAATGAAATAACAGCAAACAAAAAAACGTCAATTGTTTTAATGCTGCGATGGCTGCATTAGCTCATTTTCCACTAGCTTAGTGGTTCTCAAGCTTTTTTAGACACGTCTCCGTTTATGATAGTGGAAAATTTCTCGACCGGCTTATATTTACTAGATACACAAGAAACAAATCATGGCAGCTCAAGGGCTAGCAAGAAGCATTGACTAGGTTAGTGAACACTGCTCTGAACTGAAAGTGAAAGAGCGAGAGAGCTTTTCCAAACATGAAAAAGGCAAGACTAGACCGAGTTACACAGAGAAAAAATAGTGCTATTTTATCTAAGAGGAAACCATGAAGCGATTGCGAGATAAGACGAGCGTCGCGAGCGGGCCCGCCCTCTAAATATCGGTTTTCCATACATATCAAGAGAGCTGCCCTCCACTGATAACATTTTTGTGATGAAAGCAGCGGATTACAGGTTGTTCAAAACTATGCTATTTTCACCTATCAAGATATTTGTCGATTTTCGTCTCATTAGACCATATTGTAGCAGTCTTTAGAAGATTAGGATTAAAAAGGACTGATCAGCATTCAAGATATAGTTCGATATGAAAAGCGAGCGTCACATATTTTTACATAAACTTCCAAATTCATGCGAAGCTTGATAATCCAACCAAAGGTTAAAGTTATTTATCTACGGTTTAGGTTTACGTTGAAGTGGGTAGAAAATCCAACCAGTATTCAAATGATGAAGGAATACCTATTTCCAAAGATATTTCTTTAGTATTATTTTTCATACCATTTACTTTGAAGAAAAATGCGAGTGTCCGTTCAATCCTCCACCATTTACTTACTCTCGTTATAACCATTAGAAAAAGGGATAGTTAACTTATGATATTATCTATACCACAGTTCGTAGGCCCCGAGGGGGGTATTACGCTGGCAAGTAATGAAAGAAATAGCACAATAGGAATATTGTCCATTAAAATCAGGGTGAGATATGTCAAGAAAAAGCTTAATCAAGTCGCTGCTGTAATTTAATTTTCACTGTGTGTTTTATTGATATATTTTATAACTTTATTCCGGTTATCGCGGGCCGTACAGAGTGTTGCCACAGATCGCATGCGGCCCCGGGCCGTAGTTTACCCACCCCTGCCTTAACTGAAGCAGCATTCTCTCATTCATTTCGGCGAACTTGAATAAATTTATATTGCTACAAAACCGTTGGAAACCAATTTTCAGATATATCATCTATTTTGGAATCGCTGGATTGCGAATTTGTGATATCTTTCTCCAAGTATGGCAGATCCGGAACCGGAATTTGAATTGTCAGCGAAATACATGAGTAAGAAATTCATTTTGTTAATGGTAGATGGGTTACGTATAGTTAACAAGTAGCGGCGTGGGATATAGCAAGTCGGGATTACATACGCAGACTAATGATTTAAGTCGTTTCTCCGACTCAAACCTTATGTTCGCACTTTGCTCGGAGCAGTCAAATTACGCTAAAATGTAACTGCCATATCCGTACTATCAGTACGGTCCGTGGTGTTTTTCAGTGAGACGCACAGTTTCAAGCCTAATATTGCGGATAATTGGGGCTCTAATCGAGCAACACCTTTTTGTTAGTATACAGAGGAATCGACATCGATACAATGATCGATTAGGTACACTTAAACTGCGGTCAGTAAGTGTTACGACTCAGTCAAAACCAATGTAATTTTTAGGATAGCACAACTGCTCCCTTCAACACGCAAAGACGTGCTTCCTGCACTTCAAAAAAGTAGTATAGTGTACGAATATAAGTGCCACTGTGATTGTGGCTACGTGGGAAGAACGTCAAAACGTCTACACAGGACATATCCTTAACGAGTATTCAGAGCAAATTAACATTCCCAAAAACATGTCAAATCCCGAAATTTTTGGTCACGCTATACGCGACGATGTCTGCTACATATGTTGTTATAAATGTAGTGGGTTATTATAATTCAAGTAAAACGAATTGCGCGCACTTTCAGATCGCCAATTTCCCGTCAAAACACTGCCGTCACGGTTGCTAGGGTTATTTTCAACAAAATATTTCGAATTAGGTATTATATTCCGCAGTGCAGAGCGTGTGAAAATCAAAGAAAGAGGCCCTGTATATCACTTTTGAGAGTGAGAGAGCCTTGTACATAAAATAAGTTTTGAAGCTTTGCGCACGAAATGAATGACTAGATATACCTTTGAGAGCTGCAAAATTAAATCGTCAGAATATTTCTTCATCGCATCATAAAGGATGATACTATCTAGTGTTACGGTTTACAACCTCGCCGGGTCGTTATATAATATGAGATTTTGCTTTGTTTGGAATACATTCATGTAAAAATTAATAACTATACTACCACATCATCTACTGCGAATCTTCAGCCCCCCCCCCCCCCCCATATCGCCCGCTGAGCGTTTCCGCCCCCTTCAAAATCGCAAGCAGGCGTCATTGTTATTCTGCATGCGGTGGAATTCGTAGATATTCCTCTTTCCACTTAATTCAGGAGATATATGAATTATAGGAGGTGATTTTTTTCAGGACTTTCCGGTCGCCCACCCCCATAGCCCAGATTCCTTTGACCCGGAAATTATTTTGTGTTCTTATATTTCCACCCCATATCGTTCATCAGTCGATTGCACTTCAACGATGCAACAATACAATGGTTTTGACCATTAAGGTCATAATTCCTGCCAATATTAAAGGGTGAAATATATCAATAAGGATAAGGACCAGATATTTACCAAATGGAACTTCCAATCAACGTAAACGATTTGTAAAAATATATTTTATATAATACTATTTTCACGAAGAAGTGAGCTACTATGATCGACATAAATCTACAAAATATACTGACGATAATAACAATTGCACTAGTTTCGACGTCACGTAACGATTAACTGACTGGCAAGTATCGACCCGAGCTGATCGATTATGATATTGCTAAATTTAAGGATATCGGTGGGCCATTATTATTGAAAGCGTATTTTTACAACCGAGGTAATATTAATAGAAATATCCATGTTTTACAGTGGTTGTTGGAAGGAACGCCTTAAAAGAATGCTCCGAGGTCGTGATAAGGAACATATTCAAACAGAGTAATTGGCAGGATAGGATGGTCATGCTGCGGACGGCATTACAGAATAACACGAACGGCCCGGAAGAGGCGTACTATGATAGTACGTATCCGGTTTTATAATCACGATTTTTTTTCCAAAAGTTTGAGTTTGGTTTTATATTTACAGATTAAGTTCTAGGTATTGTTTAGCTATCATATGTGGTTATTCGAAGGCAAATCTAATGGTTACGAATATAGGTCCGGTATGGCATTGCAAAGGTGTAGAAAAGGGAAGGGAATTTTATCAATGACGTTACGTCCCACCGTCGAAACAAACAAAATTGTGGGGATAACATATTTTCGCCAGTGGTGCAAATTCAAAGAGTCAGTAATAATATTCAATAATAAAATAAGTTATATGATACCGACCCCTCTACATATAATTGCATCGTAGGCCAATTCATCGGTAGGTTGATTTTCTCCTTTAATATATCCACGATAAATACCTACCACAAAAAGATGAGCTGCTATGACATATAGTCAGTATATATTCCGCAACTATCTAACCAGTGCTATTCATAACTCAGGTGTCAAAAACGGGGTTGAAAACTTCAATTACCGAGTTATCTACAAGCATGACGTATACGAAAGTCCATGGCAGTATTTGACTAGCGAGAAGGGTATCTTCCAAGAAATGAAAAACGGGACCAACGAGAAATTCGTATTCTTCAACATAATCAATAAAGAAGGTAAATGACGTAATCACTTGGATATTATCCCACCTGGCTAACATCTTTCCGTCGCATATATTTCGGATGCGTCCCATTTTTATAAACAGGCGCAATTTCACGAGTGGTTTTACGCAAGACGTAGTATGATTCTAAAACGAGCCACCCAGTCTGCTTTATTAGTGGTCAACTGTTACACTGTGTACGGTGTCAAACTCAATTTGGATTATCGATCGGATTCAAACATTATGATTGCTTGCGTGCTGAATCGATCCAATCGTGCAAAAATGTCACCTCCAAAACTATATTCTCGATTTACAGGGGGATACCACAGTGTCAAGCCGGGAACTAAAGAGTGAACTGGCCATGAGATTACGGAGCACAGGGACTCTATTCCAGAAACACTTTTAGTCGCAAAAAATGTAATTCGAAAATATCTAGTGTCTACCCCAGATCTGTAATCTAAGCTGTTAGTGTATTGCATAAGGATTTGGCTCTATTTCTGATCCTTCAAACTTTACTTAAATATTATAATTTTCCTTTAGGGGCAGGTTGCTCCCCGGATTGTGTGTTGTGTATTCACCAGTTTTACTGTGAATAAAGAATATAATAGCTGTAAATCTATGGATCTCAAAGTGGGCGCCTGCAGACACTGAGAGAGAACGGGGACGGCGTGGGTTTAGAACAGTGGTTTTCAACCTTTTTGTCTTCGCGAACCCCTTTTGGACCGTGTCACGGACCCTCGAAGTGTTAGTTCAAATTTATCTCAATCATCATGCAATCATCATCTGTCATATGAAAAAATATCTTCAGGCTAGTGATAAACAGCAACAAACTGAGTATTTAAGATTTTACTATATATATAGAAATTGGGTCGACTTTTATTATTTCAAAGTGAATTTTGCAACTTCCTTTTTTTACTAACGTAGTCGGGTCTTGAAAATCCGCGCCTTCGATTTTATATGAACGACTGCCGCTGAAAAGCTACTTCCACAAAGATGAGTTGTGAAAATGTAATAATATCGCGTAACATTTCCGACGACACATATGGGCATGATCACAACAAATATGGCATCAAAATTGGAACTCACGTTTTTAATGGACATATAACGCCAAGCCTTGTCATTTCTATCAATCAGATCATCTTCCAGTTATCATTGAAAAATGGTTATGTATATCGCAAGAGAAAATGGATTTTTGTAAATATTACGAGGTTACCGTGATTGACCTTACTAATCCAACTTTTCATTTTTTCCACAATCCCCCAAAATATCTCTAAACAGCAAAATATATGTATGAGTAGGCTATCGGTGATTTAGCAATTGAAATGAGTCTGCGTAGTAGGATATTTTCCATCTCAGAAGGCCATTCTGTTGAATGCCGCCGGCAGAATCCCTATGGAAAGCGTCGTTCAATGTGTTGCGAGAACTACGAAGTATTATTGAGCAGTTACTGCTGATGGCTTTTCAAGAGAAACTGTCTTGCGTGATTTTCATCTCCGTTTCATACGATCGTGTATTTTTCACAGTGCTGCAACCGTGGCATATTTTACAAAATTTTAGAGTATAATTAGGGATGGTGTGAACGTGAAGCTCACGTTCATGTTCAGTGTGTGAACCTCGAAAATTCAGAGGTTCACGTTCACAAGCGAACCTTGGTAGGTTCTGCACTGTGAACCTTTTTCATATATTACAATTCTCACGTCATTACATAATCTTTGATTGAGATTTATTGCATTTCAGCTGGGGGCCACTCTATGCATGCCGCTGGTTGCCGCATGCACCTTGACAATATCAAAAATTTTACCTGATTTGTTACAGAAGTTTGCTCGAAATATCCAACTTTCTGTTCTTGAATATTTAGTGAATCTCTGCTGTGAGCTTGACCCGAAATCACACAACACCAATCAATGAAATTGATAATGCTGTCTGATGTGAAAAATCTAGCAAGCGCATGGGGTCCATCTCGAATTCATATGTTTATTGTATCATAAAAACCAAATCCAGTAATGGGATGTTGGTTACTGCTGTATAATTTGTCAATGGGGATAAATCCGTTTACACTCTGCTTAACATCAAAGTAGCAGCACTCGGGCGCAGAATACATTGTCCGGCCTGGCCTAGAACGTCAAGGCGTAAGCTTATATTCCCTTGCAAGTCTTCGTCGATATTGTTTGCAAAGCGACGAAAGATATTGATTTTATAGGATTATTATCATTTTATTGCCATGTTTGATACATTTGGCGACTTTTAAAAATTCGGTATGTACTTTAGCATTGTGGCGTTATGTGGCCCCAGTCGTCGCTAGGTATCGTGTACATTAATTTTTATCACTTCACTGAAATGTAGGGTTAGAATTAGCAATATGACGTCACGTGAATTCATGAGGTTCACGTTCGCGTTCACACAGAACCCGAACCTGAACCTTTCATAGGCTCACCCGAGTATAGAATATATCCGTTCTTCGAAATGATGAAGCCTGATAAAGATGAGAATAACGCTGGCCCAGCTGGAATACCCCATTTTCATGGAGAAAAATGAATCAATCATCTCATAAAACTGCACGAGGATATGTTGACTCGAGCCAAAACTATAAAAGTGAGATTGGTTTGTGACTTCGCGCCTTGTGACTTGGTTACAAGCCTGTCAACACCTGAAGTCCTTGCAACCTCTTTTAGTAAATCCCAGGTGAGTGTTGCATCATAGTCACAAAACAAATCGCAGTGATCGGGTGTCTGTTTCGAAACTGTGTACATTCTTGCCGAGAACGTCCGGCGCAATATAGTTGGGTGTGGTCCAAAAAGTGTTCTTAGTTTGGCTGTCGGAGTCGACTTTGGTAGCAGGGCCAAGATTTTCGATCTTCATCTCATGTTGTTTTTCAGGAATATGTTCTCCAGCTGCCAATATAATTCTAGTTACACAACTATATGGATGGACTTGTACAAACTACCAATCTAGTTGGTTTATGGTCAACTAGCTACTGGTTTATGATTCGTTCTATTTCTATATGCGCATTTAAAAAAATAGATTACGATACAGATTCTGATACTGGTGTTTCTAGTTAAGATAGTTGCAGAATAACAGTCGTTAGTTCTAATTGTTGAAAAATGAATAGTCTTAGCTGTAGTTGCAAAATTGAAAAATGAGTAGTTCTAGTTCTAATTACGGTTTTTAAATGTTAGCAGTTGCAGTTCTAGTTGCGCAATATAAATGTAGTGGTTTGCACAGGACTGCAACCAGTGTTACTTTGACATATCCGTATGAATGATGCACAATTGTGAAGATAAACAGCTGAAAACTCAACTCTTTGGATCTGTGATGACGTGCGATAATTTGAAAACTTCCATATGTAAGTGACATAAATATCAAAGTTCATGGGATTAATAGAATAGAAGCGACAATGTTATTTGTTGGAAACATCTAAATTAATGATTCGCAACCTGTTTGAGTCGGCAACAAACAATTTAACAACAAATTTAGCGGATAGAGGAACCTTCCTCATTAGAAACTTCATTTTAGGCCGCTTTTTTATATTCGACATTAAGGGTGGGTTTCAAAAAGTTGTCTTAATTTAGACCTGGCTTAAGGCCAGTGATTGACTTGCTCAAGACGCCAGACGTCGGCGGTCTTAATTCGGTTTCAAATGTCAATTTGGCGCCGCGCTCGGCCAAGTCCGTTAGTTGCGAGTAATTACTGTCTACTTCGTCGCTGTAGCGAGTTCAACACGGAACCGAGGCCAGTTGTTATTGTTTTGAGTGGCTTGCTGATGTCGTATAGTATGGTAGCGATGCTGTGAAGGAATACGGAATTGCTTGAGTTGTTGAAATTTACGGACGGATGATCAGAACGGAACCCCGAGGAAGTATCTGGCAAATGATTAGCACGTTATCGCAAAGTATTCGAAGAAATAGTGCGGCTGTGATACCGATTTTTGAAGACACAACTGCCCAGCATTTTGGCATATTAATTGATGAAGATTATGCTCTTGGAGATGCTGAATATCCACTGAGGACTTATTACTCACGCCACTATTATGCCCAAGAACTTTGACCGAAAAAAGTCACTATTGTTTTCATGCATATCGTTACCCTCTGGCAGAGCGCAGTGCTTTGTGTTGAGGAAAATTTCTCGCGCATTGGCTATATTCAAGGAAGAACCTCAGAATATCGATATGACAATAGCCTGCTTCTGCCTTTACAATCATAGCAATGCTGACAAGGCAGATGGAGCTGAATTTGATGACATACTGCAACTGGAAGCGTTGACCGCACTCCCACAGTATCGACTCCTACAGAGAAATCTGCACGACAACGCATGATCTACAGATTTTTGCAATACATTTGATTACATTCCAAAACATACTGGTGCTTTATTTCTTGTGACACGTTAAAATGAGGTAAAATGTGCATTATGGCTTTAAGTAAGTTCAAGTTCATAAATTTGGACACAAGATAGCGAAGTTATTGCAAGGGGCTTGGAAAACTGGAGCAGGCGAACATGAACGGCTGAACAAAATTGAATCAAATGTACAAAAGACATGTTTTGACTCTAGATTCGGCTAGCGTCAAATTAATGTTGTTCAGCATCTTCTATAATTATTAACGTTGAGACCATGCTCAACTTGTTTCATTCTCTTCTGCTTTATCACTGATTTTCAAATCTTCGCTGCTTCATAGTTGACTTCGGGCCTGGACTTCGGTGAGCTGTTGGTAGAGATATAACTGATAAATTTCCAACGAATTTTTTAAATTTTATACTGTTGCTATCCATACAAAACTCAATAGTCTATTGTAATACATAGCATCAGCAAACTATACGAATGTTAATAGCAATAATAATGAGATAATAATTAATAGCAATAATAATGAGATAACAAACAGACAATTGATGGCCTAGTAATGAATGCAAACTTACCTTGATTTGGTTGGAAATGTTGCCCAAACAACTAGCAGATGCAGCTCCCAACTGCTACTCCATAAGTTGGCACATCAGATGGGTCAGCACTCAGCATCTATCACAAAACAACTTATCAAGCATGGTATAAATATGAATGGAAATGACATACTTACAGCCCAGTGTTGGTATCATGGTGCGAGGAACTGGATAAAGCTCGAGCAAAGTGCTTTTAGAAAAACCTTAATATAAAAGGAACTGGATATTGGTATGCGCATTCACACTCACATATACGGATGGATAGATAAATACCTATTTGATGGCTTGGCACATCACTGCTCGTTTGATTTTCTCTGTGTTCCAAAAGAATGGTGCTATCATTTGTTTCACAGCCTGCAGCTCACTCTGGTGGCACATTGCACAGCTATATAATAATTTTTACATGAACTGATTATGCTACTATGTCGATACTATGACTGGGTAGCAAATCTGTGAAAATCAATGTTGAATTGACATATATTTCAAAACATTTGGATTACTGAAGCGTTAGCATGTACTGCACTTTGAATATTATTGGCATATATCACTTCACATCAATGGCCCCCTCAAGCTGCATACATGCGCAAATGCGCAGTGCTGACACGGTTTATGCACACGGAAAATCTGAAGTCATGACCCTTTTTTAGTCGTTACGCACTGTTTTCCGAGGGTCTGCGTAGTGAGTTCTTGAGTGTACGCACAGACTCGTCATAAATTAGAGGGAACATTGCTTCACATCTATAGCAATTCACTAACAACTTCATGCAAAGTCATGTCATTTTTCTTTCCGAAACTTCTGGATCTTTATCCAGTATGCTGAAATTCGGTGCGCGTGCAGTGAACGGAATATCAATACAATGCTGGTTGAATAGACACATATTGATCAAAGTTCCGTGTAGTCGGCACTATTCTAGAAAGTAGCAGTTAAACATATTTATGACAATGCTCATAGGGGTGGAGCGAAAATGGATATTGAGGGGAACCCTGCTATCAATCACAGTTGCGTGCAAGTGGTGCAACATTGATTAGGCTCAACAAAATGAGCATGATACATATTTTCCATTTTCTGGTGATGCGTCGTGTGTTCACTTTTTGGCTATAACCACAGCATAGCCAAACTGTCAAAACGTCAACGTGCCTAAGTTAAAAAACGTAACCAGTCGAGAAAACTATAATGATGAGTTGACGTAGCATGTAGGCTATCAATAAAGGATCTGTTGATCTGCCGCAACCTAAAATCTCATCTTGGGGCTTCTTCGATACATGCACTATATTAACTGATGTTCCCCATGACCACTGATCAGCATCATTACCCGTAGCGGATTCTTATCGCTGACCTTTCTTTGCCAAAATGGGCGGGATTCGCAAGTCCAACGCTAGGCACACCTTTACGCCTTACCCCAAATATCACTTCCCGTGTCTCGTAACCATAGTCATATCATATTAGTAACCGAATCGATTGGAGCCAGCGAACGCGGGTTATGGTGGTCATGGGGAACATTGCTTGATACTATATGGTGCGGTTATGGAAGAAGTGCTGATGTGTCCTGTGTGCCTCAGGGCTCTGACTATCCATTTGAATTGAAATCCGTTCAGTATACGAAGACCCCTGCAGCATTCCACTGTAAATCCCACTATAACGGTATATGATACCAACTTGTCACGTTTGTGATATAAACATTGTTCCAAACTGCCTGACATCAATATAAAATGATCTATTCTGATTTGCCAAGCTATACATCAGAAGAACGGCCAGTATCCTTCAACAAACAGCACAACAGTCATCAGCACTGTTGACTTCAGCCTACCCCCTAGCTGGCTTGGATATCTGTCTTAACAAAGCGCACGCTGGAGGGGAAATCCCCTCAAGTCACAGTTTTGAAACCGACTTCAGCCTGAGGGGTGTAGCTTAAGCCCGACGACGGGCCTAAGTCGACTATTTGAAACCCACCATAAATCAGAGTAATTCGATTCTGAACCGAGTATTAGGCTTCGAGTTGATTATCACTTATTATCACGTCACAACAATATGGAAGATGGGAAAGTTCATATAGGTACTTTTTTAATGCGACCACAGACGTCACGCCATTTCTACAGCATATTACAGAAAATTTGTATATTTTAACCGTATTGATACAATATCTGTTCCATTGCACTTTGTGACAATGCTATGGGTTGATTCCGACTTCACAAATATGTCATTTTCATTACCGTGTGTACGTTACACACGGTGTGTAGCTTTACCACATGTTTTGTATACTGTGATACGACCAATCAAGGTTTACAGCCTTCCACAGAGAATACATTCAAACCCATAATTGTCATTCGTAAATTAACCCTCAGTTATATTCAGTTAGGTCTGTTGGTAATCATTTTGACTATTGTGGCAAAGAGCGTATCATTTCACTACTCAAAAAATTTTAACTCACTACTCGACTGCATATTGAGATAAAATACTCGATTCAGATCGAGTACTCAAATCATTGTGCCCAGCCCGCATGTGATCACAGTTGTGTAAATAGAACATTTCCAGTTTACCAAAACTAGCTTAGAATTAAAATTATATCAACAGATTTTTTTTCTGAATAGGATTAGAAGTAGAATTATAGCTACACAGGTTTTCCAAATTAGATTAAAATGATAGCTACCTTTTTTCTCAAGTGTGCTTAGAATTCGAATTATAGCTACATTATTTTCTTACGAATTAGACTAGAAGTACTAAATTATAAAAAGAAATACACCAAAACTCAATTCACTCGATATCAATTAGTTGCCCAAGACGGCTAGTGATAAACGTTACAGAGCTGATGCAATTGCAACCTCCGCATTTTGAGAAACATTACAGTTTTAAAAAGGAAATATTTTCAGCCTTCTTTTGCACAACTTGAGAACGATGTAGAAAAACTTATGTTTGAAAAAACCGTGAAATCCAACAACGTGCTTGTGATTCAAACTGTGATCGAGATGATCTCTCGATATATTTTGTCTTTTTGGTGATCATCCGCGAGCAATGCCTGGAATTCAGATAGCTGGTACTAGTTTCAGCTGCAAATTTTGAAAAGTGAGTAGTTGTAGTTCTGTTTGTATATCACAACCACTTGGCAGAGTTGAGAGTAATTACTGCCAGTCACCTGCAAAACCTACTTGAGTACTAAAAAAGTAGACGTACTATTAATTGTTACTGACCACTTCTGATTACAAGTGTCCCAATGCAGCCTATCTAGTTTATTTCATGTCCAACTATAGCAACGGCCGCAAAATGCTCTGAAGATTGGGAAATGTTCTGTAAGCTATTTGTCACATTATATAGGCTGAATATATCGAATTATTATCGGTGATGGTGCTACTTATCGGTATTGGCTCAAAAATACGATATCGGTCAGGCTCTGAAAGCGTAATACTCGATTCAGATTCGAATCACTCAGGAACTCGACTTTGCCAATACCTAAAAAATCTCACTGTTCAAACTCTGCAGAGAACGCCTTTGCTGTAGTTGGATTTCCGAGAACCTGGGCAAGCACGTTACGGACAATTTCTTTAGAATGTTGCCGTTGCAGAGCTCGCTCGCCAGCGCTTCCGTTACAGGGGGTCGTTGGCAGACTTGGACAACTAGAAAATTTTCAGCTTTTTCAAATTAGATTAAAATTGGAATTAGAGCTACACAGTTTTTTCCAAATAAAATTAGAATTAGAATTAGAGCTACGCAGTTTTTCCAAATTAGATTAGAATTAGAATTAGAGCTACGCCGTTTTTTCCAAATTAGATTAGAATTAGAATTGGAGCTACACAATTTTTCCAAATTATATTAGAATTAGAATGAAAGCTACACAATTTTTCCAAATGAGATTAGAATTAGAATTGGAGCTACACAATTTTTCCAAATTAGATTAGAATTAGAGCTACACAATTTTTCCAAATGAGAATAGAATTAGAATTAGAGCTACACATTTTTTCGAAATTAGATTAGAATTAGAATTAAAGCTACACAGCTTTTCCAAATTAAAATCAGATTAGAATTACAATCACTGAACTCGCAAAAAATGTAGAAATTGAATGAAATTGTGAATGAGAAATAAATACGGCAAATATCAAGTTCAGTTTATATCAAATCACAGTGCGTTGACATAACCTCGAGAACGGTTAACGTCTGTTCACCACGCTTGACTCGCTTTGCACTCACCAGGGATCACCAAGACGCGGGCACATGCGACCGGTCATCTGATTTGTGATTTTAGAGGAACGCGAAGTAAAGCATTTTGAAATGCTGAAATTGATTTCGGTTTCAAATTATTATTGTTGTTGGTAATATTTTAAAATATGCTATTCGCCTGTGCCCAACAGCACTATTCCGCGCTAGCTGAAACGGCTTTAGAGTTGTACTAACGCATGGCTATTATTCGTCACAGTTAATACATGATTGTAAGTAGCTACGGTGTAAGCATAGTGTCCTATATGGTGTCGACACAAGCAAATCTCACGCCTCAGTGAAATTGAATCACGTCACAATTTCCATTTGGCTACAGACAATTTGACGGTCATTTTTGACCGGCTTGCCGAGCATTAAATTTGGTAAGACTGGTATCAATCGAAAGCTGACTCTGCAGTCTGCACTGATTACCAAAATATAAATATTATTCCGCTCGCGGCCCTGGAACTCCCATAATCAGCATCGAATTTTTCATTGTTATGAAGATTGGCATTGGGACGCAACAATGCTGGTTGGCGAAACGAGAGAGTAGCTCAAGAGCAAAAGAGTCAGACAGCATTGTTGCGTCCCAAACTGGATTTCCCTGCGACAGAGAAATATTCTTGTTAACTCGCTGCAAAATGCCGCGGACAACGAGATATTTTCCGGAAAACAATAAATTAGATTAGAATTAGTTAATTAGCACATGGGACCATTTCACGAATTAGATCAGAATTAGAATTAGAGCATAGAAAAATTTCACAAATTAGATTAGAATTAGAATTGGAGCATCGAAACGTTTCACAAATTAGACTAGAATTAGATTACTTGCATTTCGCTCTAATTTAGTGAAATTAGACGACTAGAATTATCTAGTTGTCCAAGTCTGGTCGTTGGGACGGGTTGCATGCCAACATTCTAGTTAGAAAATCACAGTTGAACTCACGGATAGTTAGTCATATTTTCATAAGATTGTTTAGGAATCTTGATTTGTGGATGTTAAACTACAATACGAATCAAGATTTGGATTTGAAGGAGTAAACTATATCCGTAGCTTACTTGGATAGTATATTCATATTGAAATGAACCCGAATATTTTCGACTGACACAGTCAGGGGTAATCGTCAGCAACTAGTAGAGAATTAAAAATAACATCGTATATCAACAATCGTAGCACAGCAGCAATCATATTTGGATAGGAAGAGATTCAAGTATCAGGATAAGTTTAAATGCAGACTTGGAAAACTAGAAAATTTTCAGTACAGTTAGAATGACAGCAACACATTTATCTACTAATTAGATTAAAATTAGAATAATTGCTAAACATATTATTTCGAATTAGATTAGAATTACTATCAAAACAAGACAGTTTTCCATTATTAGAATGATGGCTACACAGATTTGACAAAATGAGTTTAAAAATAGAATTAGTGAATTCGCCAAACCTTGGACATTGAGTGAAGTTCGATTCATATTAGATCAGAATTCATTCTTATAAACCTGAGAATGACAAATGTCTGTAAGCCTATATCAAACTTGGCTCGTTTCGCACTAAACAGTTCGCCTGTAGCAATTTCAGGATTACACTGTAAAAAATAAAGGTGTCCATAAACATGGTTACACCTGGTACCTCCTAATACATGTCCATCATGTAAAACCATACGACAGGTTTGGTTCCACCTGTTGCCTAACATGTTTCTGCCCGTCATGTAATCTCGAAAACACGTCTGACCTGAGACTTCAATTGACCTTTCACCTTGGACCGACTGGCACAAAATCTGTAGCCAGGATATGAATTATAACAAGCAATTCAGTGTTGGATCAAATGATGGTATATTGAGAACAAATGCATCAAAACAAGAAAAATTCTGAAATGGCGAGAGTTTCGGATAATACGTAATGAAATAAGAATTACTATAACGGCTAAAAATATTGACATGTCATGGCGCAATTAATTTACTACTAACAGCCACAGTGTAAGTCGAAGAGTACCGAACGTTAAGAAGTTTTGGAACTTATGCAATGAAAGAAGAGTTATATACAACAACGGCTAAAAATATTGGCCCGTCATCAATGAATTAATTTACTACAAAAAGCCACAGTGTAAGCCGCAGAGTGCCTAACGTTAAGAAGTTTTGAAACTTATGCAATGAATGAAGAATTATTACAACAACGGCTAAAAACATTGGCCCGTCATCAATGAATTAATTTACTACAAAAAGCCACAGAGCAGGCCGCAGAGTACCTAACGTTAAGAAGTTTTGAAACTTATGCAATGAAAGAAAAATTCTTACAACAACGGCTAAAAATATTGCCCCCTCATAAATTAATTATTTACTACAAAAAGCCACAGTGTAAGCCGCAGAGAGCCTAACGTTAAGAAGTTTTGGAATTTATACAATGAAAGAAGAATTGTTACAACAACAGCTAAAAATATTGACCCGTCATCAATGAATTAATTTACTACAAAAAGCCACAGTGTAAGCCGCCTAGTACCTAATGTTTTGAAGTTTTGGACATATGTAATGAAACCAGAATTATAATAACGGCTAAAATCATTGACCCGTCCTCAATAAATTAATCAAATTAAATTACAATGAACAGCCACAGTCAGCCACACCTAACGTTAGAAAGTTACGAAACGTATGTAATGAAACAAGAATTAATATACCGGCTTGAAACATTGACCGGTCCTCGATTAATTAAGTTATTACAAATTGTCACAGTGGAAGGCGCCGAGTACCTAATGCAATGACACAAGAATTATAACGGCTAAAAATGTTGACCTGTCCTTGGTGAATTATTCAAATTAATTTACTACGAACAGCCAAAGTCTACCTAACGTTACAAAGTTTCGAGACAGCCGCAGTGTACTTAACGTTCGGAAGTTTCGAAGGAGAGTTCGTGACGACGGACCATCAATTAGAGGCTGATGGAGCGAACTTGATGTTGAACAGCCAGTATATTGCCAGTATTATGGCCATAGCATGATGGAAGCTTCTGACCCCTTTGATAACTTTGCCATAGAAGAGAACTTTCCATTCATTCAGGATCGTATTGTACTTGATCGTCGGATATAATTCTTTGGCTCCTGATAAATAAAAATGATATTAGCTTGGTACTATCGATGTGGTCTGAGATGAAGAATTGAGTTGAGTATGAGGCCTAATAATAGGGTTACCATGCGTCCTCTTTCAATAGGATTTGTCCTCTTTCTTGACTTTTTTAAAAGTGTCCTCGGAGGACGCCCTTTTGTCCTCTTTTTTGAGATTTTGTCCTCTTTTTTGAAAATTTAGGTCACATTTAGAGCGAAATGCGAGTGATATGCCGTAAATTAGCACAGAAGTGACTATATGGCGGGTATTTCGGAGTGAAAAACGGTGATTGGAGCTCTGAGTGAAAAGTTGACCTTTTTTAAAAATTTTCCAGTCAACCGGTCACAAAGTGGGCAAAATTCACCGATTTTTGAGAATTCTTCTCCGGTTTTGCAAGTCTCAAATTTCTGAAAAAGTGTCCTCTTTTTAGATTTCCAAAATATGGTAGGCCCACCTAATAAGTCGAGTATTTGGGTATCACTAATTATGATGTCACACCAGAATGCATGATGCGGAAAGTACAAATATGGACCTTTTATGCGACCGTGAGAAACATCATGGCAGTTGTACATCACATTAAAGATGATTCGGCATTTTTCGAGCATACCTATTTCTTGCACTTTCCGACGATGCTGTGGGTTGATCAAGACTTTCAAGAAATGTCATTTTCACTAACGTGCGGAGCTATGTACTACATGTAAAGTAAGCTGTGATACCTCTAATCGAGGTTTACAGCTTTCCACACTGAGAAATATGTTCATAATAGAACTTCCATTGGTAATTTACCTGTCAGTTCAGTTCAAGTTATTGTTAATCATCATTGCTCTTGTGGCAAGGAGCGTATCATTTCAGTACTAAAAAAATCATTTCTCACTTGGCCTACTGAGTTCGAATTATTAGAACAGATACTTGGTTAGGATTCAAGGACTCAAATGATGACGCCAATCCATTGTTATCATAGTTGTCTCGCTACAAAACTTTGATATATTTTTCAAACTAGATTAGAATTGTAATTACAGCTACACATTTTCCAAATTAGATTAGAATTACCTGGTTCGGAAGAATCCGTGAAATCCAACAACGAGCTTGCAATACAAACTGCAGTGAAGACTGATCTCATGAACAATTTGCCTTTCTCATGCTCATTGAAGAACAGTGCCTGAAATTCAGATTTAGATTTCAAAGTTAGTTAGTAGTTCTACTTCTAATTCCAGTTGTTCGTTTAAAAAATCAGTAGTCCTACTTATAGTAATCATTTTGAGTGTCCAATAGTTTGGACATGTCTGCTGAGATTCAGACGAAATTTGCATTGCATTGAAATAGGGTTTTCTGTGGCATGTTTGGAAAAGAAACAGTACCAACGACGCTATTCATCCCTTTGAAAACGACTGCACCTCAACAATCACTTCGAATGAAACGGGTTACTGAAACCAATCAAAAATGTCATTCTACATGAGAAGTTCAATATGTGGCCATAGGTGAAATGAGTTTTGAACTCTGACTAGAAGCTGAATTGAACAATCAGGAGAAGCATGACCACTTCATGAATGTCAAGTGGTGGTTTATTTTAATAAGGTATCATGATAGCCCCATTCGGGCAATAATATCGAGTCTATAGGCCTGGTTACATGTTCGACTCGACTTGGCGTTCAAGTCGTCTCCGGTGACGTCACGCCTCATCTCCAAGCTGACTCGTTAAAGGGCCCTGTTTACATGATCCTTCAGGAAGCTGTATCGTGGACGACCCGGTGTCGCTTTACCCCTTACAAATATATATTCGTAGTAAGTTTGGTGGGCAAAGGTACAACGACAATGTGTGTTTGGTCGTACTCTGAAACGTCTCTTATCCTCGAAATTAACGAGGATGATGAGATACTCATAACATCGATATTTGTAGAGGAAAATAATCTTGTTTATATCATGATTGTAGAGGAAAACAACAAGTATTGTAGAGGAAAACAACAAGTATAAGTTATCAGCTAGCTTTTTCGGCGTCAACGAAAATGGGCCGTGGAGTATAGGCGGGAGTACCGACTGTTTTGATATTTCAGGCATCACTTATCGATGCGATTAAAATAAGGTCATTAACACTCAAGTGACCCACTTGCAACCCCCATGTCGCCTCTAGTTGTTCGGCCGCTCCTCTGTAACAGACTACCCCATGTATGCCGGTGACTCAAGAGTCACGATACAACTACTGCAGAGATTTTATTGAAGCATCTTGTCGGCATGATATACCAAATAGGAAGTTAACAATACCAAGAATGTCTATAAAAACTGTGATAAGGAGCAATATAGAGCACTACTACTAAATTGCTACCCATCAATTAAACTATGAGAAGTGCCAATTTCAGCACCCTCACAAACACATAGGCTACCATGAATACAATAATATCAAAACGGCAAGCTGAAAATCGTGAACACCCGCACGACCGCATCATATCAGCAGGACACTATAACCCAGAACTAAAAACAAAGCAATAATCCTAACACCGCTGCGCTTCATCATCACCAGGAGAGGCACAAATCTCCATATCATCCTCCCGGGAGAGACACCAGCTCCATCCCATCACACGCGCGCTCACATCAGTTTATCCAGTGGAACAGTATGTAGGAAATGCAGCAATCGTTCATGTATTCCCGTATCGATATAGCACACTGCAAGGCCGCTTCTTCCATCAGTTCACTATGCATGTCGTAGTCGAATTGTAGTACCGGTACAATCCACATCTCTTCCGAACTGTAGTCTGAGAAGTAGAAATACAGATGCAACGTTTTACCTTGTTAGCCATTTTATGTAGCTGATGACAGCAACTAGGCTACTACAGATCGAAGCGTCGCAGCCAAATATCAAAGAACACATAGGGAATCGCTAATAAAACTGCCGTAAATGAGCACGGTTGCTACACCGGTACTGGTGTACTACATATATATTCCATCGTAAACAAGCGAGCACTTACAAAGTTACCCCACTTTTCCTTGCCATGTTTGCCCAATTTCTCAACATCAGATGAAAAACACGAATTACGATGCCAAGAGCCCGCGCGGCAAAACCCAGCGCCGTCGAACGAAAATCGCCGGACGCCGATGGCCGAATGCTCAATCCGATCGTAAACCACATTACACAACAGCTTGAGGCTCGAGTCGACTTGAAGCAGTTTGCCTTTCTCTCTTCATCGAATACGAGAGAGTCGGATCGACGAGTCAGCTTCGAAGCTGACTTAAACCGTCATGTAAATGGGCCTAATATCACAGTTTGAAAGATATCGATACCTGGAATTTTTGTAGCGCCATAACATGGTATCAGGCAGTCGGAAAACTATCATCTGTGATCGCTACACTGGGAATATTTATCGATTTCTTATCGCTTAGAAGTGGTCAAAACAGTCATCATTGGTACTCGAGCATAGAAGTAACATTGTAATGTCTGCTCAAGTACAAGCAGAAGTAGCAACTTCAAAGTAGGTAATAAAGCAAGTACGGTATTCTAGACCTAGTTTTGCCTAAGAAACTGAACTGTTACATAGGAGATACACAAGTAGTCTGAAATCATAACCACTAGACTGGCTTGAGCAATTAGTGCAACTATACGGAAAAACTACTCGAGTACTCTGAATAGAAGTTCTATTGTTAGTGACGACATATGTTTACAAGTTTCCAGATTAGAGTTGACCGATTATCAGTACTCCGATGATATCGAGTCGATATTACACTTTAAATGAATTATCGGTATTGACCATTGGAGCTGAAAAAATATCGGCTTTTTGGTGACGTCACAAAAAGATGATAGGAAGTCGGTGAACTATAATTTTTGACCGCTAGACTGGCAATATTGCTATATTTCGTATAGCTTACACTTTAAAAGTTGCCAGATTCATTCTTTCCAGCCTATTTCATGTTCAAGTACAACAATGGTTGTAAAGTTGTAGAAATAAATGCTCTGAATTGTTGAAAATGCGCCTTTTGAACTAGATTCCCCCTTATTTGAATATCGGCTCAATATATCAGTGTTATCGGTGAAGATGTTAGATATCGGTTTTATCGGAATCGGCCCAAAAATCCAATATCGTTCTGGCTCTAGTCCAGATGCATCTTTTACTTGTTCATTTCATGCTCAAACATAGGAACAGCGCGCGAAGTTGTTCAAATAAATGCTCTGAAGGTTTGGAAATGTGACTTAAGCTGGTTGTCATATTATTCCAATATCGGCCGGATATATCAGGGTTATTGGTGAAGGTGCTACTTTTTGTCATTGGCACAAAATACGATATCAGTCGGGTCAAGGTATAATGAGTGATACTCGAGTACGCGGCTCGAAATGTAATACTCGATTCAGAATCGAATCAATCAGGAAATCGAACTCGATAAGACCTACGAAAAAATATTACCGTTCAAACTCTGCAGAGGACGCTTTGGTGACGACTTTCCGATAACCTGGACGCCATGGTCAATTTGGTTTTGCGTAGTTTCTGGGACAAGTAGCAGTTGAAGAACTCGCTCGCCAGCACTTCTTTTTACCGAGGTTTCAATGAAACGAGTCGCTTGCCAATATTCTAGTGAGAAATTCACAGATAATAATCAAATCACACATACTAACTCACCTATAATTTCCAAATATATTTAAAAAGCAAGATTTGTGGAGTTGAAACTATAATACGAATCTACATTTGGATATGATATCGTAAACTTATTCAGTGTTTGAATAGGAAGAGATTCAAGGATCAGGAGAAGCGGATTTGCAAACTTGGTCAACTAGACAAATTTCAGCTTCATGAAATTATATTAGCATTAGAATTACAGTACATCCACAATGTGTTTTCCATAACAGAGTACAATGATTATGATGGTTACACAGTAATCTCCGAATTATATGAAAATGAGAATGATTGCAACACAGTTTTTGTTTCGAATTGGACTAGAATTAGTATGAAATCATGAAAACATTTGCTTTCAAAGAATTTTCAATAGAATTTTTATGTACATACAGATCAGGCGCGGCCAGTCCGTGGCCAAATTTGGCACACGAGGAGGCTAGGTGTGGCCTGCGAGGTAATTCTCGAAAATATTTGTGACATCAGGTAAAATTGCAAGGCCAACCAAAATTTGATTAGCATGACCGCGAAATTTGATGATGACTAAAACAACAGTTCTGACGCATTGACGTATCCAGAGGCCAGTTTACCCCAGATCTTCGTATACGACCATAAAGTAGAATATTTCATGGCAGATTTATTTGACTTGAACTTTTTCTCGGTACTTCACATGATTCATTGACACTAGATTTCTTGCATTCAGTATTTGAGCCCCCTACTGGAAATTATAAATACCTATTATTCACAGAATTGAGTCTAACAATACTCGCAATTAGGAGATAACGTGTCGTCCAACATGCGGCTTCGCTTGTGCACTCGCAGCGAGATCGTCGACAAAACATTTCCACAAAATGATAGAGACATGTTCACTGATACCGTCAATTTTGCTATGTCTAAACGTCGAATAACCATGTCCTTGCCAAATGAGCCCAGTGGTATACAGATGCTACCCACAATGTATGTAAGCAAAATATTTATTGATATAATTAGGTCATTATCTTGCAAAAAAAATCGCGATCCGCGCGACCAGGGCCTGATTGCGCACTGCACAGTTGCATGGCATATTGTCATCAATTTTAGAGCGTATTAATATAAGTCTTGTTTGCAATGTTAACTAATTCGGTTCGCTCCTATCGGACGACTAAAGAAGGTTATCATCATTCCAGTGGCCCGCGCAATGGTTCGTAAATCTCATGTGCCCCGTTGGCCGAAAAAGTTGCCCACCCCTGATATAGATAATATTAGACATTACTTGCAAATTACAACTCAGTTGCAGAGGGGAAGAAAATCGCAATATGCGTTTTCGCGATTCAGTCAAAATTGATGCAATTTTTGGAATTATATCACGATACTGTGACAGAGCAAATGCATCGGCTGGTTTTGTAAAATTGTAAAAATGATGTAAATATGACCAAACGATGCTTCCCAGTTGACAAAATTAAAAACATTTGTAGTGTAGCTTAGGGTTGCCATACGTCCGGAATTACGAAATTCGCAAATGAAATACACCAGAAATCAGTTAAATTTATATCGATTGGTTGTCCATGTCTGCCAGTAAAAACCGTAACAGAGCTGATTCATTTGCGGCAAGCACAGTCACAGAAACATTACAGTTGTAACGAGGCAATCCTTTTACCTTTCTTTTGCACAACCTGAAAACGATGTAGACGAAATCTGTGAAATCCAACGACGTGCTTGTGATTCAAACTGCGATATTGATGACACATGATCTTGACACATTCTGTTTTATGGTGATCATCCGCGAGCAATGCCTGGGATTAAGATAACGGGTATAAGTTTCAGTTGTGGATTTTGAAAAGTGAGTAGTTCTATTGCTAGTTCTATTTTGTAACGCATAAACGCATAAATCAGCATGTCCTAAGATTCATTAGGACACGCTCGGTGAAAAGCTCACCCTTAACTCATCCGCTCAAGATTGATGCGGATCAATCAAAGTCCATAAATTCTGCAATTGGCAAACACTTGTTGGATAATCCAGCTTGTGCGAAAAATTATCGAGACGACAGATTTCGCATACTCGGAAAGGGTTGCTCACACTTCCATTTGTGTGCCTTGGAGTCGACTTTTATCAAAATACACCAACCAAGGCTGTGTCAACAAAAAGAGTTCGTGTATCATCTAGAAATAGTACATTGAACGCTCTCCTATTCGAAATTTCGTGCTGGTGACGTCATATTTTGTGTTACGATTGTTGATATACGCCGTTTTTTCGAATTCTCTACTAGTTGCTGACGATTACCCCCTGGAGAGTGTCAGCCGGAAATATTCGGGTTCCTTTCAATATGATATACTATTCAATTATGATGTAATTTTAGAAACACTAGAAATTAGATTGAAATTGTAATTAAAATGTGGACTTTACAGCATTTGGTAAATCAGATTAGAACTGGATGATTATAATTTGGATCTAATTAGGCTGATTAGATTGTCCAAGTCTGCCAGTGATGGATATTACAGAGCAGATGCTATTGCGACCTACATACTTTGAAACACATCACAGTTATAACGAGAAAATGCTTTTGCACAACCCGAGAGCGTTGTCGATAAAATCCTCGACTTTGAAGAATCCACGAAATCCAACGTGCTTGCGATTCAAATTGCGATGGAGATGATCTCTTGATATTTTCTATTCAAGATGATCATTACATGAAATCGAGACTCATACATATTACCAATCTAGTTCGGTGACGGACTAACTACGTCTTACTCTGACTAGTTCTATTTCTAATTGCGGACTTGGAAAAGTGAATAGTTCTATGGTTGCTCAGTTTGAAAGTTTGAAAATAGATTATGGTACTTTATCGACCAACAATGTTTGCCTAGGGTAAACTAGAAAAGGCATCAAGTTTTTAAGTGGGAAGCTTATGGCTAGGACTGGAAACATTCGGATATGGAAATCTGAGTTGAGCATCAATTCTATTGATTTGAGTCGAGAAGTGAGAGATGATTTTTTTAGTTTTAAAATATTACGCTCCTCGTCACTAAGATGAAATCTATCAACGAGAATTGTAGTTTTGATGTGATTTTCCTCTGTGGAAGCCATGAATTCTCGATTTACCATATCGCATCATACGAGATAGGTAGTAAAAAACTACACTCGCTAGTGGGAATGACATATCTCTGACGTAATCAAGATACAGTATTGTCACTAAGTTCAATGAATTAGGCATGGCTGAAAAGATTCGGTATGATGTAGAATTGAGTGTTGTATTTTTTGTGGTTGCATAAAAGGTACACATTTGAATTTTGCGATTCAATCAAAATGTTGTTAACGCTGTAATGAATGCTACTCAAATACTCGACTCGATACCGAGTCGAAGTACTCGGGTGCGTGATATTTCCCATCTCCACACCTAAGAACCTTACAACCTCAATGTTGTATCACACTCACAAAACACAACCCATCGACCGGATTTCCAATCTTCATCTTCATGTTGTTGTTAAAGAATCGATTCTACACCTGTCAATGCAAATTCCACATTTAGATATTCAAGCATCCAGACTTTTACAAATTACCAATCTAGTTAGTTGATGGAAAACAAACCACTGCTTTTTTTAGTAGTTCTAGTTGCGGATTTCAAAAGTTTAGTTGTCGGACAACTAGAAAACACCTTTCATGTGAATCGTGGTACCTTTTTTTCTGTTGTGTGATGTTGTTATTTCTCAGTTGATTGCAATTCAGTAATTCGTGTGTTTATTAACTAGTTAGTTGTGGATTCTTAATGATCGTTAGTTGAAGTTCTAGTTGAAAATTCTGAAAAGTGACTAAGTCCAGTTCTAATACTAGTAGCACATTTCAATAAACCCAATAGTTAGAACATGTCCGGTATCACAGCCACCAATCTTACCTTGATATCCATTTGAATGATATTACAATCGTGAAGATAAACGACTCCAAGCAGAATCTGTTGCATGTAATAACGAGTCTCAGGTTTTGTGATGACGTGCCTTAGTTTGTGAACTTCCATCAGACTGACAAAAAATATCAAAGCTAATTGGATTGCCCAAATCAAATCACCAATATTATTTGTTGGGCACATCTGAATCTGTGCTTCTCAACCTGTTTGAGCTCGCGGGCTGGTCAAATTCGGCGACCAATTTTGCATATCCGTGAACCTTCTAATTAGAAATTACATATAATTATGCCTTTTTGATAATAGCACCCAGGCACCCGAGTGATTCGATTATAAATCAGGAATTATTCTTTGAATATAGTATCACCCATTACGGCATGACACCAGCGTGTAAGATGTGGAATGTTGAAACATCTACCTTTTCTGCGACCACTACGAGATTTATCCTTTCGATACTATTTTACACTGTAGAAGGATGCAAACGTCGTTGGCATTTCTGTTAATCGTGATCAACCCAAACCTCAAAGCATTGTCACAAAGTGTAATGAAAAATACAAAATTATCTTGATTGTGATATAGAACTGGCATTACGTTTGTGCGGTAGAATAGTTCAACTTTCCACATCTATCATAATGTTATGACGTCAATATCGATGATACTCACATACCCAACTCGAAGCCAAATACTCGATCCAGAATTGAGTCAATCAGGTACTTGATTTTACTCAGCAGTAACCATATTATAGAAGTATAAAAATCTCAGTTGTGAAACTCGGCTGGAGTCGACTTGATGATCTGGGCCTGATAGTCAATCAGGTGACCGGTAGTTGTTGTGGAATACAGCCATGGGAAAACTCACTGGACAATGCTTGCTTTGTTGTAGGTCGTTGTGATGGGTCAAACGACAAAATACTGTCAAGAATCAGTTGAAAAGTTGGAAACGAGTCACTATGTTCGAGTCACATGTCATATCGAGTCGCTGCACATTTTGAATCGAGTCAAGTTACTCGAATTTTTAGGCAAGTCCAAGTTTAGATTTTTTATTGTGATTTGATTGCGCGAAGGAGACTTGCGTCAGGTAACGTCACTCATTTTTGAAGGTGACTCGACTCCAGTTAAGTCAATACACTTGAAAAAGTTGACTCTGCCATCCCAACACTGCAGAGCACATTAGAATAAAAATCAAAATACCAACTCCCAGTCTCAGATATAACATACCTTTTGCTAAGATCTTATGCTAAGGGTTCACTAAGAGTTCATTAAGAGAATTATACCTTGATTACTACTTTCTAAATGAGGGTGGCTGTAATCATCGACTGGTCGTATCGCAGCTTAAGAAATAGGCAGCATAAAGGTGCAGCGTTAGTGGAAATGACATTTAGGTGAAGTCGTGATCAAACCACTGCATTGTCACATAGTGCATGAAATAAGTATCGTACAGGTATGGTTAAAATATAAAAATTAGCTTTGATGTGATGTAGAACTGGCATTACATTGTTTGTGGTGGCAGAAAAGGTTCATATTACAACTTTCACATCGTTCATACTGTTATAGTGTCATAACGAGATATACTCGAATACTCGAGTCGAAGACTAATACTCGATTCAAAATCAAACTAGTGATGTATTCGATTTCACTCATCTCTACACCTAAGGCCCTTGCAACCCCTTTTAGTAACTCCCAGGTGAGTGTTGGATCATACTCACAAAATACAACCTGGTGACCAAGTGTACATTTCGAAAATGTGTCCATTCCTGCCGAGACCTTCCGGGGCGAAATAGTTGGGTGTGGCCCAAAAAAGTTCTCTCTGCGTGTCAAAGTAGATTTTGGTAGCTAGCCCAAAATTTCCAATCTTCACCTCCATGTTGTTGTTCAGGAAGAGGTTCTCCGGCTGTCAATACAAATCCAGTTACATAAATAAAATATGGTCGACGAATTACTTGCTTTATGAGTAGTTTCAGATGGGCATTGAATAAAATTAGTTTACGAACAACTAGTTGACACAAGTTGTGCTGCTGATGTTCTGCTGTGTGATGTGTTGGCAGCCATCCCTAGCTCAGAGTCACCACTACTAACAGCGGCATAGCCATGAGGAGGGTTATGGGGTCGCAACCCCTAAACTAGAAATCCAGTCCTTTTGATATTTTGTAGCCTGTTTGCGATTAATTTATTCTCACCATTAATTATCCGCATTTGGAGTTGAGTTAGTTGCAGATATTTAACGGTCGCCAGTTCTAGTTGTTGCTAAATGAATTATTCTAGTTCTAGTTCAGAGTTTTGAAAAGTCAGTACCGGTAGTTGTAGTTCGATTTCGAAATGCAAATTTTGTAAAGCCAGTAGTTCTAGATGTAATTGCAAATTTTGAAAAGTGAGTAGTTTTTAAAAGTGAGTAGTAATAGTTCTAATTGTGCAATGAAAATCTACTAGTTTGCACAAGTCCAGTAACACTGCAACCAACGTTACCTTGAGATACACCTATGAACGATCCCTGATTTGTGAAGATGAATGACTACAAGCAGAATCTGTTGCATGCAATAACGAGTGTCTGTAATGACGTGCAATAACTTGAAAACTTATATCTGCGACTGACAAAAAAGTCAAAGTTTATCGAATTGATAGAATGAAAACAACAATGGTATTTGTTGAGAACATCCTAATTAGTGATTCGCAACCTGTTTGTGCTAGTCGGAAACAAGCAATTTGTCAACCAATTTAGCGGGCAGGTGGACCTTCCGAATTAGAAAGTTCATTTCATGCTGCTTTTTTTATATTCGACATGAAATCAGAGTAATTCGATTCTAAACCGAGTATTAGCCTTCGAGTCGATTATCACTTAGTATCAGGTCACAACATTATGGAATAGTAGAAAAGTTCAAGTATGTACTTTTGATGCGACCACAGACAGCGTCACGCCAGTTCTACAGCACATTACTGATAACTTGTATATTTTCACCATACCGGTACAATATATATTTCATTGCACTTTGTGACAATGCTGTGGGTTGGTCACGACTTCACAGATATGTCATTTCCATTAACGAGTGTAGCTTTGTACTACATGTTTCGTATACTGCAACACAGCCAATCGATGTTTACATACGGCCTTCCATAGAAAACACATTCGAAACCATATTTGTCAGTCGTAAATTAACTCTCAGTTATATTCAGTTAGGTTTGTTGGTAATAATTTCGACTATTGTGACAAGAGGCGTATTGTTTCAGTACTCAAAAAAACATAACTCACTACTCGACTCAAATCATTCGATAGAATACTCGATTCAAATCGAGTACTCGAATGATTGTGCCTATCCCTCATGTGATCAGATTCGTCGAACAAGAAAATCTTCAGCTTATCCAAACTAGCTTAGAATTATAATTATATCTACACAGTTTTTTTTTCTAAATTGGATTAGAAGTAGCATTAAAGCTACACAAGTTTTTTTCAATTTAGATCAGAATTAAAACTTCCGTGTTTTTCCAAGTGTGCTTGGAATTAGAATCAAGGCTACATCATTTTTTTTATAAAGTAGACTAGAATTACTAAATTCTAAATAAGAATGACACCAAAAATCAGTTCAATTTATATCAATTTGTCGTCGTACTCGGCTAGTAATGGACGTGGCGGAGTTGATGCAATTGCCAACATAACAGTTTGAGACACATTACAGCTGTATCAAAGAAATGCTTTACGCTTCTTTTGCACAACTACAGAGCAATATGGAAGAAATTCTTGAGTTTGAAAAATCCATAAAATCGAGCAAACCGCGATGGAGACTGGTCTCTTGACACATTTCGTCTTTATGATGCTTATTCACAAGAAGTGCCTAAAATGAACACTAAATTAATGCTCGCATTTACTGCCAGGCCCATCAGGTTTGCTAACAACACCGTATCGATATCACACTTTGGAAGATAGACTGGTATCGTCCATGAGAGGCTAATATATAAATAATTTCAGCGTGGCCATGCCGTAGTCACAAAATACTGTGCGACTGCTACACTGGAAATATTGATAGGCTTCTTATATCTTACAGGTGTCCAGATGCAGCCTTTCTAGTTTATTTCATGTACGTTCTAGGCATAGCAATGACTGTGAAGCTGTTATATTTGTGAAAATGTGGCCTAATCTAAAAAACATCGAGGTTATCGGCGAAGGTGTTTGGTTTCAGTTTCATCGGTATTGCCTCAAAATCCCTAAATCAACCCAGCTCTAGTTATAATAAGCATACAGAAATGGCAACTTGCAAGTTCTTGGCCACATTTGTTTTCACTAGAGTCTTTACAAAATGGCATTAGTGAATGTGACAAATAGAATCAGTAACACAGATTCTATAGTGTCAACAAGTATAATGCATTTGGCAAATCCGCCTTTGCCAAGAAATGGATCTCTCCTGTATGGTTCCAAGTAGAGTCATCACACATGAATTCAGAGATCTCTTTCGTCGCAAGGTATACTTTTTCAGATATAATCTATTGAATCAATCTGCAAAATGAAATATCGTACATAAACAAGCTGGCACCAGACTTATACAAACTACTGAATGTTTAAACTGCACAACTAAATCACTAATGACATTTGAAAATCAATAACAAACGAAACACAACTACCAGATTTGATTCCGAAGCAGCCCAATCATTATATTTTATAGGAATCAGATTGGCTATCCACATGACCATCGGTACAAAATGACTGAAGAATCAGACAGACAGAACTACCACTATTCAGGACTAACTAAGCAATTACTAGCTAGTAATGGCTGCAAGATCATCACACAAACGAAAACCGATCACAAGGATATTGAAGAAATGTAAACGCTTGTCAACAAATGTACATCAATACTCAAAAAATGTAGAACAATACTTGTCGCTTTTGTATTGCCCAGTGTTAATACAATATGTTGCATGACTATCATAAAGTGTACATGGAAAATATGTTGGCTCATACAGTATGAAAGCCAGAGAAATGTAGTGATACGTTCGCTCTCAAGGGCAATCACTTGACACTGCTAGCAGTGAAACAATTCTAAAGTGGCTGCATCATGCACGGCTCGAATTACTTGATCAAGACCTTGCGTGACTTTAGAACTCGACACTTCAATCCACGTGCTTGATGTTGGCGGTTTCAGAAAGCTTGACATTTATGATTTTTTTTGCCAGTATGAAGAAGGATTACCATGTCGCAAGTCTCGCGGGGCGTATTATACATGAGAAATTACGGTACCGTATATCACAATATGAATCTTGGTGCCAGCATGCATAGCCATATTTTGCTTGAGGGTACCCTTCCGAGTGAATGCTTTACCTCATATAGCACATGTATGATTTTTGCTCCCAGCATGCCTATCCATATGAAGCTTGAGGGTACCCTTCTGAGTGAATGCTTTACCACATATAGCACATGTATGATTTTTGCTCCCAGCATGCCTATCCATATGAAGCTTGAGGGTACCCTTCCGAGTGAATGCTTTACCTCATATAGCACATGTATGATTTTTGCTCCCAGCATGCCTATCCATATGAAGCTTGAGGGTACCCTTCTGAGTGAATGCTTTACCACATATAGCACATGTATGATTTTTGCTCCCAGCATGCCTATCCATATGAAGCTTGAGGGTACCCTTCCGAGTGAATGCTTTACCTCATATAGCACATGTATGATTTTTGCTCCCAGCATGCCTATCCATATGAAGCTTGAGGGTACCCTTCCGAGTGAGTGCTTTACCTCATATAGCA
Source organism: Botryllus schlosseri (assembly GCF_051294905.1). NCBI lineage: Eukaryota > Metazoa > Chordata > Ascidiacea > Stolidobranchia > Styelidae > Botryllus > Botryllus schlosseri. The sequence continues at coordinate 5,218,871 of NC_137236.1, read as the reverse complement.
CATGTATGACTTTTGCTCCCAGCATGCCTATCCATATGAAGCTTGAGGGTACCCTTCTGAGTGAATGCTTTACCACATATAGCACATGTATGATTTTTGCTCCCAGCATGCCTATCCATATGAAGCTTGAGGGTACCCTTCCGAGTGAATGCTTTACCTCATATAGCACATGTATGATTTTTGCTCCCAGCATGCCTATCCATATGAAGCTTGAGGGTACCCTTCTGAGTGAATGCTTTACCACATATAGCACATGTATGATGTTTGCTCCCAGCATGCCTATCCATATGAAGCGTGAGGGTACCCTTCCGAGTGAGTGCTTTACCTCATATAGCACATGTATGACTTTTGCTCCCAGCATGCCTATCCATATGAAGCTTGAGGGTACCCTTCTGAGTGAATGCTTTACCACATATAGCACATGTATGATTTTTGCTCCCAGCATGCCTATCCATATGACGCTTGAGGTTACCCTTCTGAGTGAATGCTTTACCACATATAGCACATGTATGATTTTTGCTCCCAGCATGCCTATCCATATGAAGCTTGAGGTTACCCTTCTGAGTGAATGCTTTACCACATATAGCACATGTATGATTTCTGCTTCCTGCATGCATATCCACATGAAGCTTGAGGTGACCATTCGTAGTGAATGCTTTCCCACAGATATCACAAACATGCTTTTTAATGCCAGCATGCATAACCAAATGAAGCTTGAGGTCACCCCTCTGAGTGAATGTTTTACCACATATAGCACATGCATGATTTCTGCTTCCAGCATGCATATTCATATGAAGCTTGAGGTGACCCCTCTGAGAGAATGTTTTACCACATATAGCACATGTATGATTTTTGATTCCAGCATGTACATCCATATGATGCTTGAGGGTACCCTTCTCAGTGAATGCTTTCCCACAGATATCACAAACATGATTTTTGATGCCAGTATGCATATCCATATGCAACTTGAGGGTACCCTTCTGAGTAAATGCATTACCACATATTTCACACATATGATTTTTTATCCCAGCATGTACATCCATATGATGCTTGAGGGTACCCTTCTCAGTGAAAACTTTCCCACAGATATCACAGTCATGATTTTTGATGCCGGTATGCATATTCATATGACGCTTGATGGTATCCTTCCGAGTGAGTTTACCACATACATCACATTCAACATTTCTGATGCCAGCGTGCATATCCAAATGAAGCTTGAGGTTACTATTTCCAGTAAAGGCTTTCCAATATACCGGTATATCGAATTGGCGTTATGTCAAGTCGTGACCAATAGTTAATACTGGATCCACAGAATGCTTTTCTTTATGACACTAGAGAAAAGACCCACAGCCACAGATCTTTGGTATTTCAGCATATAAACTTGGTTCAATTATAGTATGGCTACATCTGCAATGCATGAAGTGTAGAACTATTTTAAACAAGCAGCATTACAAGATTGTAGACAGAGCAATTATCATAACAGAATGGAGAACAACAGACAAAACTATCAATATAATGGGGAATACTTCATCAATGAGATTTGAAAACAATGTATAATGTCACAATAATTCTGATGCTAAGCTAAAATAGAACAGCTCAAAGTTGAAGTCTGCCCTGAACCAATTATAAAAGCCATAAATTTCGACATGTTCGTGGGGAACACCGATTGGTGACAGTCGTGTTGTTATCTACAGGAAAGGACTCGAAGGTATTGAATCGATCCCAGCACTTGCTACAAAAGATGGCAGGACTAAACTGCAAGATTTTATCACACCGTACACTGCGTCATTGAGAAAATACAAAAACAAATTCAAAAAATGATCCAGCAGAAGATGGTACGGGTACGAGTAGGCTACTAGAATACAAACTGTATGTCACAACATATAATCAGTTTGTATCATATATGATATTTTGAAGATTTCACTGGATATTCATTCTATGACAATGTTGCCAAATTTATTGTGTTTATAATTGATTAGGGATTAGTTTGAGTCATAAAATTAGGGTTGGGGTAAGGGTTAGGCTGGAGTCGCATAAGATTAGGGTTGGAGTTTAGGATTAGGTTAGGGTAGTAGAGAGAGAGAGATATGATATTCTTTCTCGCCTGCACCATCGAGATGGTTTGGCGACGGAGTTGCGATACGGCCCCATGAGGTCATCACTATCTCGCTCGGTAGTAAAAGTAGGGTATCTTGAAATTAGAGTTGTGGGTAGGTTAGGGTATTGAAAGGCTAGGCTGGAGACCATGATATTAGGGTTCGGATGAGGTTTAAAGTGGGTTGTTAGTACCGTAATGATAATTAGGTTGGGGTGTCATAGGATTAGGGTTGGGAGTAAGAGTACAACAGAATGTTCCTACGTTACATTGATACCCCAACCCTAATTCAATTATAAACGCCATAAATTCAGATATGTTCATGGGGGAACTCTGATTGGTGATGGTCATGTTGTTATGGATAAGAAAGTAGACTAGACCCACGAAATGTTACTTGACCGACAACAACTGCACATTTATATTATTTCAATGCTGTCAAGAACTAGGATTTTGTGACCAAGCTTAGAAATGCACAAATAGAACTTATCACTTTTTAAAATGCGCAACTACAACTAGCCCTACTGAAATCTCGGTAGGTTTTGCCTAGGTGAGTCGCGATGATTCTCCAAGTTACAGTGATTTATTAAAACTAAAAAAATAAAGAATTGTGTGACCAGGACACCAATTACATACAGGACAACTAGAACTACTCAAATAAACAGCAACTAGTTAAACGGTAACTAACTGGATTGGTGGTTTGTATAAGCTTGCTCTTTCTCCAGGCGTGCCTGAAACACAATCTTAGGTCGGGGGGGAACTCAACCAATTAGCTATCAGTGTAAGGCAAGAGTCGTTACAACATACAAATTTCATAGACGAGATTCTGGAATCCTGACAGCTTGAATGCTACATGGCATTATTATCGTAATGTAAAACATACCACCCTAAGTTATCTGGAAGAGCCCGACCATAATATTCAATATGTCTGCAACAGTATCTGCGCTAATGTTATTACTACACGCGCGCTTTCGGAAGTGCCGCATATCGATTTTGCCAGCCGGCAGCCCGGCACTGGCTGCAGAGACAGACACACCTCCGTCACACCCATTAACTGCTTAGAAAGAACCTAGTTCAGCGGTTCTCAACCGCGGGTCCGCGAAGCCTCTACACTTGCAAAATGATTGATTATTACAAGACAGTTTCGCTTTATTACTCTTACAACTTCATGACTCACATCGACATAATGGCCGTCTGAGATGAAATATCCTAATGCGCAATCTCATTTTAATTGCCAAATTGTCTCTCAGGCAACTCAAAAATCCCAGAATACATCAGAAACATGACACTAGCTGTCGACCATTGGCACCTTCTAACGGCGGCATAGACAGCATGGGTGAATGGAGACTTTGTCTCAACAAATTACACTTTCTTAATCTTTTTCCAACAGCCACCCCTACATCTTCAGAGCTTGTCAGTAGCAAAGCAGCCTACTTTTACTTTTCGGCGTTCTCAATCTGACTTACTCTACTGGCTAGGTCTTTTCACTACTGGGCTACTCAAAAGTTTTTTCAGCAACACTAGTTACACTTTGTATTTTGTAAAATATAACATGATTTAGGATAAGTTTGTATCCCTTTTACGAGTGAAATTGTCATGTAAACTGGACAAAATACCTGTATCACGGTAACGGAATATCTTTCAAATATTGAAACTATCCCTAATGTCGTCATTTGAAAATAGACTCCTGAGATTAACTGCTTGTAGTACACCTCAGCCAAATCAACTTTTTCAATATACAGTAATTACTGGAGTACTTTTCAGGTCTCTCATGATCTGCTCCCGCTAGTGGCTAGTAGTTTTGAAATGTCTCCACAATCGCTAAGTCTACTCGTGATTTAGCGGAAATTTACCTCGTGACTTTGACTTCTACTGCAAATCGAGTAAAAAGATTAGACTACTTTTGACCACCCCTGCACGCATCAAAACTGTAACGCCGAAAAAAGCCTATTGCAGAAATTCAATCCGACACATCTAATTCGATAAATACTATCAGCTCGGTTTACAAGAGTTGGAATATGGAAACAAACAATACATTCCTATTATGGATTCATTCATTTATTCCCTCCAAGCTCAAACAGAGTGAATTGAAAGCTTAGATGATTAAATATGTAGAAAATAGATACAGATGTATTGCTCGTTGTATTGAGCGTATCAAGATTCATCTTCTGAAGTAGAGTCTTCAAAAATGAGTCTTTCAAACATAAAATCTGTGTATCGCAAGCCAGCGCCAAAACTTTTGTAGGTGTGAAGTTATTTTGGTAGTCGATGTAAGTCACGGCTTCCATCAGAGGACACGGAATCACTTTGGTGAGTTCCTGCTGTCCTGTATGATAGAATAGCATATATTAAAGCCCTCGCACAAGTGATCAAAGTAATCAAATTTGCAAGTCAAGTAGAAGTAACTTCATAAATTTACATCAAATTGCAAGCTGAACTAGAAGGTGGTCAAAGTAATTACCGATGCTACTCAAGTAGAGGTAACCTACTAACCTTACTGTCATTGAACTACAAGTAGTAAAGTTAAATTTGGTACAAGTAGACAGGATATTTTAGCGAATCCATCATTTTCAAGTGCAATCACTCCGCTTCTACCTGTTGGAGGTGTGTAAAAATGGGCAAGCATCGTTCTTTTAGACAATGTAACAATTTCGTGGGTGGACAGTAATATCTGAATTTTCATTCAATTTTATTCATATTGAATTCGAAATTTCTAAACTCGTGTGCGTTCACATCTGCCAGTTGGGATCGAGCCAAGTATGGTGTCGATTTTTAGGCGACACAACAATTCCCTAAGTGAATCCCGGAATCCTGAAAAAAGATAGTCTTGAACAACCCTAGTGCTAGCTGCTCAGTAAGGAAGTATATTTTCCCACTTGCACTTGAATACTTCTAGTTTGCCTTTTCAGTTTTGTCTGCCAAACTAGGCTTAGATAACCTACATTCTACATACTTTCAAATCACTACTTCTACTTGAGTAGCAACCAGGGTTGTAACCAAGCGACAAGGTTCCGAGTCACAAGTCAAACTCCCTTTTATAGTTTTGATTCGAGTCAAGTCGAGTCATTTTCAATTCACCACCGAGTAAAGTCCGAATCCAAGTCATTGTGTTTACTGTTCAGTTTTCAGCTCAATTCGGTTCAACTCACTTTTTCAACTCGGCTCGAGTGACATAGAATGGCCCGCATTTATAATATCATAATTTTCCCCAGTCCTAACAGTTTCTGGCCCTATTTTCCAAGTATCAGGACTGATAGACGAAATACCAATCATGTGGTACCTTTACTATCCTTCAAATTGACAATGAAATGGCTGTCGTGGCCGTCTTGGACTCAAGTCATTACAACCTGGTAGCAACGTTAACTGCTACTTGAATTAGATTTAGCGTGTCTTAAACCCCTACTTTCACATGTAATCGAGTAGAAACCCATGTTGTTACTTCTACTTCTACAACGCTGACAGGTACTTGAAGTAGATTTGTCATGTTTTTAAACCGTTTCTTGTACTTGAATACACCGACAAAGTGGAAGCACTTCTTTACTGACCGCCTCTCATTGATATAGTGTATAAGTATAGAATCATTACTTGTTGTTTTACATTAAAATTGCAACAAGATTATTTGACTCACCTTGATCAATTGCTCGGACATGTACTCTCTTGGTTAGAGTGCTCAGGTATTGCTGGAGTGTGTAGTAGGACTCTGTCACGTCTCTGTTGGCGCACAGAAGCATTCGCGTGCTATCGTTGAAAAGTGCTTCGTCGCCGTTTTCACATCGTGGGTAGCCTGAAATATGAAGTGAATCAATCAAAATTCATACAATATTTTGGAGCACAAACAAACATTTCAAGCAAATTTTTACAAACTACCAGTTGGTCAACGGTAAACTAACTGCTGCATTTCCGAGTTCTGATTTTCTAGTTGTTATAGCCAGAATTGAAGAGAGAGTAGTTGTAGTTGTAAGTATTGAAAAGCGAGTAGTTCCAGTTATGGTTGCTAGTTTTGAAAAGTGACTAGTTCTAGTTGCGGCAACAGTGAGCTACTCCCACTCCCATTTTCGACTTGTAGGCTACAT